>NW_020537646.1:41563766-41586671 GCF_003426905.1 Ctenocephalides felis | reverse complement strand
AGAAACAAAATTTTTTTTTTCCAAAATCAATTATTTTTTTGAAAAAAAGCAGAGAAGTTCTTTGAATCATTTAAATCGGACGCTTAGTTCTCTCAAAAACATTTTTTTAAATTTAGCTCTGTATCTCCGAAACCTCTGGGCCTACCTTTGCCAAAAACTAATCAGCACATCTCCATCAATAGGAATCGAATGTTTTTTAAACCATTCAAATCGGTTGATCCGTTTCTCTCAAAAACTCGCTTTCTATTTTTTGCACTCTTTGCTCCATATCTCCGTAACGGCTGGACCTGCCTTTGCCAAAAACTAATCAGCACATCTCCCTATCAATAGGAATCGAATGTTTTTAAACCATTCAAATGGTTGATCCGTGCGCCCGAAAACGTGGACGAAAAAACGCGCACATACAAAACACACACAACACACACACAACACACACACACATCCATTTTTTCTGAAGTATGCCAAAATGTTCAAAACCTTCAAAACGTCGAGAAATGTAAAAATTTTTGATTTCGATTTTTGGACGATTGCTATAACTTACCCTACGGAAGTTAATAATTGGAATAATTACGTAAATTCTCACAAGAATATCAGTATGTTACTGTCCGGCAATAAGGGACTATACTTAATGTCCGGTGCTAAGAGTCAGACATTTTCGTTCATTTGGTGGCACCAACTAAAATTGGTTAAAAGATCTAATATATTATACCGTTTTACAGATAACAATCAAGTAGAACTTTTAACTTTGCACACCACTCAAATGTAAATGCATAAATATGCTAGAATTACTTCCATTGATATTTAGGTGACTAAATAATTAATAATTTAGCAAACATTACTTTACTTAAAATCTTAGGTGAATTAATTCGTAAAATCTAGTTCATATGGCACTGTTCAATCTTAGATCATGATGAAACAAATACAAAAGTAGAAATATTCTTTTATATTTAAATAATTTAGTAGAGTGAAGCAAAATGTGTTGAAATGTTTTCAATATCAAACAATGATATGTTGTGTTTTACCATTTTTTTCTATTTATTTCTACAAAATTACTCCAGTTTTACTATTCTCCACATCATGATAATTTTTCTCGACAAACTCTAAAAAGATTTATTAAAATCCGAATAACCTTTTAGAAGGAGTATCATATATATAGATATAAACCGCTAGACCTGCCTTCATGAAAATTTGATCAATTCTTCATCTTATATAGAAACATCTTGACATATATATATATATATATATATATATATATATATATATGTATGTGGTATATATATATATATATATATATATATATATATAGAAAATCTTGTTTTGCCATAATTTTTTTCTAGTATAAAATGTATAGTATAAAAATAACTGATTGCAAATGAGGCATATGAAAGAAGCAGCTAACAATAAAATATATGAATAGCTTACCCACTGCAAAGTATGCTGCATGTAAATGATCCTAGGTCATATTAATAGTCTTTCAAAGAGCCAACCTAATCTGATTCTATTTAAATTGAATTGGCACATTTTTAGTTGCAGCAAGATTTCGATACATTATTACCTCGTCTAATTTTTGACTTACAAAGCAAAATCTGATCATTCATTTCACAATTTGTTATGTTCTCTCGAAACTGCCATTTTTTGCACATTTAGTTCAGTATCTCCGAAGGCGGCTGGACTTATCTTTGCCAAAAACTAATCACGGCTTCTCACCATTATTACGAGTTAGATATCTTTGGAATCATTCAAATCGGATGCTCCATACTATCAATACTCGATTTCTATTTTCTGTCCATTTCGCTTTGTATCTCAGAAACGGCTGAACCAACTTTGGTCAAAAACTAATTTGCACGTCTCATTATCATAGTTTTTTAATAATTCAAATCAATTGATCGGTGCTCCCGAAATCATCGACGAAAAATTGTATTCATACATACATACATAATGCATATACCCATATAGAAACACACAACCATTCATTTTTCTAAGGTATGCCAAAATGTTCAGAAACCTCTGAAACGTGAAGATATGTAAAAATGTTTATTTTCGATTTTTGGCCGATTACCATAACTTACCTTACGGAAAGTTAACAAGTACAAATTTTGTTTATATTTCTATGGGTTTCGTACCAATGTTCATTGCGCGGTGCGCCGCGCTTACGCGCTTAGATATTTTGTCTATAAAACTGCTACGCAGCGCGATAGCTTTGAAAAATAAGTTCAAATTTTCAAAAAATCTCGAAATAAAAAAAAATAAAATTTTTCAAAATAGTAATTTTTTTTCGAAAATTTTGAAATTCTCAAAAATAATTTTTTTTTAAAGTTTTCGAAAAAATTTCAATACCATTAAAAAATCTAATTTTTGGTACGGAACGTTTCCGTACATTTAGTAAGCATTTGTGTTAGGGCGCGATCCATGCACCACTAGTTTTTTTTTTTCATTTCTATTTCATTTTCCTTGACAAACTGTAAATGACTTATTAAAATGGGTGCAGTCTAATTTACTCAGAAGCGTATAAACACTACCAATTTACGCTTCTGATTATGCATATATTTATTATGGAATACATAATTTAGATCATTAAGTGCGATCCGATAATAATATAACTAGCTGTAAGTGGAATTCTGTCTTAAGGCAATTAAGGCATCGTGCCTTAAGGCAAATTGCTGGAACTTCCCGTACCAAAAATTATTATTTTTTTAAAAACGATTAACATTTTTGAAAAAAAATTACTTTGAAAAAATAAGATTTTTGAGAAACTATAAATTGGACAAAAAATTACTTTTTTTTGAAAAAATTTTTTTTAAAAAAAAAAATTTTTTTTTAATTTTTTTTTTTTTGGAAAAAAATTTTTTTTTCTTCTTTACTTTGACATATTGTGAAAGATCTGAACTTTCTTTTCAAAGCAATCGTACTGCTTTAACTGCATAGGGACAAAATATAAAGCGCGTAAGCGCCGCGTCGCTGTCTACGCATAAGCATTGGTACGGAACCCATAGGGATGTTAACAAAATGTATACTTATTGTTAAAATCTCTATAAAATCCCTGATCATTTGATGAGCATATGTCTAATGATCATTTTTTGACCGCCAAATGGCTCATTTTTTACTTTTTTCTCCATATCTCCAAAACCGCTAGACCTACCTTTATGAAAATTTATCATTCTTCATCTTGTCAATACAAGTGAAATGTTTTTTGATTATTCAAATCGGACACTCCGTTCTTTTAAAAACTGAGTTACCGCTTTCAACACTTTTTGCCCCCGTATCTTCGGAACGGCTAGACCTGCCTTTGCCAAAAACTAATCAGCACGTCTCCTTATCAATACGAATCAAATGTTTTTTGAATTATTCAAATCGGTTGATCCGTGTTCCCGAAATCGTCGACGAAAATTTGTATCCGCACATACATACACACACGTACATACATACACACACACATACACACACACACATACACACACACATACACACACACATACACACACACACACGCACACATACATCCATTTTTTCTAAGGTATGCCAAAATGTTCAGAAACCTCTGAAACGAAAGATATATAAAAATTTTCATTTTTGATTTTTTTGCGATTACTATAACTTGCCCTACGGGAAGTTAAAAATCAAAATGAATGAATAAATTTTTGAAAGCGATATTGAAATGTCATTGTGAAATTTATTCATTTTTCTATTCTTGTTCAGTATAATGCATTCGCAAACACAATGCATTTGAACACGTGTACTACCCGTCAGAACATGATTTACAAAAGGTGATGGTTCAGTTAGTGAATGCCAAGTGTTAGATTGATTTTTTTTCTTTGTGTATGCTTTAACAAAATTGCTTATTGTGAACAAATATTACAATAACTAGAGATGTATTTTGTTTTATCGCAAATGTTACATCAAAAATCTACAAGAAAGAAAGAACGTTCTTAGTAGTCGATCAATGACTAGTATATGCAACATAAGATATTTAAACTGAAGACGATTTCGAATAATTAAATAACTGTAACAATTTCGAATAACTATCCAAGTCGTCCAAATTATTGAATATTTTGGAAATCAAAATTGATAAATAGATAATATATAGTAATTTTTAAAACATTATAAGTATAACATTTTTTAAAGTTTTCTATAATATTACGAAAATACTAAAAATAACTCCTGCGACATTTTTTTGAAATCGTTTATGTTGGAAAAACATGTTCAGTATTGAATTAGAAGTAGAGGATACTGGGTGCGGTTAGCAAAACAGATTAACTGATTTTGAGCTAAGGAGAAAAATGAAGTATGTTTGTTCGAATAAGTTACCTTTTTGCATTGTAACTGTCATTTGTATACAGATAGATATGTTTGTTTTTTATTCTGTAAGTTGAACATTAGTAGCTAATTACGAGCATTTAGTTTTTGCGTAGATAAGTTAGCTCATAATCAGTCATAACGATGATTTGTTTTTACAAGTGTACATGGGTTAGGGTTGTGACAAATTTTGTGGGTGCAGTTATGACTTGTATTTCTTGTCCTTTTCGGATGAAGAATGCAAGACGTAAAGAAAAATCTAATCTAATTAAGACAAAATACAAAAAAAAACAGAAAAAGGAAAATTAAATACAAGAAAAAAAAGTTCATAAAGATTTCTTGTAAACCTTGTTTCTTGTTATAACAATGTTTTGTTTTAAATATTGTTATATGTTATATATAAAATTCATCTATACGGGTGTATGATTTGATACTTCTTCTAAACGATTATTCGGATTTTGATAGTTCTTCTTAGATTTTGTCAAAGAAGCGTTAAAATTTAATGAACGAGAAAACGATAGAATATTGTAGAAATAAATAGCAAAAATTACAACAAAACACTTATCATTGTTTGACATCGAAAACATTTGAACTGTCATCTGCTAGAAATGTCAATTCACTTGAAATTTGAATTTAGCTGAAATTATGAACCTAGTTAATATTAGAATATAATACACAAGAAAAATGTAATGTCTACATAATTATTGCCGAAAAACAGCTGAGATGTGCCAGAAATTATAATAAGATAGTCAACAGCATATTTTTGGCAGATGAAATTATATACTTTTATTAAACTGGATTATAACATAACAAGTTCAAAATTGCATATACTTTATTTTTTTGACTTTGTGCATGTTGCATTTTGGTTTACTTTAAATTATTTAACAATACAGAAAAATATTTCTACTTATTAAAAAAAATTTGTTTCATGAGTCAAAAATTCATTTGTATGGAATTGGATCTGGAATATTTAGCAAGTTGATCATAGATTGAAGAGTGCTCATATGAACTAGATTTTACAAATTAATTCACCTAAGATTTGAAAATAAACAATACTGTTTATTAAATTATTAGTGTGAAAAATGTACTTTAGAAATTATAATTGCCAAAAAAGCAACTATTATATCGAACGAGATTATAAAAATTATAGACAAAATTATTGAAGCAATTATGTTGTGTGGTGAAATCAAGTGTGATATCATTCTTTTACCGCAGATACTATATTATTTTATCTGAATTTCTTATACTGCTTATGCTAAGACCATAAATGAATCACAAATGCAGGACATCAAATAGGATAATAAAAAATTTGAAACTTTTGAATTGTAGACGGGGGTACTAGACAACGTCTGTCGGGTCATTTAGTTTTATTTATAAGTTTCGTTTGAATTATTATGTTGTGTCGTGTTACATATTTCTGCCAATAAAAGTCGATACAAACCATTTTGGTGTTCATAGTTAATATTTTTTTAATTCATCACAACCTTCTTCTTCTTGTGTCATTTGATTTCATGGCCAGGACAATATTTCAGTATTTCCAGACGAATGTTCAAATTAATTAATTTCATTTACTTTTTTCCTCGCTATCTAGTAAATTAACAAAATTATTGCTGATAAAAAAACATTGGGTCAACCGTACCCAGTCTACCCTAATAAAGGTAATTTTATGATTCAGATTTATTAGAAACCATTCGTAATGTTAATCTAGAAGAAATTGTATCGTTATTATCATAATCTTTATGTTTTGAAGGATAGTGGATAGAGTTTATTCGACCTACTAAATGGGCTTTATGTTGAGTTTTATTAATAAAAAATTAGAATATTTTGAAGCTACAGATTTTTACACGATACAAAAATCAAAATTTAATCATTATATCAAAGTAAATGTATAAAACCTCGCTCTACGCTAAACACCCAATTTATTCTGGTTAGATAAGCCCGACAAGAAGTGCCTTTGAAAGATTAGTGATCTGAGATTAGAGAACACCTATATTAGTTGATATCCCTGGAGGCCCCGTGAAATCTTGCGGCCATGCCGGCGTAATGTGCATAATGGGCCTTCGGTCGGCATGCGCGGGGAACTTCGGCTTATGCATAATACACGACTCATCCGAGAAGAGTAATCCATGGTTAGCTGAATTATTTCGAGTGCTGGCATTAAAATGATTTATCCACGTTGCATATTATTGGATTATTAACTCATTATTTTATCTGACTTACAATTATATAACGACTTTAGATTAGGACTTATTTATAGATTGTAAATAAAATATAGATAATTGAATTAAATATGAAGCTAAAAATTAGAATTTCAATAAATATGAGGTTTATAAATCACTGTCAGTTTGATTTGATGTCATATTATTTCTCAATTATATGTACATTAAAATTGAAATTGTTTAAGACGCAATCGTGCTCAAATAGGATAGGGCAGGGCACAAATGTCTAATTTGTCTTTAAGCAATTATGTTATGAATACCAAATTAATTAACAAACAATTGACTGACTATAATTAGTAAACACCCAACTAATTCATTCATCATTAATTCATTAACGTAAAAATGTTTTTTTGCCCATAGGCGGCAAAACAGTTCCAGTGCCTTATTTTTAATTTTAAGAAGATTTTATGCAATAATAGCTTACCAAAGCAAAACATAACTTTCATAAATACTTTTTTTACAGAGATTATATCTCAATCTTGCATTTTGTCAGAAATATTTATAGGAAGAAATGGGATATCTGTTTATTTTATTTATTCCTTGTGAAATTGCTTTTTTTAATTAATGCACCTTATCTTCACAATGGCTAGACCAACCTTTTCCAAAAACTTGCGGCGCGTCATCTCATCAATATGAATCAAATCCTCTTTGAATAATTCAAATCAATTGATCCGTGCTCACGAAAACGTATACGAACTAGTGGTGCATGGCATTGTGCCTTAAGGCAAATTGCTGGAAATTCCCGTACCAGAAATAAATATTTGAAGGAAAAAAATCAGTGATCAATAAATATTAATTAACGATTAACAATAATTGTTTTGAACATTTTCAAAGAAATAATTATAAATACTATATATTTTATCGCTCATATTATATAGCGACGATCTTATCGCATAAATTGTTCAAATCGGACGCTCAGTTTTTTCAAAAACTTAATAAGCGTTTTTGGCACTTTTTGCCCCATATCTTAAAAATGTTTACATTCACATGCCTAATGAATCTATCTGAGGATATATTCCTTCCGATTAGAATAACGTATATGAAATATATGCATATGTAAAATAAAGTGTAAATTTATAATTTAGATTTAAAGTATAAATTTAAATTTACATTTAAGGTATGAAGTATAAGAGTATAAGAGAAAATAAAAATCAGAAAATATTATATTAATATTTGTTTGAACCGTACAAGTAAACAATAAAAATTAAAAATCTTGGTACGGAACCCAAAAAAATTGTAACAAAATTCATACTTGTTTTTAAATTATTATTATAAAATATTTGATAATTTGATACTTTTTTCTCTGTATCTCTGAAATCGTTAGACCTGCCTTACGAAAAACTTAATTTTTCATTTGGTCAATATAGGCAAAATTTTTTTTGAATCATTCAAATCGGACGCTTCGTTTTCTCAAAAACTGAATTACTGTTTTTGGAACTTTTTGCCCCATATCTTAGAAACGGCTGGACCCGCCTTCGCCAAAAACCAATCAGCACATCTTCCCATCAATAGAATTCGAATGTTTTTTGAATCATTCAAATCGGTTGATTTGTGCGCCCGAAATCGTGGACAAAAAATTGTATCCGAACATACACACACGCACACACATACATCCCTTTTTCTGAGGTATACCAAAATGTTTAGAAACCTTTGAAACGTAAAGATATGATAAAGTTTTCATTTTCGATTTTTTTGCGATTACTATAACTTATCCTTCGGGAAGTTAAAAATATATACGGAGACACACATATACACACATCCATTTTTTTAAGGTATGCAAAAATGTCCGGAAACCTTCGAAACGTAAAGATATGCAAAAATGTTTATTTTCGATATTTGGACGATTACTATAAATTAACGGGAAGTTAATAATATCATTAAATTTATTCATGGTTAGTAAAGTAAATAGATTACAATAAGAGCTAACGTTTTTGAATGGTCGTGGAACATTTATTAAAATGTAACTTTAGCTAATTAATGACAGTTACAGCAATGTGTGAAATAAAATAATGAATCACCACGTATTTTTCTTTTCTGAATAATTCTACTTCATATAGCGATGAGTGACGTCACAGCATTACCCGTCACAAATTTAAGGTCACATTATTTAATGGGATATGAACAAACATCTTATTCATGGCCATCTTTTAGTGGTCTTTTAATGATTATTATCGTAGTACACATTATACTATAAAAATGTAAATGTTCTAGCAAAATACCGAACAAATGTCACCAGGTCATCTAAATAAAGGAGAGCGGGAAACCATAAATGACTTTTTGTAATTACACATCTTATATTAATATTATGATGAAGTGAATATATTCAGATATTTTTACAATATACTATAAATCATTATAAGAACACGTTTAATATTGAATGAAAAAAGCTTATTAACAAAGAATAGTGTGGTGAGGCGGGGCACAAAGGTCCAATTTGACTTTGAGCAATTATATTGTGAAACTAGTTATATCACAACAAATAACACATATTAACTAAGTTCATTAAAACTCCAAACTAATTCATCGTTGAAGAAATTTGTTTTTTCTTGCTGTTTTTCAAAAGCTTGTCACCTGGTCTTTTTTACAACATAAGCGGGGTAAAATGCAATAGCCAAGGCGCAAACAAGTCCAATGTATTTTTAATTTTGAAGAAAGTTTGCGAAATATTAGCTACATTAATCGATCAATGCAAAATACAAATTTCATAGGTATATAATCTTGATCAGGTATTTTGTCAGAAATATTCATAAGCACAGTTTTAATAAGTATTTATTTAATTCATGTCTTTTTAATTGATATTTAATCTTAATTTACCTATTTATTTGTTAGTTTTTATTGTTTACACCTATGCCAGGGTAAAAGTTCAGTTAGTTCTGTTTACCTCGCACACGTGTAAACCTTTATCGAGGTTATATAAAAAAAGAGTGTGCGTGAGGTTCACACGCGATCGAATTAAAACTTATTACTATAACTTAGCTACTGTACAAGATGACATTTAAGTAAAAATAAATACATCATATAACAATTTTGAATAATGTTCATCAATAATATGGTAACATTTCTGATGCACACATTTATTAGTGTTAACCATTATACACATTTACATAATGATAAATTATAAATTATATATTTATAATAGCATTAAAAAAATATGTATATTTAAAATTAATAAAATAATTAATAACACACTTAAAATATGACATGATCGGTTCGTCATTGTAATTAGCATTTAGAAATGAACCTTCATTATAGAAATGAAGTAATTGCTGATTAATAAATTCTAAAACAACGTCTAAACGATTATTGTTTTCTCTCATTATGAAATTGTGTTTGAAGTACTTCATGCAAATAAAATTAATATACATTCATTGACTGCTTGTATTTTTTTACTTTTTCGCTGGCGATATAATCTCATTCTTTGAACAGCTGTAATATCTGTCTTGTCTAGAAAATATTTTCCATTTTAATAACTTCAAAGATTTATAGAAACTAAGAATAATATAGAATCAAAAAACTTACTAATCAATTTTATTAATCAATATTTTCAAGGAACAAGGTAACATATTCTTCTAATTCACCCATTTTTCATTAAATCAAGATTTGTACTACGATGAAACTGTAATGTTTATTTATCTATGCCGATTTCCTTGTTGATATCGGAACGCATACAACGTTGATGCCGGTACGCATACAACGACAGATCTCGATTCACATACACGACCACTTATTACATTCGACCCGTATTGAAATTATTTCATCGAAAGAGAATGATGTACGAGTATAGTTTAACCGTAACGGACTTCCGTTGCATGTGTACGGATTTACACCCTAGTCGCGCCTAAAGAAGTTTTACTTCAAAACTGTTAAATCTAATTTAAAATCAACAATTCATCTTATTAAATAACGTAAATTAAAAAACTAACAACTAAGAAAAATACTTCTGTTATATATTTTCAGATGTTTTTCTCCATGTCTATGTTTCTTTATGTACCCTCGGACCTTTAAGCCCCGCTATACCCTAGATTTTAAAATACATAGTTATAAAATATTAGAAAATAATTCAAAGCATGTCTCTACTCTAAGAGTAAGAGAACTGAAGAACAATCGATAACCAGTTAAACAGAAAATCTAAAACTTGCAAGTAAAGAATAAAAAAGTATAATATAAGTGATTGCGCAGCTATTCAAGTAAAATATATTTCCCGTTGTGCACTCTCCGGCTTATTTGAAGCATTTAACTTCTTTATGTGGAGCTTCGCTCGCAATGAAATAAAGAACAACATGAAAGAAATCACTTAAGAGTAATTCTGTAAAAAATAGCTTACACCATTTTCATTATCAGGTCTGCTCGATGACTGGAAGGAAAATATTTGATTAATGAAACGTTTACTTTGAGTAATGAACTGTGCCGCGTTATAGTTGTTTTGTTGAAGTATGTATATATTTTATCTAAAATACATGTTGGAGTAATGCAGAGCCGATAGTTAATTCAGTGAATTTTTGAACTCCTAAACCAGAAATAAGGATAGCTACTACTTTCTCACTGAAATGTATTACAACTTTATAGTGTCTATCGTACTTATTACTACGAGTATACGAGAGATATGAGCATATCCCTGCAAATGCAGATATTATATATAAATTCAACAAAAGAAATTACGGGGATTTTTTAAAATTCTATATTATTATTTGAATATTAATATCAATGGTAGAAAAACAAACTTTTGATTATTGTAAGCTTTTAACAAAGGTTATACGTGTCTATGAAATCAATTTAGCAATTGCATTGAATTGCGTTTTAATATTGAAAGAGAAATGTATCTCAAAGCTAATGAAAGCTACTATTGAACTTGCATCTAAATTTGAAATTACTCGCAGTACATAATCTTTTATTTTTAACATAGGTTAAGTTATTGTTATTGTGATGGGCCAAAAATCGAAATTGAAAATTTTTACATTTCTCGACGTTTTGAAGGTTTCTGAACATTTTGGCATACCTCAGAAAAAATGGATGTGTGTGTGTATGTATGTATGGATACAATTTTTCGGTCACCTTTTCAGGCTCACGGATCAAACAAATTAAATGGTTCAAAAAACATTCGATTCATATAGATGTGCTGATTGGTTTTTGGCAAAGGCAGGTCCAGCAGTTACTGAGATAAAGAGCAAACAGTGCAGAAAATAGAAATCGAGTTTTTGAGAGAACGGAGCATCCGATTTGAATAATCTAAAAAACATTCAATTAGTAATGATTGGGTTATTAGTTTTTCGCAAAGGCAGGCCCAGCCATTCCGAAGATACGGAGCTAAATGTACAAAAATGGCAGTTTTTGAGAGAACTGAGCGTCCGATTTAAATCATTCAAAGAACTTTCTGCTTGTCTTAACTTAATAAATATTAGACAAAGTTACAATATTTATAATAATCTATTTGAAAATTTTCAATATTCCTCGAACATTTCGTTACGGTACGGGAAGTTCCAGCAATTTGCCTTAAGACACGATGCCATACACCCCACTAGTTAATTTTTCATTTTATTCTTTTATTTTTAATTTCAAAGAGATTTTAACAAAAATAATAGCTAAATTATTCAATCAATACGATGCAGTTTAATTATTAGGTTGTACAATAAAATTGAAAATTATAGTCTAAAATTTACATTCTAAATATATATAACAACCATCAACTCTTATTACTATTTTATTCAAATTAATTTTGCCTAATCTGACTCATTGTTTTTTGAAATACAGTTATTACAAATTATTTACAAAAGTAAATAAAACTGATTGAAATACGTATATCATGCGAATATTTTTTTACAAAGATTATACTGCATACAACCTTCGCATTAATCATTGATGAACTCATTGATAAACTCATTATCATTGATTTAATTTTATATCTTCTATTTTTTTCTAGAACTCAATTTACTTTTTCATTTACTATTTTCTTATTGGTTTCACATTGCCAGGATTCAGATGGTCTTTTTACCTCAACGGCATGCAAGATATTTAATAGGTTATATGAAAAAACTCTTGAATCCAACTCACAGATAACTATCTACATCCATAACAATTAAATAATGTAGATTTAAAAATTATATTTAAGTGTTGTAAACTGAAATAGTGCTCAAAACCAAACATACAAACTATGAAAAAAATACTTTCGTTAAAAAATTACAATCGGCTGGTTACACATCTTTTGCCCTCTTTACTTACTTTAAATTAGTGTCGTTCAAAAGACAATGGTAGCGGACCTTTAAGCGCCGCTAAAACCTATTAGATCTTTCTTCTAAATCTAAAAAGCAAATGGTCCATCGATAATTCTGTATTAAGGTTTATTAAAAAAATATAACTTAAAATAATCTAACAGTTTTGAGAAAGTTATTTCTTAGATATCCTATTAGTTGTAATGTATACATGCATTAAGGTATGTTTGCATTACGGTGTCGGTGTATAATGAAGTCTATTGATTACGCCTGCAAGGCAGAATTATCAAAAGACTAAACTTATACAAATATATTCATGACGGAGCACTGAAGTACGTCATACTACAATTTCAGAGAACTAATTAAGGTTCAAATATGTCGTATGTAAGCCATTCATGGATTTAGTGTGCAATATCATTGTAATGGACTTTGTCTATTACATCTAAAAAAGCATAATTGAAAATATCCACACCGAAATACTCGGCTTATTCCGAAACTTATAGGTATACATAATGATTTAATTTTTATTGAAAATTTTCTGAAGTAACTTCTTCATCATTAACTTAACTGTCAAGTTCTTGGAATCTAAAGATTTGTCTAAATTGCTCGAAAAATATCAACAACGCTAGTTATTATCAATATCATATGGTGTTTGAAACATTATCACACTTTTATTTCATGTAATATAAATTATAAAAGCGTATATTAAAATAATAGTACTGGCACAATTTATATATACATTTGCAGCTTTGATTTTATAGTAAAATTTATTAGACGAGAAACTCAAATATAAAATTAAAGCATTGAATATAAATCATGTTTAGAAAAAATGAGCAGTTTTGCGGATTCTACATAACTATAGAACATGCAGCAAGCCGAGATAAATATCGCTGAATAGGTTTATCTTTTACAAAAACATTAACTATTAATATATACTGCTTTAACAATTACAACTCAAATTGTGTGTTAATTTTATGTCCATAAATTTAATATGAATCTCATGCATATAATAATAATAATATTTTGATTTATTACACAATTATAACGAAATTCAAATTGATAAATAAACGAAAAATATTCAAATAGAATAGAATTCGAATTTCTGACTGTTTTTATAATTTGTTAAATCCGATTCGCTAATTTTATGTTTTCTCGACGTTTAAAGCCATTCTGAATCGAATGAGACCAAATTTGGAAAAAGTATGTGTGTGAACCCATCTTTTGCCGTAAATCGATGTTTTCTCTAAAATGGCTGGACCGATTTCAAAAATTTAAAAGCGATTCGATGTATCTCGATGAGGACTATCGTTCCTCAGTTTTGTGCGACGATCGGCCGAGCCGTTTCATTGTAAATCGCAGTAAAGTGAAAAATTGTAATTTTAAAAATTCATCAACGTTTGAGAAAATGAGTAGTTTTTTTGACTTTTGTTACAATTAAAATTAGACGATTTACTTGGTATAACGTTAGAATACTTGGTCCTAATGATCATACTAAATTATTATAAAAAATTAAACTAGTTCATTTTATTAAATCTTAATGTGGTTATAAATGAAAAAAATAAAAGAATCAAAATCGCGTTCAACAAAATTCTCAAAATGCGGTGGAGACGCCTGGTACATTAAATTTCTGAATTTCAAGAATTTATTTTTTTTATAATTGAACAGAAGCACACAAGTCGTCACCAATATCTTTTATAATGTTACATAGCAATCGTGTTATTGCTAATGTTTGAATTAACCTGTGAAAAGATAATTTTCCAAGCTGTTTTTCATTTTTATAATAAATTATCCATATGAGTTATATGTTTCATTACTGTTCATATCTAACTACAATCCATTTCAATTTCCAATAACACCAAAAATGACTAAAAATATATGGAACAATAATAAATTGAATATATTCCATTTCCAAATGTGTAACTCGAATACAAAATACAAAATTCGATACGATACAATGAAAAAGCATTTTGCTTATTCAAGTAATGAAACCACAACATCTGTTCGTTTGTCTGCAGAATATGAAATCACTGAGGGGCGCGAAAATGTGAAAATTTGCATTTTCAAAGATTTTCCGACGCGCTTTTACGCGTGCGATTTCTTGATCCGAAGTATTAGGAGCGATAAAATCAGGAATTTTCGCGGATTATTTTGAGATGCGTAATATGCTGCGTGTGACATATTTTTGTTAACTGAATGTCGGCGATATAAGAAAAATATTGCCCTTAATTTGGAATTAAAGTATCATCCTTTAAGTTATATGTAAATTTCAGAGAATGAGAATATGAAAGATTCAAAGAAAACACACTAAACCTAATGAATATTTTATCGGCATAATTTACTACTCATGGTTATATTTTAAGTAGGTCTTATAATTATTGACATTTTGTTGTTAAGAATTACTCACTTTAGTGAACAATCTTTTTCCTGAATTATTATTTGACCATAAAGATAATAATAAAAAAACTGATAGACATATTCATATATAATGAACAATAATAATTAAAAATTGATAACAGCGATGTATGAAACCAATCTAGTGCACGTTTAACATAAATTATTTTATTAAAACTAGTGGTGCATGGCATTGTGCTTTAAGGCAAATTGCTGTACCGAAAATTACATTTTTTAAAACTGAAATCTGAAAAAATGAGATTTTTGAGAATTTTGACATTTTGATAATTAATTAAAGTTCTTTACTTCAAAAAAATAGTTTAAAATGTAAATATTGCAAATCTAATATATATTTAAATACTATGCTCAAGCCATACTCTGCTATGTTAATGATCAACAAATATATTTTAATGTTTTGTTTTACATTATAAACATTAAATTATTTCAGTCGAACACCGTTACTTAAATTTTATGTATAGGGTAGGGCGGGGCTAGTTGAGCATAGGGGCAAGTTGAGCAATCGAAATATCTCGAAAACTATTCACCGTCCGTTTAGGCATTATATGGCGGAAAGTTAGAGTTTTGGGAGAAATAAACATCCCGCGATCGCTAGTGGCCGCTGGACAAATGAGTGAGGCTCACGGGCGTTTTGTTTATTTTGAGACCAAAAAGTAAAAAAGTAATTCATCACGAGTTTTCGTCTGGTTTAGTCAAATGTTATTTATTTTTAATCAGATAAATGTTATTCTTCCATATAATTATAGTACTTTTAATATGCACAGAGATTCTGGGTATGATTTTCACGTTTTTTTAAAAAACTCACATTTAGTTTGAAATTCCGAGTTGGGGTTAGTTGAGCATAGTAGCTAAACTTGTTCTGTCACTAAGACATTTTCCATTAACTTCTAGAAATCAATTATTATTTTTAAGATTTAAGCTAAGTCTATGAGTAATAATATAAAAAAAATAATTCCTAAGGTACGATATTGTTTTGTTGATTCTACTTTTGGTTAATTATTCAAAGAAAATTACTATAAGTTTTGTTTTCTCTGTCAATAAAGTCTATTAAAATAGAACCGGTTATTAAAAACTTATTTTATTTCATCACTAATCGACATTAAACCTATAATTTTATTATAATTTCTTAGTGCTCAACTTGCCCCACCTATGGGGTACATTGAGCATATTTGACTTTTTGCATTTAAACAGCTGTAACTTTTAAATTTTACTCATTACCAAAAAATAGTATTAACACTTTTGTTAAGCGATAAACAACAAATCCATTAAGCCGTATAGCAATTTATTGAAACTTTTCATTGAGGAGCTACATCCGTTTAAGTGAAAATTTGCTCAACTAGCCCCGCCCTACCCTACTTACTGTACGTACTACTAAGTACACTTTTCTCACTTAGTCTTAACTTCAATAAATCCGACTGTTTAATTGTGCAGAACTTGCGTCGTCTAACAAACTTTACAACATAAATGAAGTCACAAGTGTTACAGTAACTCAAAATTTACTCGGAAAATGTCGAACAGAATTGAATGCATATATATATCAACGCAAAAGTTCTATGCAAATTCTGTCACGTATCATTTTTGTTGGAGTATATAATATATTCAGATTTGCTGAAACGAGGAGAAGTTGTAAGTTATTCGTGCAGTATTTATAATGTTTGCAGATGTCGATCTATCTAATTTGATGATTTATTGACATTAATTTGTACTTTTGAAATTTCTATTATGCACGACTTTGAAACCAAAATTATACTAAATTTGTTCCATATTAAGAAAAGAATACTCTAGCGCATGTTGACAAGTAACTAAAATCTGAAATGTATCATAGATCACCGAAACAAGGTGCAAAAAGTTTCGCAATTAATCGCACATGGGGAAAAAAAGTAAAACTAGTGGTGCATGGCATCGTGCCTCAAGGCAAATTGCTGGAACTTCCCGTACCACAATTAAATTTTCGAGCAAAAAAGTAATAATCAATGAACATTAATCAGTGATTAACAACAATTATTTCAAATATTTTCAAAAAGATAATTATAATTGCTATATATTTATTCGTTCATATGATATACAATGACGATCTTATCAAACAAAACACTTAACTAGCTGTAAGTGGAATTCTGTCTTAAGGCAATTAGGGCATCGTGCCTTAAGGCAAATTGCTGGAACTTCCCGTACCAAAAATTATTATTTTTTTTAAAAACGATTAACAGAAAAAAAAATGTTTTCTTTATTTTGACATATGTTGGAAGATCTTAACTTTTTTTTTCAAAGCAATCGTACTGCTTTAAATGCATAGAGACAAAATATAAAGCGCGTAAGCGCCGCGTCGCTGTATAACGGGTGAACATTGGTACGGAACCCATAGGAATGTAAACAAAATTTATACTTATTGTTAAAATCTATAAAATATCTGATAATTTGATGTGCATATGTCTAATGATCATTTTTGACCGCCAAATAGCATTTTTTTTTTACTTTTTCATTATATCTCCGAAACCGCTAAACCTGCCCTTATAAAAACTTGACGAAATCTTCATCTTGTCAATACAAGTAAAATGTTTTTTGAATTATTAAAATCGGACGCTCCGTTCTATTAAAAACTGAGGTACCGTTTTTGGCACTTTTTGCCCCATATCTTCGGAACGGCTAGACCTACCTCCGCCAAAAACTAATCAGCACGTCTCCTTATCAATACGGATCGAATGTTTTTTAAATTATACAAATTGCTTCATCCGTGTTCCCGAAATCGTCGACGAAAATTTGTATCCGCACACACATACATACTACGCACACACACACACACACACACATACATCCATTTTTTCTAAGGTATGCCAAAATATTCAGAAACCTCTGAAACGTAAAGATATATAAAAAATTTCATTTTCGATTTTTTTGCGATTACTATAACTTACCCTACGGGAAGTTAAAAATGTTTACATTAAGAAGAAATGCAGAATGAATTCTTTTGAAGATATATTTCTTACGGGTAGAATAACGCATATGACATATATACAGTTTTAAACTCAATTGTACCTATATTTATAATTCATATTTGAAGTAAAAAGAACACTTAGTACATTTTTAAAAATTTGGAAAAAAAAAATCTGAAGGTTTTGAAATTTGTTTGAACCGTATAAGTGAAATATTAAAGATACGCCGCTCTAATGCCCTTCAATCCGAAATGAGGTCTAATATTACTATAAAATATAATCATGATGTAATAATGAAAAAAATGTAATTCTCTAATTTCAATTTCATATAATTAAGCAATCAGTCATCGCTTCGATTCAAACGTAAATATTTGTAATTCATCAGTTCGCAGAAAAAAACTAATAAAAAACCAATTAGCAACATCCAAAAACCTTTCAAACAAAACGTCACATTTTATAAATAAGAAAATCGACTAGTTCAAATATAAGGCTAGTAAAAATAGCCGAGCTATTTCCGTCCGATGAATTTTTAATTAATCTTGGACCAAGGTTGAACACGCTGGGCTTTCAAGTCATAAAATAGTGATGTGTTTATCTATTCGGCAAAGTTACTTGTTAGGCCGATAGCGCCTTGGAAATCGTAACCCACTTAGTTTTATTAGAACAATCTTGTTGTAACAGATGAATTTTATTTATAAAGATACATCAGGCAATTGCTGCATGCAAAAATGGATATTAAATTAGAAAACTGCTTCAACTTTGATTGAGATTGAGATATAATGGCTTGAACTAATCGAAAGAAAAATAATAATTAATCATATTCAGAATAAACATGATGCATGAAAATATTTATTGTCTTAATTAGAATTTATTGTATTGTACTATTTATATAATTTTTTTTTGTAGTTGTAGTTTTTTTTGTATGAAATTAATACTCAATTGTATTTATAAAATATTTTCTTTTTATTATTTAGGTTACTCAAAGTATTTTACTTAGGTTACGTACCCTAAATTTGTAATCGATCGAAAGCGACATTTTGTCGAATATCTTATTTCGAATTTATTCTTGAGACAATTCTATAAGAAGATACGGCTGATAACACAAATTTGGAAGACACCCGTAAATATGCCAATATTGTGTACACAAAATTACAAGATCTTCTGAAACAAAATATTTGTCATGATGTAAAGCTCGCATTACATCAAGTGTCAACAACACAGGTTGGATATGCAAGTATCATTGTGAATATATATTTATATTTCAATAAAATTACAGCACCAGAAAACTAAAAATTCTTCATTTACTTGAAAGACAATTATGTGGTGGACTACATTTATATTTTTAAGGTTCGACAAATATCACAGGTCACAGAAGACAACAAATGTTACAGAAGAATGCAAAATTCCAGCAGCACAATATATTAAATGATGTCATAATTCAAAATTCCAGAATCGAAAACGTCACTCTAAATAGTAAAATCGCATAGAAAATAGTTTTTTCTGCACTCCAATCCAATAGTTGACTATGTCTCACATAGAAATATATTTTTTCGCAGAAATTTCTATATTTCTGTTTTTACATAAACTGTTATTGAAAGAGTATGTTGCCAATTAGTTCACAAGCAGACGATATGGAAGCTATGGTAACGATGCAACTAAATGTGAAACACGGTTGCTAAAAAGGAAAATCAAAAATGAAAAGGAAAATCGCATTGAAATTTGCTACAATATGGACTCATGGACAAAAAAGTAAATGTGTGCAAGCGAATTTTGATTTTGTTAAAATTATTTGACTTCTTTGAAAAAATTGTTTTTTTTATATTTTGGTTTTTTTGTGTTTTGAATATTTGGATTTTTTTAGAAAATTTTCAACATTTTTTTAAGCAATCGCGCTGCATAGCTTTTTTCATTCGAAATATCAAAGCGCGTAAAAGCCGCGTAGTCGTTTAACGTGAGAACATTGGTACAGAACCCATATAAATGTACACAAAATTTGCATCTATTTTTATAATCTTCACAAAATATCTGATAATACGATGCACATATATCTAATGTTCATTTTGGCTTTATTTTTTACTTTTTTATTGAATCTCCGGAGACGCTGGACCCGCATTTACAAAAATTTAACCAGTTGTTCATTTCGTCAATGCAAGTAAAATGCTTTTTGAATCATTTAAATCGGACGCTCCGTTATCTCAAAAACTGAAATACCATTTTTGGCACTTTTTGCCTCGTATCTCCAAAACGGCTAGCCTTTGGCAAAAACTAATCAGCATGTCTTCTTATCAGTAGGAATAAAATGTTTTTTGAATTATTTAAAGCGGTTGATACGTGTTCGCAAAATCGTCGACGAAGATTTGTATCCGCACACACACATACATCCATTTTTTCTAAGGTATGCTAAAATGTTCAGAAAACTCTGAAACGTAAAGATATATAAAAATTTGCATTTTTGATTTTTTTGCGATAACTATAACTTACACTACGGAAGTTAATAAACAATTTATTAGAAACACAATTAAAGAAAAAAATTACAAATTGATATAGTCATATAACCACCCGAAAACCTCAATTTTCAAAGATTTCTCACTGATTTTTTTTTAACACGGTAGTTAGCTTAATCGTAAGAAACACTAAGGTGGCCTCTTATCAAAATGCTTTCAAAATTTGCTTTCCCTACTGTTAATTGATTGACATATATATATATATATATATATATATATATATATATATCTATAATATATATATTATATATAATATATATATATAATATGTTGAAATGATCTTGAATCTTACCTTCCTTTTTATAAATTGTAAAAATTAGAAAGTGTTGGAAATATTGAATGATTTGGAAAAAATTAGTTGTTTAAATTGCATATTATATTATACATTTATATGCTATTCGATTTCTTAAGCTAAATCGAAACGCAATCAGTATCGGATTAATTGGAATTTGTAATATCATATAAGCCACAGGCACATGCACATACAAAGTGAGTAAACCTACCAGTTTTATACCAAATATAGTCAAACTAATATTATTAATATTAATTATATAGAAAAAAGTAAAATTTGGTGTTTTATTGTTTTTATATTATCTCATTGACTATACCATTCATACACCAATCCCTACACATTTACAGTAAATTAGTAAGTTTCTGACTTAGCAATACATTACATGGTAAAACAACGCTTGTCGCGTCAGCTTGTGAAATATAAAAATAATAATTAGATGAGACATAATATTTACGCAATCTCTGATACATATTTATTTGTTACAATTATTATCGTATATACTTCGATGAACAAAAGCACTTATTTCCATATGCCAAAGTACAAAATTCCACTTTCCAACATTCACGTTCTAAAAGCGATGCTTTTAATTATATACATATTCGAAAACAAGAGAGCTTTTGTAAAATCCTTTTGTGAAGCAAATGTTTAGAATAATTCTAATCTCGTAATTAGTATCCTAAGTATCCCACCTCTCGTATTGATAAAGTGCCTCAAAATACTTGATAACAAAGCAAAAGTTAATTGGGAACACAGTTTTGTAACTAACATGTAAAATGACTGCCAAATCCTTTTGTGCCATACAATTTAATTAAATTTCGTTCATCGGCATTCTAGCTGTTAAATGCGAATGCGACATATGAAAATTGACTTGAAATTCGCCCAGAATCGTACGTGAAGGAAATACACAATGTTGAAATAATTGGTCGAACCAAAACGTTGCAAATATTATACGATTTCAATAGTTCATCAAAATCTAATAAAAAACTTAATTTTGTAGCATTGTGCAATGATGATTTTATATCGATTTTTGTCATAAGTACATTTGAAAACTCATAGATTATGTAACGAATCACATTAGACATAGTTAAAGTCGTCCCCGTAGTCTGTCTTAAGTAATTACTATTGTAATTAATTTTAGGGTATTTAGTATAGGTGCATGTACATAAGATTATATGCATATATATATATATATATATATATATATATATATATATATATATTAATGAATAACATATATGACGTTCATAAATTGCTTGTGGAATTTCTATGGTTAATGCGCACAATGATACATTTCCAAGCTTTTCTTCATGCAGCCATATGCACTGTGCACATAATACAAAACACACTAGGTATTACAGATATATGTTTTATAATATACTATATACCAAAATGTATTAGATTAAGTACATGATGTCATATATTAAGGAGACAAGTCTCCGGTAAAATATACCATAACATAGGGTTTTTATGGCAATGCTAGGTATGCTTATTTCTTGGTACTAAAAACTGTGAAGGTGCTATTAATTGCTGTGCTATCATTTTGTGATATCCTATATATCGTACACGAAAATGATAGTGTTACATTGGAACATCTTGAATAATAATAATGAGTTAAATGAAAATTCATTATAATCACGTTAGTAAATACTATATCCAGATTTTATATTGACCACCTCCCATTAATAAATTTAGTAATAGTAAAGGCAATTTTGACCAATGTTGCTAATAATATATATTGAATTGAATCTTTTTTATTTATCTTTATATAGTAAATTAGTACATTAAATTACAATAAATCTAGAAAATCTGTGTTTGAAAATTCAAACGTTTATAATAGAACATTTATGCCAATCTTTCGAGTATTTCCCCAATAAATCATATACGTTTAGGATTTATGTTTTTGATATATGATTTAATAGCTAACCATTTCAGTGTTATATCCATACTATATAAACATATTTCTGATGCAAATTTAAAGTACTTTATAACTAAAAATATATTATTTATGTTTCAAATATAGAAATATGAACTTATAGAGATAGGGTAGGGAAG
>NW_020537646.1:41511303-41563666 GCF_003426905.1 Ctenocephalides felis | reverse complement strand
TTGTTAGAACCAATGTTTTTTGCAATGGTTTTGTTATGCGTATAAGTTCAGTATGTTTGCTTGATTGTCATGACTTGTTTTGATTTTATCAATTTATTAAGTGATTTATTCATTTTGTTAATCATTAATAAACTCTGTGATGTTCTGTTCTTTGTCATTTTAGTATTTGAACAAAGTTGAGATTCATAATACGTACCAGTTTAATGAGTACATGCTAAACTTGCAATTCAGATTCATATTTCAATCGCAAAAATTGCAAAATTGTTAATCGTGCGATGCAGTCTTTAGTTAGAAGTCAAGGTGGACCTTGGCGCATTGCAAAGCTTTAGTACACTACAATGATTTAATAAATTGTATGTAACCATTTGTAATTGTATTAACCAGTAGTTTCATACATTTCTGTTTTGAATAAATAAATATATTCGCAAAAGCGATTTTATATTTATAAAAATAGAGATTTTAATCATATTAGAGTGATAGTAAGATCGCTCCAATATAATTTTTTATCAAACGCGATACTTAATGCCCGTTTCATTTTTCGCGCAAGAATTTTTAATAATTGTACCTCACTTAGTTTGAGGTATAAGAATGCTATGTGTTTTGATAGTGCTATTCTAGACTTTTTCCACTATCAATTTTATTTTATAGCTAGAATTTGAAGTGAAAAACACATTCATTCGCGCGCTATATGTATAGATATGTAATTTCATGCTTAGACGATTTGGAGTTGGAAAGAAAAGTTTTGAATGGTTAGAATTCAATTCATAAAGATTGAGTTTAGCTTGCGTTAAAATGTTAGTGAGATTGTTGTTAATAAAAAAATTCATTATTGTATCAGCTGTAGTTAATGAACTATGAACGTTAAAATAATTTCTGGGGATTTCGAATATTTTAAGATGTTCAGTTATGCTTTGTTTAGGTGATTGTTCTGAACATCGTATTGATAAGAACGTATGTTGTTGATTCATGTTTATGTTGTTATTGAAGGTTTTTCCCCGAATTGTTTGGTGAATCTTTCTGTCGTTTATCTGAACTAAAACTTGTTCGATCACTCTCTTTATATCGACCGTTAGTATTGAAGTATAAATTTTAAATTTGTTTTAATGAAACAGATTTCGTTTCGGATATTCGGTCTAACAAGTTGTAGCTCAGTTAACAGCAGACTTGTATCGGATTTACAAGGTGCTTCCAAAATTACGCGAAAATTAGTTGTTAAATTGATTGACTTTAACACGTCTTCATGAGGTAAATATAAACTTATTTTAGGTATGCTTGCTTTTATGAAGTTATCATATTCGGTGAATTGGTTTCTGTTTGCAAATGAAATATGACGTTTTAATGTTTCTTGTCTACTATATTCTATGTCTTTGATATTTTTTGCAAATTGAATTATAGTACCAAACTTCCGTCAATAGTCTTAGTTGTATTAGTAATAGAATACTCTTCGCGTTGTTTTTTCCGTTTCAGTAAAGTATTGTTTATCGTCGTATGGTTTGCGTATTTCTGAAGATATATCTACTTGAGCTTTAAAGTTAGATTCATGATTTGAAACCGAAATTGATTTAGAAATGTTTAATTGAGGTAAATAAATTGAGGCTGTTTTATGTTACCTGCATTATTTGTTTTTTGGTATAATTTAAATTGAGTTCCGAACTAGTATCTGATTTATTCAAGGCTGCTAGCCTAAGCTTTGATAATGTTGTCAAGCATTTTTGGTATTTATCAAAAAACTCTTCTAATTCGTTATCAAATAAATTATCAATTTCTTCTTCATCATCAAGTAAAGTTGCTATTTTGATAACCGTATCTTCAAATAAGTCAAAATTAGGTCTTACATATTCTTTAAAACGGCTTATTTCAGAAATATTCAATTCACACACAGGCATGTGTGACCATTGATTGCAAATCTTTTCGCAATATGCTAATTGCGATTGAATTTCTAGTTGCTTTGTTTTGAGTGATTTTAAAGTTATTAACGATTCCATCTTGTCACAGATCGTACTAAACTTTATTAATTAAATAAGGAAAGATTGATAAGAAGGAAATGTAATTGAATAACCTGGTTTCTTGCTTTGCTTGTGCTTGTAGCTGTAGCTCCAAATTTGAACTTCTTATCTTGATTTTGAACTTCCTTTTTATTTAATCTTGATTTACTTGGTTTATGCTTGTTTTGCTTGATTTCTCCTTCGATTGCTGGACGTCACATCCGTCTCGTATGGACCATTGAAAAATTTTAGGATTGATTTGAATCCAGCTCGTAAGGACCGATGAAAAATTTAGGATGATGTTGTGATTGCTTGCCTTATGAAGGACCAATTGTAAATACTTTGATTATAACAGTATATATTTATTTTATATTAATAACAAGTTATAAGTATATTTACAATAATTTTATTACTGTTTTTGATTACGTTCTGAGTGATTGATTGATTTGTATGATTTTTTGATAGATGATTTTTTGTTTATATATCAATATAGCCGCATGCTTTGATTGGCGCGAACAGTGTGTGCAAAACATCCATAATGTTTTATTTTTAAAATGTCTTTAATGGCTTTTTTCATGTTATTGGCATTATCACTAATGGCAAAATTTACCTTCTGAAGCAATTTCCAATTGTCAAGGACTGTTTGAATTTCTATTGCTAGATTTTCTGATGTATGCGCTCCTTCAAATTGACAGCATCCGAGAAGAACAGTTTTTAAGTTATAATTGTCTGTAATATAATGGCCTGTAACTGCCACATATGCTTCAGTAACCCTAGAAGTCCAACATCTAATGTTATGCAAATAGTTTGTGCTTCAGCTAAAACTTCTGCTCTTGTATTTTCAACTGCCTTGTTGTATTGCTCCTCGAGCATGGATCCTGAAACAGTCTTTCTAGATGGAAGAACATATCCTGGTATCCACCGCATCAACTTTTTAAATGCTCTTTCTTCAACTAATGAAAATGCATGGAAACTATCAATGAACATATCCATCAAATCTTGGTCAATCATTTTTTTTTGTTCGCTGCTAATTTTTTTTAGTCATAAAAGTCTCCAATACCCTCTGACGCACACTTGTAGGTTGTTGTTGAGCACTACTAGAACTTGGTATAGCCTCTCCGGAATTACTCATATACTGTGAAATACGAGTCTGCTGTGAACTTCCTGCCTCAGTTTCTTGCAACGAAGCATATATGGAAATATGCTTTCTTTTTAAATGACTCTTTAAATTGGCGGTTGTTGAACTATACTTTATCTGCTGGTTGCACACATTACACTTTGCTTTCATACTATCAATTTTTTCAAAATGGTACCACGATACAGTAGTATTTCTACGAGATGCCATTTTTTTAAAAAAGAATTTGAAAAAAAAACAATATTTCTTAAAATTTAAACTTATTGTAAAACTAATCGATAATATAAAATATATAAAATTATTAAACTATGTTATTTACTAAATTTAAAACTAATTAAAATATATTTGATAAAATCTAAAATAAATTATTATTAAAAAACTATTTTAAATACTAATGATATAATGATAGATAATGGCATAACAATTTTATTTAAAAAGCACAAAATTTTAACTCAAATTTTTACTGAATAACGTATCTTTCAATTTTAAAAAATTGGCAAGCGCGTAATTAAGATAAAAGTAATCGGGATGAGTTCTGAACTTATACTAAATAAAAAATTAAAAATCAAAATTAACAATATTAGCCCCGCCCGTAAGGGGCGGGTTACATTAATTTATACATCTGAGGGGGATGATTTCTTGGACTTATTTCAAGGCATGCTGCAGACCAGGCATCGGCAACCCATGGCACGCGTGCCAGGCTGTGGCGCCGTAACAAAATGTTCGAGGAATATTAAATGTTTTCAAATAGATTATTATAAATACTGTAATATTGTCTAATATTTATAAGAATTATATGAACTGAATCACGTAGTCAATTCATTTAAAGTATATAAGTGAGCTTTAAAACTCTAGCTAGAATTGAAATTGAAATCTGAATTATTTTCTATATACAATTTTTCAAAATCAATTATTTTGTTAGGATAAGCAGGAAGTTCTTTGAATCATTTAAATCGGACGCTTAGTTCTCTCAAAAAACTGCCATTTTTATACATTTAGCTCCGTATCTTCGAAATGGCTTGGCCTGCCTTTACCAAAAACTAATAAACACTTCTCCCAATCATTATTAACTGAATGTTTTTTAGATAATTCAAATCGGATGCTCCGTTTTCTCAAAAACTCGATTTTTATTTTCTGCACTCTTTGCTCTTTATCTTCGTAACTGCTGGACCTGCCTTTGCCAAAAACTAATCAGCTCATCTCCCTATCAATAGAAATCGAATATTTTTTGAACGATTCAAATCGGTTGATTCGTGTGCCCGAAAACGTGACTGGAAATTTGTATCCATACATACATACACACACACATCCATTTTTTCTGAGGTATGCCAAAACGTTCAGAAACCTTCAAAACGTCGAGAAATGTAAAAAATTTCAATTTCGATTTTCGGCACATTACAATAACTTACCCTACGGGAATTTAAAAATATGTTATGTTACTATAATGTATTTTGCACATGAGTTTGAGGTGCGAAATAAATGCAGATGACGACCAAGTAATCCCGGCGATCTGCATAATTTAGCATTGAAGGTTTTCTTAAAAAAAATGTGTTTAGGAAATATTCAATTAATATTTCAAACAAACAGTTTTATTATAGTCATCCTGAAAAGTATTATTATATTTTACCAAACAATAATCGATTATAATACTAGTAATTGTCAATGGCGCCAGATATAGGATTTTCCAAGTAATCCCGGCGATCTGCATAATTTAGCATTGAAGGTTTTCTTTAAAAAAATATTTTTAGGATATGTTCAATTGATATTTCAAACAAACAGTTTTATTACAATCATCCTGAAAAGTTTTATTTTATTTTACCTAACAATAAGCGATTATAATACTAGTAATTGTCAATGGCGCCAGGTATAGGATTTTCCAAGTAATCCCGGCGATCTGCATAATTTAGCATTGAAGGTTTTCTTTAAAAAATATGTTTAAGATATATTCAATTGATATTTTAAACAAACAGTTTTATTACAATCATCCTGAAAAGTTTTATTATATCCGGCGATCTGCATAATTTAGCATTGAAGGTTTTCTTTAAAAAATATGTTTAAGATATATTCAATTGATATTTTAAACAAACAGTTTTATTACAATCATCCTGAAAAGTTTTATTATATTTTACCTAACAATAAGCGATTATAATACTATAGTAATTGTCAATGGCGCCGGATATAGGATTTTCCAAGTAATCCCGGCGATCTGCATAATTTAGCATTGAAGGTTTTCTTTAAAAAAAAATTAGTTTAGGATATATTCAATTGATATTTCAAACAAACAGTTTTATTACAATCATCCTGAAAAGTTTATTTTATTTTACCTAACAATAATAAGCGATTATAATACTACAATTGTCAACGGCGCCAGATATAGGATTTTTCAAGTAATCCCGGCGATCTGCATAATTTAGCATTGAAGGCTTTCTTTAAAAAAAATATGTTTAGGAAATATTCAATTGATATTTCAAACAAACAGTTTTATTATAGTTATCCTAAACACCATTCCAAAATGTTTATCGATAGATTGTTTATTTTATTAATTTTATTAATTTCAATATAAGTAATATTTATCATGTCATGTTTTAATTATTGAAGGTAATTTCGAATCAATATAAAGCTAGCTGATAGTTAAATAAATAAATATTTATTACTATAAATAATTTTATATATGAAATGAATTATTAACATAAATCTCAACCTACAAAAGATAAGTTCATAAAAAAATACTAGAATGATTTTCAAATATATTTTCAATTTCTTTACTGTAGATTTCGAGGCCAAAACTGCAAAACTGAGATCATTACCAAAAACTGTAGATCTACAGTTAAAACTTTAGACATGACAACACTGTATAAGAGTTATATTCCTAGATAAAGAGTTGGTTGTTGATATCATACATTCGAACCTAATAATTATAAGTTTAAGAAAGAACCCCTAGAGTACTCTATTGCTTTTCAATTGTAATATTCGACAACGAACGAATATGCATTTCGTTGAAAAGTAACTGGGCGCCATGTTTTTAACTCATTGACAAACCAGTTGATTTTTCAACTAGTTGTTTCGTTGCGTCGAAACGGTTGATTCGTTAGCGAAGGAGAAACGGTTGAAAAAAACCGTTCGTTGATTCAACGCCCATCACTAACATCAATATTGACTAAGCATCGATATTCAAGATTTATTTTACGTTGACGTATTTGTTAAAATTATTATTTATTTAAAGTTAAACGCCATAAGCATTTTATTCTACAATAAAGAAAAAGCAAAGTGAAATATCAGCAATATTGTATTATTTTTAACTTCCCATATAATAAGACATAGTAATCGCAAAAAAATCGAAGATGAAAATTTTTATATATGTAATATATCTTTACGTTTCTAGGTTTTCTGAACATTACTTCAGAAAAAATGGATGTATGAGTGGTGTGTATATAGTATGTATAAATAAATGTTTGGAATCAATTTTTCGTACAAGGTTTCGGGAACGTACATATTAATTTTTATCAAACGCAAAAAGTAGCAGTTTTTGAAACAACGGCGCACCCAGCTAGAATGATTCATAAAACATTTGATTCGTATTGGCGGATAGAAGCGATGATTAGTTTCAATCAAAGACAGTTCCAGCTGTTTCGAAAATACAGAGATAAAAGTATAAAAAATAGCAGTTTTTGAGAGAACAAAACATCCGATTACAATGATTCAAAAAACATTCGTATTGACGGGCAGACGTACTGATTAGTCTTTGGTGAAGGCAGGACCAGCCGTTTTAGAGATACGGTGCAAATTATGCATAAATGGCAGTTTTTGAGAAAATGGAGTATTCGACTAGAAAGTTGAAATGTTGAAATTAAGTGTATTATCTGAAGTAAAATGTACTGGATAGTAATATATGTTTCTAACGTAAACTTTTAATAAATAAATATTTAATTATCATATGAAAAAAATATTTTATTGCTCATATTGATGAGTCGAATGGAACGGCATATTTATTTGAAGTAGAGCAGATGTGTGCAAATATATTATTATATGTATATATAATATTAAACAACTTTAAACAGATAAATCTTTCAGCATGTTATTTAGTAGAGTATCCTCCTTCATTTAAACTATTGATCAAAAAGCGAACTCAGATGGATTCAGAAGTTTAGAAAGGAAGATGTATAAAAGTGTATAAAACCAAAATGGTAATAGTAGTTAGAGTAAACTAGTGGTGTATGGCAACATGCCTTAAGGCAAATCGCTGCAACTTCCCTTAAATCATTCAAATCGGATGCTTAGTTCGCTCAAAAACTGCAATTTTTGACAAAATCTAATCACCACTTCTCCCCATCATTACGAATTGAAGGTTTTTTGGATAATTCAAATCAGATGCTCCGTTATCTCAAAAACTCTATTTCTATTTTCTGCACACTTTGTTTTGTAATTTCGAAACGGCTGGACCTGCCTTTGCCAAAAACTAATCAGCACATCTCCCTATCAATAGCAATCGAATATTTTTTAAAAATTCAAATCGGTAGAATCCATGCGCCAGAAAATGTCGAGAGATGACTCGAGAGGGAAAGGAAATCAATGATATGTGGTACTTTCATACTCCTGGTCGGGTAGAGCACCAATAATTATTATTTGTCTATGCTTAATATTAAATCGTCATATACATAGTATGAAAATGTAACATTTACAAACATACTTGTTATAGTTAATAATATTAAAAAAATTAAAACTAAATAACGTTTGTGAAAAAATCCTTACTCTATTAACGTTCAAATCATGTCTTATCTCGGTACAAAAATATTTCGTGATAAAATTTATTTTTTTCATTTCTTTGAATGTTGACCATTTATCAACTTGTGATAGCCTTATAGATAATGTTAAGATAATTGTATAAATTCAACTAGCTGTAAGTGGAATTCTGTCTTAAGGCAATTAGGGCATCGTGCCTTAAGGCAAATTGCTGGAACTTCCCGTACCAAAAATTATTATTTTTTTAAAAACGATTAACATTTTTGAAAAAAATTTACTTCGAAATAATTAGATTTTTGAGAAACTAGGGATATGACAAAAAATTGCTTTTTTTTGAAAAAAAAAATTTTCATTTGAAAAAAAAAATTTTTTTTTTGAAAGAAATTTTTTTTTTTTGAAAACAAACTATTTTTTTGAAAAGAAAAATGTTTTCTTTATTTTGGAAACTCTGAACTTTTTAACTTCCCGTAGGGCAAGTTATAGTAATCGCAAAAAAATCAAAAATGAAATTTTTTATATATCTTTACGTTTCAGAGGTTTCTGAACATTTTGGCATACCTTAGAAAAAATGGATGTATGTGTGTGTGTGTGTGTGTGTGTGTGTGTGTATGTATGTGTGTGTATGTATGTGCGGATACAAATTTTCGTCGACCATTTCGGGGACACGGATCAACCGATTTGAATAATTCAAAAAACATTCGATTCGTATTGGTAAGGAGACGTGCTGATTAGTTTTTGGCGAAGGCAGGTCTAGCCGTTCCAAAGATACGGGGCAAAAAGTGCCGAAAACGGTAAGTCAGTTTTTAAGAGAACGGAGCGTCCGATTTGAATAATTCAAAAAACATTTCACTTATATTGACAAGATGAAGAATCGATAAAATTTTCATGAAGGTAGGTCTAGCGGTTTCGGAGGTATGGAGGAAAAAGTAAAAAAATGAGCCATTTGGCGGTCAAAAATGATCATTAGACATATGCACATCAAATTATCAGATATTTTATAGAGATTTTAACAATAAGTATACATTTTGTTAACATTCCTATGGGTTCCGTACCAATGTTTATGCGTTAGACAGCGACGCGGGGCTCACGCGCTTTATATTTTGTCCCTATGCAGTTAAAGCAGTGCGATTGCTTTGAAAAGAAAGTTCAGATCTTCCACAATATGTCAAAATAAAAAAAAAAATTTTTTCAAAAAAAAAAATTGAAAAAAAAATATTTTTTTTTTTAATTTTTTTTTTCAAAAAAAAGTAATTTTTTGTCCAATTTATAGTTTCTCAAAAATCTTATTTTTTCAAAGTAAGTTTTTTTCAAAAATGTTAATCGTTTTTAGAAAAATAATAATTTTTGGTACGGGAAGTTCCAGCAATTTGCCTTAAGGCACGATGCCTTAATTGCCTTAAGACAGAATTCCACTTACAGCTAGTTTTCAAAGCAATCGTACTGCTTGAACTGCATAGAGACGAATTGTCACAGCGCAAGTGCCGCGCCGCCGTCTAACGCATAAGCATTGGTACGGAACCCATAGAAATGTACAAAAAAAATATACTTATTGTTAAAATTTCTATACAATATCTGATAATTTGATGTGCATATGTCTAATCATCATTTTTAACCGCCGAATGGCATTTTTTTTTTACTTTTTTCATTAGATCTCCGAAACCGCTAGACCTGCCTTCATGAAAATTTGATCAACTCTTCATCTTACCAATACAAGTAAAATGTTTTTTGAATTATTCAAATCGGACGCTCCGTTCTCTTAAAAACTAAGTTACCGTTTTCGGCACTTTTTGCCCCGTATCTTCGGAACGGCTAGACCTAACTTCGCCAAAAACTAATCAGCACGTCTCCTTATCAGTACAAATCGAATGTTTTTTGAATTATTCAAATCGGTTGATCCGTGTTCCCGAAATCGTCGACGAAAATTTGTATCCGCACATACATACACACACATACATACATACATACACACACACACACACACACACACACACATACATCCATTTTTTCTAAGGTATGCCAAAATGTTCAGAAACCTCTGAAACGTAAAGATATATAAAAATTTTCATTTTCGATTTTTTTGCGATTACTATAACTTACCCTACGGGAAGTTAAAAATTAAAATCTTACGTGCTATATTTGCAAGTAAACTTTTTATAGTTTTCAAAAAGTACATTAGTTTGGAAAAACAAATTTAACAGTAATGTAGTAGTAAGATTGAATACCACGTCAAAGTCAGAATTGCAGTCTACAGTTTTTAGATTTAACTGCCAAAAAAATTTTTATTATATCGTACAGACTAAAAGTGACCATTTTATTGCGAATTTTATTACAGGCGACAGATAGATTTATAAAAAAATAGAGTACTTTTTTTCACAAAATTAAGATTTTTTCGAACATTTGAAACAATTTTCTTTTTCATTTGATTTTAAATCATAACAGGCATAATAAAAATAGATTTTACAGAATTTTCCCACGGTTTGGAATTTTGGGAATAGATGGATAGATATCTTGAAAACTTTTATATATTATTAATGATTAGGATTAGTAGAATTAACATAGATAAATAGGTTTGGAGTGAATGTTATGTTTTTATATGGACTAGAATCAGATTAGTGGTGTATATCTGAAACATACTGAATTCTACTTATTTGAATATTTTGTAAATAATTCTTGGTCTCTTTCTTTTACTATAAATTATTAATCACACACACAAATATAGTAGGTTAAATAAAAAGAAATTATTTTTATTCGCAAAAGTTGGCTTTAATCATCTGTATCTCGCGTTGTATAAGTCCGACTGAGTTCTATAGGCGGCTTTAGAAAGCTGAGACTTATTATTAGTGCTAAGTAAACGTTTTTGACAGTTTTGTAATTGATTAACTCAGTTTTGTTTGAGCAAGCGTCAAAAATGCACACTAGCAAAGAAAAAATGAAAAAGGCAAAAAAGCAACCATGCGGCTACAAATGTCAACAGTGTTTATGGTCCTGATACTGTAACAGCCAATTACGCGCAGTTTTGGTTTCTTCAATTCATTTAGGTAATTTCGATGCCAAAGACGCACGTGCACTGGATGGCCAACCGCCATATAAGTCGATTTGGATTGCCCAAAAGCTAAAAATTGTACAAAAACCACTTGCCACCATTCGAGGCTAGATGCAAAAACGCTCAATGTATGGGTTCCCCACGAAAACCTACTTGACCAAATTTTCATCTCAAATCGCTGATGAATCGCAAGAAAATCGCCTCATATTTGAAGCCGATGGTGACTGATAATGAAAAGTGGATATCTTGCGACAACGTACAGCGAAAATAATCGTGATCAAATCGCAGTAAATGAACATAAATGATGGCCAAGCCAGGATCGGGATTTGGTGGGTTTAGCAGGAAATTATATACTTTGTGCTAATCTCCTATGGCAAAACTCTTAACTCGGAACTTTGGCCAATAGGAGAGGACTCTTAACCAGCCTTGGCCAATAGGAGAGAAATTGTGTTCCATTAGGACAACATAGTGACTCGCCAGAAGCTCCGGGAGCTCGGTTGGCTTTAAGCAACCATCTGTTTCTCTTCATGGCGAATAGTTTTGCTGATGAAAGATTCATTTCAAGAGAGGCTTGTAAACATCGATCGTCTCAATTTTTTGCCAATTGGGACGAGGGTTTCTATGAAAGAGGCATAACGATATTATCTTCAAAATGGCGGTAAGTTATCGAACAAAACCTCGCATAATTGACCTAAATTGGCTCATTCTAACTTTTAGTTATTAAAGCCTTAATTTCATGTTTAAAGCTTAGCACGACGATGAGATATTTAAGATATAATAATCTATGTGATGACTTTTATTTTTAGAATAGCTGTAAAACTGATAAAATGTGTATCTATAATTCTATATATAAAATTTGTATCTATGTAATGTTTTGAATTAAATTTCAATTCATATTTACTTGAGCTTATAGAAAAGCTTAAACTTTACTTCAAAAAACAATTCATTTTCATCGAGGGTTGTCCACCACTAACGCTTTTTTTTAATTTCACTTTATCAAGCGCACTCTTTGGGGCTGTCCACCCCTTCAATTTTGAGACCATTTTTTCTTTGTTTTAATTTTTTTAATTCGTAAATAAACAAATGCAAATTCCTATTTCATAATGATAGTAAATTTAGCAGTTTAATCATGTTTCATTTAGCACGATAAATCATCAATTATTGTTTCTTTTGAACTTTTTCACCGAAGTTCTATAAAGATTTTCCGTAACATATGGAAAAGTTTCAATTTATTCGCTCCATCTGCGAAAATATTTTTAAAAATAGCAAATCAGTGATAACGCAAAAAGCGATCATCAATTTGATACACTAGATTTGTGTATCAAACTAATGATCGCTTTTTGCGTTATCACTGATTTGCAGGATTATACCATTGTACAAAAAATATTAACCAAATGGCGTGCAGAGAGCAATTTCAGTAATAAAATGTTGATTGAATATTTAAATTTAAAAATACAACTATTTTTGAGAGGAAACTCGGTACGACACAAATCTATGCCAAAGCTGTAAATTTCTGCTCGAAGCTTTTCTTGATTAACTAAAAATAATAATATGCGGATTTTGCTTCGTAAATAAAAAATTAATTTGAAAACTTTGAACCACCAAATGTGCACAGTTACAATTACTATTAATATGTCCCACAAACATGTATATGTGAATTTGTGAACTTATAAAAATGTTTTAATATGAATTAGAAATCCTTTCTTCCTAAGGAGAAGTTTATGTTTTCGCAACAAAATCAGAAGTGCTAATTTTATGTTTTCTTGAGGTTTCAAGCCATTATGAATGTTATGTGCGCCGATTTTTGACCTTTCGTCGACGTTTTCTCAAAAACGGCTGGACGAATTTCAAAAATTTAAAAGCCATTCGATGTATCTCTATGAGGAAGGACTAGCATTTGTCAGTTTTGCGCGACGATCAGCCAAACCGTTTCTTTGTTGATAGCAGAAAAGTGAAAAAAATTCGTCTGCGTTTTAGCCCATAATCTTGAATCGATTTTAATAATTCAAAAACCGATGGGAGGATATTGTTTGGGAATCGTGCTGATTAGTTTTCAGTGAAGATCGACTGAGCCGCTTTCATGTAATTGACAGTTACTATTTTTTTCATGATCTTAAAGAACATACTAAAATATTATGGCTCCACGAAATTTTAAAAATACATCCGTTTGTAAAAATATGATAGTCAAAATTTGTGTCAAAAGTCGCTTCTGCGATGTGATAAGTCAAATTTTGAATTTCACAAATTTAGAAGCCATTGGAATGAAATCGATAAGGAGGAGCCGCGATTAGGTTCGGGAAAAAAATGTGTATAGTATTTTCTTTAAGAAGATTCTTAATAGTTCACAAAATATTTTTTTTAAGTTAAAAAAAAATATTTCGACGTTTTGCATAAAATTTGATATAGCAATAAAGTTCATATACTAAACAGTCTTACTAAAGTTACTTAATTTAAATTTGGAATAATTAGCTACAATTTTAGCACATACAAGCACATGTCTGTGCACTATAATTATTATAATCACAAATTATTTAAATGTGTTTGAGAGATATTACTTGGAAATAGTTATGTTTAGAATTAATTGAAAAGCAAAACTTTATTTTCGAAATAAACAGTTGAAAAATTTATTTAAATATCTGAATCTCATTTTCGGTCAATTATTACACATCGATCGGGAAGTTCATCCAACATGCCATAAGGTAAAATGCCATATTATCAACAGTTAGAAATGATTTTTAATAAAGTCCTGGTGGTAAGTATCATATATTGAATTAGTCTAATACAAATATAATATTTTATTATCAATAAATAATAACTTAGTAATACGCACATCAGCAATTAACTGCTTTACGTAGAATAACCACTATAAATCAGTTCAACATTCACAACACATTTCCTTGTATATATCGTATATAGATACAACGACATACTCGTAGCGCAATATAAACTGATAACAATTAAAAATACATTAAATTCGCGCTTTTATTGCTTCGGTCATAATGTAACTTAATAAAATCATTTTTTTATTAATTTTAATATTTGATAAACTTCACATATTTTTCTAGTGTCGAATGATGTACACGTCGCGTAACGGCTCGTATGATACTGAACTGACGTGTGGCGTATATAAGACTTTCAAATAAAACAAAACAGCCGAGACATTCGTAAAAGAGAGAGAAAGATATGCACGGTTAGGAATTCAGTGACAGAAAAGTAGGTTTTTCTAGTTATTCGACCATTTTATTGAGGAAATTAAGAGCGAAATGGATAAATTGTTAGAACATTGATAAAGTTCTAATGTTATAAGTCATTGATAAATATTAACTTCAAACAAACTGTACTAGTATTTAATAATATTTTCAAACACTATGTTCGTTTTGGTATAGCTTTAATGAAGTGCTTTAGTTCAGACCTTTCCAATAGCAAAACTAGGATAACAATGACACGTATTTTACATTATTAAATTTAATTAATTAATTAATATTTCACAAAACTATTATAAGATATTATCATTCGATAATAACATCTAAGACAATGCACAGATACAAACTTCGGCTATTCATAAGGTATGCAAGATTGATTAATTCAATAAATTTTTCGATTTCGATAAATTATCAAAGTGAATATTATAAATAAATTAAACAAAATGAATATTATATTTAGCTTATTATTAACTTCCCGTAGGGTAAGTTATTGTAATGAGCCGAAAATCGGAATTGAAAATTTTTACATTTCTCGACGTTTTGCAGGTTTCTGAACATTTTGGCATACCTCAGAAAAAATTTATGTGTGTGTGTATGTGTGTGTGTGTGTGTGTGTGTATGTATGGATACAATTTTTCGGCCATGTTTTCGGGCGTACGAATCAAGCGATTTGAATGATTCAAAAAACATTCGATTCCTATTGATAAGGAAATGTGCTGATTAGTTTTTGGCAAAGGCAGGTCCAGCAGTTACGGAGATAAAGAGCAAAGAGTGCAGAAAATAGAAATCGAGTTTTTGAGAGAACGAAGCATCCGATTTGAATGATCTAAAAAACATTCAATTAGTAATTATTGGGAGAAGTGGTTATTAGTTTTTCGCAAAGGCAGGCCCAGCCATTTCGAAGATTCGGAGCTAAACGTACAAAAAATGGCAGTTTTTGAGAGAACTAAGCGTTCGATTTAATTGATTCAAAGAACTTTCTGCTTGTCTTAACAAAATAATTGATTTTTCTCTTTTAAATAATTTTTTTCTTTTTTTTTTAATTTTTTGTATATCGAAAATAATTCAGATTTTATTTTTAATTATGAGTATAGTTCTAATATACTTTACAAATAATTTCAACTTTGCAATTCAGTTTATATAATTCTTATAAATATTAGACAATGTTACAATATTTATAATAATCTATTTGAAAACATTCAGTATTCCTCGAACATTTTGTTACGGTACGGGAAGTTCCAACGCACGATGCCACCCACTCCACTAATTAATTTCTTAATTCTTAAAAATCTAAATTGAAAATTTTTGCGTATCTTTATGTTTGAGTGGTTTCTGAAAATTTTGGCATACCTTAGAAAAAATGGATGTATGCATATGTGTGTGTGTGCGTATGTATGGATACAAATTGTCGTCCACGTTTTCGGGAGCACGGATCAACCGATTTGATATATTCAAAAAAAAATCGATTCCTATTGAAAGGGAAACGTGCTGATTAGTTTTTGGTCCAGCAGTGTAAGAGATATAAAGCAATAAAAAGTGCAGAAAAGAGAAATTGAGTTTTTAAGAGAATAAGCATCCGATTTGAATGATTCATTAATTTAAAGGGTTATACGCAGTTAGAATTTTCAAATAAAAAAAATATTGGAGTATATGTATATTTAAGTATATTCTCTGAAAATTTGAAGTAAATCCGATAAATACTTTCGGAGATGTACCAGAATTTGTAAGGCCACGTCAGAGCGTTATAAAGTAGGTAGTAAAAAAAATGTATCGGCCAATACTCAAAAGAGTATATGGGCTCACGACTCCGCGACCGAGTCAAAAATAAGACTGAATCAATGGAAAAAGACGGAAAAAGAATTAATAAAAAAGATGATACCAAGAAAATTTAAAAAAACAACATTTACCTATGTGTAAACTACTTCTGAAATTTTAAAACGCGTTTACCTCAAAACTGTCATTTCAGAGTCGGTGAGCAAGATTTCTCAGAGATGGCTCAGCCAATGTTGCTGAAATTTTAACATCTTTTTAGATACATTACAGGTATTGAACGAAGAAATAAAATATAAAAAAATATTACTATTTTTTTGACAATTTACTGCAAAAATTTTCATCGAAAACGAATTTTTTTTTCAAATTGCCGCCATTCTGTCAAAAATGAAAATTTTGTTTATTCCTTCGTTCAATACCCGCATTTGTCTATCCTTTAAAAGAATTCACCTTTTTTTTTAATTTCATAGAATCTAAACCGACGAAATCAATAAACATCAATATTTTGACACGAGTTATGCACAATTATATTCCTCAAAGTGTGCTCTTTCAGAATTACTATTACTTGTCCTTAATAAATAAAAGCTGTGTCCACAAAAAATCGTAGAAAAACGTTATTTTTCAGCCTCGCAACTGCGTAAAACCCCTTAACTAGAACACATTCAATTTGTAATGATGAGAAGATGTGGTAGTTTTTGGCAAAGACAGGCCCACCCGTTTCAGAGAAAGTAGCTAAAAGTGTAAAATGGCAGTTTTTGAGAGAAAAAAGTTTCCGATTTGAATGATTCAAAAAACATTTTGCTTGTAAAGAAACGATTGTTTTAGGAAGGCAAAATTTTTTTTTTACCAAAATTTTTAATTCTAGCTTAAATCATTCAACTACAAATAATAAAAGTTGCAGTATTTATAATTATCTATTTCAAATTATTTAATATTTATAATTATTCCTTGAAAATCCTTAGTACGGGATAAGTTCCAGCAGTTTGCTTTAAGGCACGATGCCGTGCACCACTAGTTTAATTTACTTACAATTAGAAATAAATGTTATAAAATTAATATTAAATAAAAATGTGCGCATTGTATAACTATCTCGAAAATCATTTACGATAAGTAAATTATAATGTATTTATTCTATGCAAACAGTGTATGTTTATAAAAATTTACACTTGTACAATGAAATGTGGCGTTGTTTATTAGCTTAACGACAATAAAAAAGCTGCAATACGATGGTATGTCTCCATATTTATTTATTACACTTTACGAAATGTACGTAAACATATTCCATTTAGGATAAATTCTTAATAACGTATTTTGCAAATAATATGAATTTATTACAAAAATCAGAGTTGAAATTTTACAGCCATGGTCAAAGATTTGAAAGTCCAAATAACTAAATATCAAATTAAACTTCAAATTTTGATGAAGAAATTTATAAAAATGCGTACTACGTGCGATAGCGGAGTAAAAAATTAGAGAAATATTTTTCTCTATCAATGTTTTTATTATATTGATAATTTTGATGGTTGTCGTTCATGATACCAAAATGAGAATATTTTAACAGATTCTTGCCTAGATACATACTACTTGAAATTGTTATCAACAGGATGTCTTGCATCCTTATCTGAGCTGAACAGTATTTAGAAATAGATAAAAAATGCAATATTATTTAAACATTCCAACGATAAACGATTCAATATTGAACATTTTTTCTATACATTTTTTAAAAGCAAGCAAAACGTATGCCCCTTTCCGATAGTCTGTTATAATGATACTTATACTTCAAATAAATAATTTTAACTTTGAAATTCAGTTTATATGATACATAGAAATATTAGACAACGTTCTTCATTTTAAATCCTATCGATTAAGTTTGTTTATTTACTTTTTATAAAATAAGAATAATGAAAGCTACATTATTTATAATAATCTATTCGAAAACATTTAATATTCCTCGAATATTTTATTAAGGTACGAAAAATTCCTGTAATTTGCCTTAAGGCACGATGCCATATACTACTAGTTTTTTTTTCCTTTAATAATGATGATGTTTTTGACTTAATGCTGGGAAGGGCTATTCCCACTTGAAATAATAATATTTTCATCTTTATATTTTTAAATGAGAATAGATATCACTACTGCTTTAAATCAAGATGTTCGAAACAAGGGTGTGAACCTGCAAATTTGTGATTGCGAATCCAGGCGCTTACCACACCGCAAAATACTAAAATCATAATATGACTAATTAAGAAGATATCTTTAACAACAAATTTTTTGTCGTAAATCGACGTTTTCTCGAAAACGGCTGGACCGATTTCAAAAATTTAAAAGCCACTCGATGTATCTCGATGAGGATTATTGTTAGTCAACTTTGTGCGACGATCAGCCAAGCCGTTTCTTTATAAGTCGCAGAAAAAGTAAAAATTTTTTGTCTACGTTTTAGCCCGCAATTCTAAATCGATTTTGAAAATTCAAAAACCGTTCGAAAGATATTGATTGGGTATCGTGCTGATTAGTTTTTGGTAGAGTTCGGCCGGGCCGTTTTCTTGTAATAAAGTTTTTAAAAAAAAAAATTCGACGATTTTTATGATTATTTTTTTGACGGTCGATACCATAGTCTTCTAGATCATACTAAAATATTACGGCCCTGCGACAACTGGTTCAGCTTTAAAAATTCGTCAAAGTCTGCAAAAATTAGTATGGTCTTTTTGGCATTTGTCAAAATTAGAAATTTCATCGACGTTTGCTCAAAAACGCCTGAACCGATTTCAGATATTTAAAAAGCATTTGATGTATCTCGATGAGGATTATCGTTTTTCAGTTTTGTGCGACGATCGACCGAGCCGTTTCTTTGTAATTTGGAAAAAAGTGTTAAACCTTTCGTCCACATTTAAGCTCATACTACCGAACCGATTTTAAAAAATCAAAAACTGTTCGAAAGATATTAGTTCGGAATGATACTGATTTATTTTAGGTGAAAATCTACCGAGCCGTTTTCTTATAACTGTTGAAAAAAAATTTAGGCCGATTTTTATGGAACTTTTTTTTGGCGATATATATCATGCTCTTATAGAACTTACTGAATTATTATGGCCTTACGACGAGTAGTTTAATTTTAAAAATTCATCAAAGTTTGAGAAAATGAGTAGTTTTTTTGACGTTTGTTAAAAATAAAATTAGATGATTTAGTTGGTATAACGATAGTGTACTTGGTCTTGAACATAGTAAACCATTAAAGTCCTACGGAAACTGGTTCAATTATAACTATTGATTAATTAAAATTATTGATTTTTGAAAATTTGTTTTTAGAAAATACTCCGAGTTAACGTGTTCGTTCGTTCGTTTGCAATGATGTGTAATAAATCCATTCGGAATACTTATAATCACTCATAAATTAATTTATTTTTTATTGATAAAGTCGATTATTTACACATATCGGGAAGTTCATGTAACTTGCCTCAAGGCTAAATACCAAACCAACTAGTCAAGCAGTGCCGTACCTAGAACTTTTGCCGCCCGGGGCGATCTCCAGATTGTCGCCCTTTCAATTAAAAGTCAATCAAATAGTAGTTTTCATAAATTAATACAAATAAACTAGTGGTGCATGGCATCGTGCCTTAACACAAATTGCTGGAATTTTCCGTACCGAAACATACAATTTTTAAAAAAGATTTAAAAAATTTTGAAATCTGAAAAAAATATATTTTTGAGAATTTTGAAAATTTTGAAAAAAAAATGACTTTTGAAAAATTTGTTTTTTTATATTTTGTACATTTTTGAAAACTTTTTTTCAAATCAATCGCGCTGCCTAGCTGTTTTGGAGACGAAATATCGAAGCGCTTAAGCGTCGCGTTGCAGTCTAGACATTGATACGGAACCCATAATAATGTAAATTAAATTTGTTCTTATTATTAAAATCTCTAGAAAATAACAGATAATTTTTTTTTTTTTTGTATTTATTTTTCATAGCAAGCTATACAAAGTACATTCAGCTACATATGTTACAGTTATATATTAATTGTCTGCGTGAGAAGGATCGCTATCCTGCGATAGCGCCTTCATAGATACCATATTATATTTTGTAGTAGATCATTGCATATTCTTTAACAGATAATTTGACGTGAATATGTATAAAGATCATTTTGGATCGCCAAATGTCATTTTTTACTTTTTATTATTGAATCTCTGTAACCGCTAGACCTATCATCCCAAAAACAGTTCTTCGTTTAGTTAATACAAATAAAATGTTTTTTGAATTACTTAAATCGGACGCTTCGTTCTCTCAAAAACTAAATTACAATTTTTGGCTTTTTTGGCTTTTTTGGCCCATATCTTTGGAACGGCTGGACCTGCCTTTGCCAAAAAGTAATTAGCACGTCCTATCAGTACGAATCGAATGTTTTGTTCAAATCGGTTGATGCGTGTTTCTACAATCATCGACGAAAGTTTGCATCTAAACACACACACATCCATTTTTTCGAAGGTATACCAAAATTTAGAAACTTCAGAAACGTAAACATATATATAAATTTCACTTTCAATTTTTTTGCGATTACTATATATAACTTACCCTACGGAAAGTTAATAAATTATTAAGTTATTTAATCAATGTTAATACAAAGTAATTTTTTTAGACATATTTATATAATGCCCTAAGGCAAACCGCCTTCCACCAGCCCTGATTTTCAAAAAAAATTTGACGATTTAAAAAAATCACTTCAAAGTAATCATGACATTCAAAAGAAATGACATTTATAAGCTGATATCAAAAAAACTTAGGAAAAATCCCCGAACAAAATCGTAAAGATGCATATACCAATGCAACGAATTTTAATGAATACAATAAAATAAAATTATTATCCTGTTCTTAAATTAAAATTCAAAATTTACACTATTATACATTTATACCGAGGAATAAAATTCGAAATCATATAGTTAATATTAATTTATATAAATCAAATATTGACAATAATAACAATCATAATAATCATTTATAATTCAAGAAAGAAAACTAGTGGTGTATGGTATTGTAACTTAAGGCAAATTGCTGGAACTTCCCGTACCGTAATGATATATTTGAGGAAATTAAATGTTTTCAAATAGATAATTATAAATAATGTAACAAAGAAAAGTAAATAAACAAAACTCAATCAATCAAATTTAAAATGAAGGACGTTGTCTAATATTTATAAGAAATATATAAACTGAATTACAAAGTTATAATTATTTATTTCAAGTTTATAAGTAAGCATTTGAACTTTAGGCAGAATTCAAATTAAAATCCACGTATAAAGTTTTTTGAATCATTCAAATCGGATGCTTAGTTCTCTCAAAAACATATTTTTTTGAGAGCACATTTTGCTCGGTATCTCCGAAACGATTGAATCTGCCTTTGCCAAAAACTAATCATCACTTCTCCTCATGATTACAAATTGAATTTTTTTGGATTATTCAAATTGGATGTTCCATTCTCTCAAAAACTCGATTTCTATTATATTTGCCAAAAAACTAATCAGCATATCTCCCTATGATTAGGAATCGAATGTTTTTTAACCATTCAAATCGGTTAATCCGTGCGCCCGAAAATGTGAACGAAAAAATGCGGACACACAAAACACACACACTTCCATTTTTTCTGAGGTATGCCAAAATGTTCAGAACGCTTCAAAACGTGAAGAAATGCAAAAATTTTCATTTTCGATTTTCGGCCCGTTACTATAACTTACCCTACGGAAGTTAATAAATATAAAATGAGTAAGTTGCTTTTTACAACTATGTATAAGTAAATTAAAAAATGCCGCCAAAATAAGTGCCGCCCGGGGCGGACCGCCCCCCCTAGGTTCGCCACTGTAATCAAGCTAAACTATTATTTTTTAGTTCTACTAATTAAAATTAAAATACTTTTGTTTACAATCTATAAAATTGAACAATAAATAAATTCAGTAAAATACTGCTCTAAATTACACTAAACTTGCGGATAAATTACAGAATATTCGAGGAAAAATTTATTTTTTATATAAAATTCGAAAACCGGTTAAAACCGCTTAATACATAATATGTAGTTCTTCACAATATACACCTAAGTCTGTTTTTACACGGTCTTTTTGTACACGGTTTTGATATAACACGGTTTGAAAATTGAATATTTTAAATTTTTTTACACGAATTTATTCCATTTAGCACGATTTGAAATTTTATGTACCTAAATTTTTTTGTCAAATTAAATTTTTGCGAAGTATGTTCATATCACAAAAAAGTATTTATGAAAGAAAAAAGTCTGAAACCATCGATAGTATCGATAGTTTGCGAACACTGGCTTAAAGATTTAAGTGAATTCCCCTTTAGCGCGTACAAACAATTTTTACGGGTGCTTTAGAACAAATGTGAATAGCACTAATTTAATTTTTGTTCTTAAAAATTCTTGTTTTAATAGGTTTTAGAGATTAGGAACAAATTAACCATTTTTGTATAAGATCAATGTCTTTTTTTACACGTTTTTTTTTACACGGCTTCTTCTGGAACCAATCTCCGTGTAAAAACAGACTTGGGTGTATATGCAAAAACAATCGAAAATTGAAATGTATTTTAGAAGTTTAAACTCAAGACTTTGCAGTGATCTTTTTGTATTTTGAGAAGATTATTTATTATTGTAAATACAACCTAAATTCTTAAAAAACAAGATTCAAAATCGGTGTCACCATTTGATTCAGCCCTGTTTAACTCTACATTGCGGAGAAAATGAAAGTGTTATACATTTACTTTTGCTCGAACACATTATCTTGTAAGTTTTTTTATGATACGCTTCACATGAAGTTATTGAAAGTTTCTACTATCAGAAGGCCAAATAATTGTACTACTTAATTTTTACTTGGATTCTTTTGCAGTTGATCGACATATTTATTAAATACAATAATAAACAAATATTTGAGAATGAGAAAATAAATATCGATAAATAGTTAAAATGCAATTTTTTAAAATATTTATTGATTATAGACAATCAGTTTGGATTCCGTAAAAAAGTAACTTGAAACGTTGTCGAAGTCACATAATTGTAATTCACATACAAATGATATTCCTAATTGAATAATAATTTTTTGACATAATTATTGACTTAGAAAATAATTTGATAAGGTACGAAATGAGAATATAAAGTTAAGAATAACAAATAAATTATTCATATTATTATGATATATCTGCTTTCTTAGAGCAGGTTTGCTACAAGAAAGTGCTCTTAGTCCAATATTGCATCTGATTTACATTCATAACTTACAATCAAAAAACAATTTGACGGAATCAAACTTTCCTATGTTATTCTTTGAGTTGTACGGGTTGAATGAAGAAAATATTTTAAATGTCGGAATAGCTTACGATATTGCAATACAAAAATATATTAGTTACAATATAGAATAATATTTCAAAGATATTCGCATTGCAAGCAAATCCATAATAAAATCTAGTTGGTAGTAGCATTTCGCCTTGAGGCAAGTTGCATGAACTTACCGATATTTGGAAATAATCAATTTAATCTGTATTAAATTGATTTGTATATGATCTACCTGTCTACCTATTTACTTGCTTAGTTGACTGGGTGTACAGCGGTATACTTTTATACCACACTACCTGCCTATTTGCCTACCTGTCCACCGTCGATTCCACTACCGGTCTACCTGTCAAACTGTCTATCTGTTTACTTGTTCATTTAACTTTCTATATGTCTACTTCTCTACACGTCTAATAGTCTACATGTCTACCAGTCTACCGGTTTTGTTGTGCATCTGTCCTATTTACCTGCCTACGAATAATTCTATCTGTATGTGAATGAATAATGATTATTAGTAATGATCATTTTTGTCACCAAATGGCAATTTTTTTTAAACTGTTTTTCTGAAACAGTTGATCTGCCTTCGCAAAAATGTTACCAAATCTACATAAGTAAAATGTTTTTGAATCATTTTAATCAGATGTTCTGCTCCATTACTTCCATTTTTCACTTCTTGCTCTGTATCATCAAAAGCGCTGGACCTGCCTTTGCTAAAGGCAGGTCCAAAACTAATCATTTCTGCATGCCGCCAACACAAGCAAAATGTTTTTCGCGTACCTGCGTTTCGCAAAAACTAATTAGTACGATCCGCGGTTCGTAAGTCAATTGATCCATGTAGAAGACAATTGTTTGTAAGAAATTAATAATTTAAAATCTTAGTATGGTACCCAAAAAATATTAACAAAATTTGTACTCATTATTGAAATCGATATAATTTATCTGATCATTTGTGTGCAAATAACCTATGATTGTTTTTGACCACTAAATGGTATTTTTTCAACATTTTCTTCTGGATCCCTGAATACTGAAACAGCTGGACCTGCCTTTGCCAAAAAATCAGCACTGGGAAGCCTCCCCAATAGCAGAAATTGAAAGTTTTTTGAATCATGCAAATCAGTTAATCCGTGCTCTCGAAACACGCACGCTCGCATACATAATTTTTTTCTAAGGTATACCAAAATGTTCAAAAGACTTTGAAATATAAAGATATATAGAAATGTCATTTAGGATTTTTTGCAATATCCCTACGGGTAATTAAAAATCCGGACACAGAACGCTCCAATGACTAAACTATTTCATAAAAACATCAAAATAAAACCAAAAAAATTATTTTTATATCCTTAGATGTTTACTTATATTGCTATATAAAATCTTAATTTTCTTTGTTTAAATTTTCGCCATGTTTTTGTGGAACGTAACCTTGACACAAAGTGAGGTATGATGAAGCTGATGTTTCATATTATTTTCACAAGAATCAAATCCTATAAAAAGAGTAAGTCACAAAGTAAGGAAAATGATATCAGGATATAACATGCATATTCAAAGCTATCTTAGCCAACAAGAATTCCTCAACTTTTTTGCAAGTGCATGCTGTCGGACCAACATTTCTGTAATTTCTGCAAAAAATTAATGGCCGAGGTAATTACTACAAAGATGAATGTCGTAAACTGGGCGATAACGCGTGCTGATTCTGCTTTGAAATCAACGCCCAATAACTGTACAAATCAGCAAGTCACCCAAGTATTTGTTACACAAAATATTTTGAGATTTTCTAAACATAATCAATATTGATGTATTTAGAATATGCTAATCAAGTAACAATTATCGTTGACACATTGTAAATTTCAATTTGGCTTCTCTATTTTGAGCAAGTTGGTATCCTAAACCAGATTTGAAAAAGTAAGATGAATGAGATAAATTGTTTATTGATTACTAATTCTACCATTAAATAATTTTTGTTAATAACCTGTTGGTTATCAATCAGCCAAGGCTATTACTATATAACAAACTCCATGACTGACTCGAAGCCTGATTAATCATCTAACTATCATATATAACAGCAGTGATGTCCATTTTCACTTGAAAATATACATCAATAATATGTTTCCAATTGAAAATAAGCCGACTGCACTGCGGCGTGAAAATGCAATGGTAAATCTCTCACACAATTCCTTCCTGAATCGAGTTGGTCAGCTCACGGACCTGCCTTATAGCAGACTACCCATTATTATAAATATATATATATATATATATATATATATATATATATACACATATATAAATTATTGTGTACAAAATATTACAAAATCTAACAGCAAGGGTAACCTTCAAATAACACGTACTGCTATAAACAAAATAATAAAAAATATGTTCATGATTACAGCATAATACATATCTATACATCGTAGAAACAAGCCTTATATATAAATATGTACGAGTATATACATACATATGTATATATACATATATATATATATATATATATATATATATATATATATATGTGTGTTTATATAAATATATGTCATATGTGCAATAGTATAATGTAACTAGTAGTGCATGGCATTGCGCCTTAAAGAAAATTGCTAGAACTTCCCGTATAGTAATTAAACTTTCATGGAATGAAAATAATCAATGTTAATCAACGATTTGAAATAATTAATAAATTATTAAACGTACTGAAATGAAAAATAGTTTCTCCAATTCGTATATTTTTCATGTTTAAAAATTTTAATTTTTGAATATATATATATATATATATATGTGTGTGTGTGTGTGTGTCTTTGCGAATTCAAACGAATAGTAAAGACTAGCTGTAAGTGGAATTCTGTCTTGAGGCAATTAAGGCATCGTGCCTTAAGGCAAATTGCTGGAACTTCCCGTACCAAAATTTTTTTTTTTAAAACGATTAACATTTTTGAAAAAAAATTACTTCAAAAAATAAGATTTTTGAGAAACTATAAATTGGACCAAAAATTACTTTTTTTTGAAAAAAAAAATTAAAAAAAAATTTTTAAATTTTTTTTTTTTGAAAAAAAAATGTTTTCTTTATTTTGACATATTTTGGAAGATCTAAACTTTTTTTCAAAGCAAACGTACTGCTTTAACTGCATAAAGATGAAATATCAAAGCGCGTAAGCGTCGCGTCGCCGTCTAACGCGTAAACATTGGTACGGAACCCATAGGACTGTAAACCAAATTCATACTTATTGTTAAAATCTCTATAAAATATCTGATAATTTGATGTGCATAAGTCTAATGATCATTTTTGACCGCCAAATGGCATTTTTTTTTTTACTTTTTTCATTAGATCTCCGAAACCGCTAGACCTGCCTTTATGAAAATTTGATCGGTTCTTCACCCTGTCAATATAAGTAAAATGTTTTTTGAATTATTAAAATCGGACGCTCCGTTCTCTTAAAAACTGAGTTACCGTTTTCGGCACTTTTTGCCCCGTATCTTCGGAACGGCTAGACCTCCCTGCACCAAAAACTAATCAGCACGTCTCCTTATCAATATAAATCGAATGTTTTTTGAATTATTCAAATCGGTTGATCCGTGTTCCCGAAATCGTCGACGAAAATTTGTATCCGCACATACATACACACACGTACATACATACATACATACATACATACATACACACACACACACACACACACACACACACATACATCCATTTTTTCTAAGGTATGCCAAAATGTTCAGAAACCTTTGAAACGTAAAGATATATAAAAATTTTCATTTTCGATTTTTTTGCGATTACTATAACTTGCCCTACGGGAAGTTAATGAACGTGAAGCAAGCACACCCATAATCTATATGCAACCCCAGTATATGTCAGAACTGTGCGTGGGTTGAAATGAAATGAAATACCAAGTATGGAATTTCATTTGATGAGTATTGAAATTGGATGGCGAAGAGAAGGTGCCATTCGAGATAATTTTGTCCACGATCTATGTTAATTTTCTAGTATGATTTATTTAATACCAGATTATTAATTAGTTTTTGAAATTGGCGGCTACTATTGACTATCACAAGAAACAAAGCTGTTTTTAGATCTTTTAGTAGCTTAGTGGTTTATATAGTGTTAAGATGTTATGCAAAGGTAAACATTTTAGATAAGAGGAATGTTGAAGAATTATTGCGTATTGCAAATATGTTATAATGTCAAAATAATTATAATATTTTTTCCAAAGCAATTGTTTCGTCAACACAAGCAGAAAGTTTTTTGAATCATTCAAATCGGATGCTTAGTTCTCTCAAAAACTGCCATTTTTGTACATTTAGCTGCGTATCTTTGAAAAGGCTGGACCTGCCTTTTCCAAAAACTAATCAGCATCTCCCTATCAATAGGTATCGAATATTTTTTTAACCATTCCAATCGGTTGATCCGTGAACGTGAACGAAAAAATGCGGGCAGACAAAACACACAAAGACACACACATATACACACACATCCATTTTTTCTGAGGCATGCCAAAACCTTTAAAACGTGAAGATATGCAAAAAATTTCATTCTCGATTTTCGGCCCATTACTATAACTACCCTACGGGAAGTTAATAAAACCTATAACTATAAAAATGTCCTTGCAAACATGCACCAAGGATCAATCAAAACAACATATTTTGCATTTTTCTACAATGATATAATCAGAATATCCTTACGCTTAGGATTTGTCCTAAGTGCGGCCTATTATACCTACTTTTATTGAGTTTTCGTAAGCTTATAATATTTCAGAAGATGGTTTAGACCAGTAAGTCCTAACGTGAAGAATAGGCCGGCACCGTCGGGTAATTAGTAAATTCAGGGAGGGAGGCAATTTAAAAATTACTCGACACGATTTAAACTGTTTCGACACCAAAGTGCGCTTTGGGTAATTTGAATGTAATGATAGATATAACTCTGAAATATTTTAACAAAAATGATTTTAGATTTAATTAAGGTGGCCCATTCCCTCTTTGGTCGGGACAGTATCAATTTTCCATCTTGCATGGCTAGATTTTCTAGAAGCAATATTTTTAACTTCCCGAAGGAGAAGTTTATGTTTTCATCAAAAAATCCGAATTGCTAATTTTATGTTTTCTCGACGTTTGAAGCCATTCTGAATCGAATGAGACCAAACTTGGAAAAAGTATGTGTGTGTGTGTATGTGTATGTGAACAGATTTTTTGCCGTAAATCGACTTTTTCTCGAAAACGGCTGGACCGATTTTAAAAATTTAAAAGCCACTCTCGTGTATCTCGATGAGGACAATTGTTTGTCAGTTTTGTGCAGCCGTTTCTTTGAAGTTTGCAATTAAGTGTAAAACTTCTAGTCCACGTTTTAGCTCACAATCTTGAATTTTAAACATTCATCAAAGTGTGAAAAAATATTATAGTCAAAATTTGTGTCAAAAGTCGTTTTTGTGATGTGATAAATCAATCAAGTCGAATTGCAAATGGCTTTGGAATTAGCAAAAAAGTAAATAAACATTCTACAAAACTTCTCTAGTTTTGTAAAAAATGTTACCATTCATTTAAATCATTATATTATATATCCCGAACTACATGTATGATTTATGTATTCGTGACAGTATTTTCTTTTAGCAGATGCTTAATATTTCACAAAATATTTATTAAATTAAAAAAAAAATATTTCGACGTTTTTATGAAAATTAACGTGGCGATAAAGTTTAATTATTAACATATTATCTAAATATCTGAATCCCAATTTCGATTGATTAAGTCAATTATTATACCTATCGGAAAGTTTTTGCAACTTGCCTTTAAGCAAAATGCGACTTTCAACTAGTTTCCTACAGAATTATCAAGTAAAACATCTTTGCAACTATTTTTCCATCTACCATATTTACAAACAATATTGAATACCATAGATAACGAAGAATGCCATAAATTAATTACAAATTGATTGGAAGTGGTATTTTGCCAAGGCAAGTTGCAAAAACTTATCGAAGATGTGATAAATTGACTTAATCAACCGTAATTAAAATTTAGATATTTAGATGAAATATTCAACTGTTTATTTCGAAAATCAAGTTATTGCTTTCACTTAAATTTAAAGATTGCGATTTTGATTGATATCTCTCAAACACAATTATAATAATTGTAATTATATTAATTACAGTGCACAAGCACATGCTTGTATTTGTGTAAAACGCCAATTATTCCAAATTTAATGAATTGATATGATTAAATCAAATTTTGTAGGACTGTCTAATACATAAACTTGTGTATAGTAATAATTATTAAGCTTAAATTATTAAGCATTTGCTGTAAGATGCGTGTACGTATATTATTTAATCATTTAATTAATTTTAACATTTTTACACGACTGGAGATGGTTTTAGGGCTGCTCTTCAGATGATATAAATAATCTATTTAGATAATTATTAAGCGACTAAGTAAGATTTTTGTGAAAACGGTTACGAAAAAGCACCATTTTGCTGATTCCCAAAAAAACAGCATGGCCGATCATCTTGCAAACCTAATCTCCTTATCAAATTTATTCCAATGGCTATTAAATTTGTGAAATCGGTAGAGCTATTTTTGAGAAAACTTCGACGAAAGATCAAAAATCGACTTACATACACCCACACAGCCATACATACACACACTGTGATAAGATAAATTAACACCCTGTGATGTGATGAATTAACATATGAGAATTTTAATATTGCTGGAACATAATTGAAATACATGGACTCCCGCCTCGAGCAGTAGCAGTAGTGACATCAATTTTGACTTAAAAATATAGATAGCAATATGTTTCCAAGTAAAAATAGCCCATACCCACAGCCGTTGCATCAATCAAAAATTCATTACTATTGCAGAAATTGTAATGATAAAAATGGATCAGATAGTGATAGGACCTCTGTTTGAATTGCTACATATGAAACCGAAGTTAATGGGCAATTCTTCCGCAATGGAAACCATAACATAGCGCTTTCTTATGCTTATTCCTTAGTAGTGAAAACTATAAAAATGTTTATCTATTTGCTGTGTAATCAGGCGTATTTTACATATAAACAAGCAAGAAAGAATGTTATGATAACAGAATCTTCGATTACGAATTTCTGGATGCAGAATTGCCGGCAAATCATCACAACTACTCATTGGGCTTTTACGAATTACTAGGTAAACTGTATCTTAAAGGCGTGAGTCATAATTACGAAAAATAAACTAAGAAGTCATTTATGCTTAGTTTATTTTTCATAATTGCGACTCACAATTGTTTATGTTTTCATAAAAAAATCCAATTTGTTATTTTATGTTTACTCGACGTTTCCAGCGATTCTGAATGAATGAGATCAAATTTGGAAAAGGCATTTATGTGTGTGTGTATGTGAACAGATTTTTGACTTTTCGTCGACGTTTTCTCAAAAACGGCCGGCCCGATTTCAAAATTTTAAAAGCCATTCCATGTAACTCGATAAAGACTTGCATTTGTCAGTCTTGTGCGACGATCGGCCGAGCCGTTTCTTCGTAAGTAGCAGAAACGTGAAAAATTTTCGTCCATGTTTTAGCCAAAAAATTAGAATCAATTTTAAAGATTCAAATACCCATCGAAAAATATTATTTGGGAATCGTGCTGATTAGGACAAGGATCGGGCAAGCCGTATTTTAGTAATTAACTGTTGAATTTTTTTCTATGAAACTTTTTATGTTGATAGACATTATGGTCTTAAAGAACATACTAAAATATTATGGCCCTAAACATAAAAAAAACTTTTCCCAGAAGCAATCGTTTTGTCAACACAAGCAGAAAAATTTTGAATCCTTCAAATCGGATTCAGTTCTCTCAAAAACTGCCATTTTTGCACATTTTGGTCGGTATCTCCGAAAAGGCAGGACATGCCTTTGCCAAAAACCAATCTCCACTTATCCTCACCATTACGAATTGAGGATTATTCAAGTCGGATGCTCCGTACTCTCAAAAACTCGATTTCTATTTTCTGCACTCTTTGATCCTTATCTACGAAACGGCTGGACCTAACTTTGTCAAAAACTAATCAGCACATCTCCCTATCAATAGGAATCGAATGTTTTTTGAAACATTGAAATCAGTTCGCCCAAAAACACACAACACGCACACGCACACGCATACACACACATCCATTTTTTCTGAGGTATGCATAAATGTTCAGAAACCTTTAAAACGTGAAGATATGCAAAAAATTTTAATTTGGGCGATTACAATAACTTACGCTACGGGAAGTTAATTATATCAAGGGCTACTTACATGATATATGCAATCCACAGTTGAAAATTTTATCGAAATATAGAAGTCTCATTTGCGGTTGATTAAATCAATTATTACACATTTCGGGAAGTCCTTAGGGCAAAATGCCACTAAGTTTCAACTAATTCAACTTTAATTTTGTTTTCTATGTACAATCGTAATTCATTCAATGTTATTACATATAGTTAGTATGTAAAACAGTAGATTTTTACAGCACAAAGTATTGCAGTCAGTTAAATAAATAATTTGGGCTTTATTCCTATAAAGTAAAACTATTTATAAAGCTTAATAATAAAATTCTTTGTAGTTCCAATTGAATATTGCATTCATAGTAGATAATTCAATTCTATACTGAATGATAATATATGAATAAATGAAACATATTCAATAAGTACCTACTGAAACCTACTGCTATGATTTTCTACAAAGCAAGTAGTGTCACCAAAAGATAATAAAATTCCATGATAGAAGCTAGAATTAATGTATTTATCAATAATGTCATTTCCGTTTAATCCAAAAGTAAGTTTGATCAATGAGCAAATAGACGAAGTTTACTTGTAGTATTGCAATATTGAATTTAAAGTCATTTTGAGTCCACGGTTAAAAGCGGTTAAAAGCTAACTAGTCCAGGGTTCGATTCCAACCTCGATTTCCTCGATATCAGGACGCGTAATATCAAATTTCCACTTGAAAATCCTCTTTCGTGGGCTGCAAGAGTTGAAATTTTTTCTTGAAGTTACGCTTATGCCCAGAATTTTACTCTCTAAAGATTTTAACCCTTTCGACTCGGATGCCGCCGCCTCATACAAATCTCAGAATTCGCGAGTGGAAAGTGTTGATATATTCCAATGCACATGCTTTCTATGACGTGATTTAAAAACAAACCTTTACATATAGATAATGTAATCGTTCAAAAATCGAAATTGAAAATGTTCGAATATCTTCAAAATTCGTAGATTGCTGAACATTTTGGCATACCTCAGAAAAAATGGATGTATGTGTAAATGTGTTTGTATGTAGTATGTATGTATGTATGTATGTTACAAATTTTCGTCGACGTTTTCGGAAGCACCGATTAACCGAATTGAATTATAAAAAAAAAATTCGATTTCTTCTCATGGAAAGATGTGCTGATTAGTAGTTTCAGAGATACGGTGCATAAAGTGCAGAAAATTGGAATGCAGTCTTTTAATCAAAAATGTAACCTCGGAATTGATTTCTGATTGATATTAATATTCAAAAAAGCAAAGTAAAATTCTAAAGCTCGTGCCTTAAGGCAAATTGCTGGAACTTCCCGTATCGTAATTAAATATTCGAGAAATTTTACACGTTTTTAAATATATTATTACAAATACTGAAACTTTCATTATTTTTGCTATCTTGTTATATCTGAGCAAATTGAATGTAAATCATTAATCAATTTATCTCCAGAACATTAACAATCGTCATTTCATTTCGAATTCAATTTAAAAAAAATAGTTGCCTAATTTACACAAAATTGAAAAAAGTGCTCCCGTATAGTCACAGTCTAATTTCAAGGCATTTGCAAATAATTCTGTGCGACATTTTCACTTATACTGTGCTTAGCTTGGCGGCATTTTCACATTTTTCAATAGGTTTCACAAAATTGGAAAAGTGCTCCAGTACATAAACAGTCTAAACGCACTTGGGTAAACATTTGTATCATAGTGGCGATAAGACTGTGCTTAGTCCGGGTAATTTTTTGAATTTTTAATCTAAAATTACAAAAATATTTTATAGAAAATAAAAAAAGATGTTATAATTTTTTATCCTCAAAAGCAATTGTTTTGTCAATACAAGCAGAAAGTTTTTTAGATCATTCAAATCGGACGCTTAGTTCACTCAAAAATTGCCATTTTTTCACATTTAGCTCTGTATATCCGAAACTGCTGAACCTGCCTTTGTCAAAAACTAATTAACACTTCTCCCCGTCATTACAAATTGAATATTTTTTAGATCATTCAAATCGGATGCTCCGATGTCTCAAAAACTCGATTTGTATTTTCTGCACTCTTTGCTCCGTATCTCAGTAACGGCTGGAACTGCCTTTTCCAAAAAGTAATCAGCACATCTCCCTATCAATAGGGTTCGAATGTTTTTTAAACCATTCAAATCGGTTGATCCGTGCACCTGAAAACGTGGACGAAACACACACACACATCCATTTTTTCTGAGGTATGCCAAAAATGTTCAGAAACCTTCAAAACGTCGAAAAATGCAAAAAATTTGATTTTCGATTTTCGGCCCATTACTATAACTACCCTACGGGAAGTTAAAAATGTAAAATATTGTACTCTAATGCTAATGCATGGTCACCAATGTGAGATAAGACCCTTCATTCGAAATCGGTTCGATTAGGTTTTGTTAATTTACTTTTATTGTAAACACATATAAACGTCGTCGTCAAATTCATAAGCTCTTATATTTCATATGTAAAATACTAATATACAGTAAAACCTCCTTAAATTTTTTATAATTATAGTTTTTGTACATTTTGATTAATTTTGTTAAAGCTAAGGCAATGATTTGAAGAAGCTTATTTAATTCAAACTGATACTCAGTCACATCAATAATTTGCCTCTTAAAAATAACACTATCCATATATCGATCAATGCCCATATAGAAATTGCACAGTTCTTTTTTAATTATTCGCTAATTATAAGGTTTTTCAAATTAAATGTCACATTTCTGTTGCTTGTAGAAGCAATTGAAATGAATTGGCTCTTCTTCAATGGGCTGGGAATGTGGGTTTCATGTCGATTTGAGTCAAATTTTATTAAAAATCTACTTTATTCATTGAGTAGTAAGTAAGGTTGTTTTCAATCTATTAGTTAGGATTTTGGGTTCGATACATATTGGAATACGCGAATAACCAAATTTTTAGCCCCGAAATAGAAATTGGGTCACATTTTTTTGGCCGCGAATAGCGAAAACGCGTATAAGGAAGCGCGAATAAGAAACTTCTACTGTACACTATAATAATAATATATTTAAAAACATTTGTTATTAATTATTAATCAGTTTTGGATTTGGATTTATATTTTGTAGCGCGTTTGGAATATAATTTTAGAAAAAAAAATAGTTTATTGAATGAATACTTATTCATATCTTTCATTAATTTTGTTTAAATTTATTAATTCAATGACACTAAACATCTAATTAATTTAAATTAAAAGACATGTTTTTTTATTAATGACCTTGCATTGCATGGACATTGGATTTATATAAACAGTAAATAATAAAAATATTTTTACGGGATACTTGAAATAAAGATTCCCTTTTCCATTTTCAAATTAAATAATTAATGCAATAATTTTCCAAGGTATTTTAAAATATTCAATAAAATTTTCTTTAATACATATTTTCTCCGTGTAATCATAGATAATACAAACAAAAGTTATTATTGTATACAAATTTCAAGATTATTGTATACTTTGTGTGTACAAATTTCAAATTTTTAAGGGGCACAACTAGTCTGAACTTTTCAAAACATAAAATTTTCAATTTTTCTATATTTCGATAGGTTATAGCTTTATAAATGACATACCAAAATTTTAAATCGATATCTTAAATAGTTTTTGAGTCACAGCCCTTTAAAGAGTATATATATAGTATAAAGTATAACGATAATTTTATCTTTAAACGCGTTTTTTCTCGAAACAGCATTTTCCGAATTTGCTGCAGCGATTACTCAAAAACAAATTATCCGATCACTATCAAATTTTTTTTTACATGCTCTATATATAGTTCTCCGTAAAATGAACTATCGATTTTTTGATCGCATCAAAAATCGAATTTTGGCAGACCAAAAACGACCAAAATGTTGGGTAAAATTCGACTTTTTTTCAAAAAACGCCGTCATTTTGTCAATTTTTGATTTTTTTTCTTTATAGTAGTTCATTTTACAGACAATGTTATCTAGTTTAACAAGAATTTTTTTTTTAAATTTCATCCACGTAGAAGGCCGCCAGAATCACTGCAGCAGTGAAGGGCCTTTTTTTGTCGCGCCGTTGGAGATCGACGATAACTTAAAAAATATATAATTTTTTTTTTCAAAAATTTTACTATGTATTCTTAAAACATGTATAAATATATTCCTAAAATTTTGAAATGATTGATAAAGTAGTTTTTTTAATATAAATTCCCAAAAATCACCTTTTTTGTTAGGCGGTTACACTAGTTGTGCCCCTTAAATGTTTTTGTAATAGTTTCTCGTCAACTTATTTATAAACGCTTAATGTGATTTAGTATTTTTAATATATACATATATTATAGTCCAGTCATTATAGTAAGTTCACCTCGGAATTCGAGATACCCAACTGTAAGTCTGTGAATACTTGTATATTGGCACCCTGAAGTTGTCTCAAAACCTACATATAGTAATGACACCCTACCATATGTAGGTTTTTGAGACAACTTTAGGGTGTCAATATAGAAGTATTTACAGACTTACAGCTGAGAATCTCGAATTACGAAATTCTTACCTAATTTAAGCTTAAATGACTGGACTATTATTTACATTCCCAATATGAATTCCCACTTATATGAATAAAATATTTAAAAAAGTTTCAATTTTTCTCGCCCTCGCCCATGTGTAACGCTGAGGTATCTTCACATTTTTCTTCGTATACTATTTTTTGCAAAACTTGTAAGTTGAATTCAAATTTTTTGACGAGTTTGATTTGAAATATTAGAGAAAATAAGTTCAATACACAATGATGAAATTTATTGTTATTTTTCATTTTTCAATTGTTATGATGTTTAAACTTACAATATACAATTTCAATTATTTCTTTTTTTACAAAATCATCATATTATCTATATATTGAATAGCAAGATAAAGTAAAACCTAAAATAAACGCAAAAAATGTAATAAATAATGAAATCTTGAAAGTAATTCAATAAATATATCAGATATACAAAGCTTATTGCAAATATATCATAAATGCTATATGCAGAGCATATCTATAAATAAAAGCATGTCATATATAGAACCCTAATAAATATTAGAATATAATATATTCATAAAACTGATTAATGATTTTGTATAAAAAATGTGAATTCAAAAAATTATTATTTCGTTATTGTTGCTGAGTGATTTTATTGACCGATACTTAAACTTATCTCGATAATCACGTGAAATACAAATAGTACAAAGACTTTTGTACCATGGAGTATTTAGTATAAAACAAGATAATGTTCCATTTACACAATAGTAGAATAGTACCCCAAACATATTGAAAGTTTACTCATATTTAAATATTGTTAGTGCACATAATAGTAAAAAAGATTAAGACAAAAAGACTTACTCGCTCGATTCAAAAACTTCAGGATTTTCATTGTTAGTCACATCCATTGTCTCATTTTCTAGAAAACATGACCAGTGATTCAAAAAACAGTATTGTAAAAAACATATTGTATGATATCGCATTCAGAAGATAATATGATTACCATGTTCAATAGTATCATTCTCCATGTTAAGCAAAACTGATTTTATTTAAATTAAATTTTCGAAATTTCACACCAAAACATTCGCAGGTTATGTCACACTTCTCTTTCACAAATCACTTTGAAGAAATCACAATCAGAAACAATATATTTCACTATAGAAATTAAATTAATCATTATATGAGATGTCAAGTGTGTTAATTAAAAAAAACACCATGAATTAAAGGACATTCAATGCATTGTGCGCCTCCATCATAATTTATTTTGATATTAAATTTGACAGCAAGCATTACTGCCATCTACAAATTATTATATAAAACACTATAACCGTGCAATACGCGAGGACTGGTGAGAACGTTTACTTTGTCAATGGCGTATCTGTTGTTGCCTAATGGTTAGGGTGCTTTCTTAGAGGGCCAGGGTTCGATCCACTGGCCGTTGAACTATGCTTATTTTTTATATTAAAAACATATACCTACATTCTGTGATTTTTAACTTCCGTAGGGTAAGTTATTGTATGGCCGAAAATCGGAATTAAAATTTTTACATTTCTCAACGTTTTAAGGTTTCTGAACATTTTGGCATACCTCAGAAAAAAGAGATGTGTGTGTGTATGTATGTATGGATACAATTTTTCGTCCACGTTTTCGGGCGTACGGATCACCAATTTGAATGGTTCAAAAAACATTCGATTCTATTGATAAGGAGATGTGCTGATTAGTTTTTGGCAAAGGCAGGTCCAGCAGTTACGGAGATAAAAAGCAAAGAGTGCAGAAAATAAAATCGAGTTTTTGAGTGAACGGAGCATCTGATTTGAATGATCTAAAAAACATTCAATTAGTAATGATTGGAGAAGTGGTTATTAGTTTTTCGCAAAGCAGGCCCAGCCATCTCGAAGATACGGAACTAAATGTACAAAAAATGGCAGTTTTTGAGAAAACTAAGCGTCCGATTTAATTGATTCAAAGAACTTTCTGCTTGCCTTAACAAAATAATTGATTTTGGAAAAAAAATTGTTTCAACATTTTTTTTTTTTTTGTATATCGAAAATAATTCAGATTTTATTTTTAATTCTGACTATAGTTCTAATATACTTGACAAATAATTTCAACTTTGCAATTCAGTTTATATAATTCTTATAAATATTAGACAATGTTACAATATTTATAATAATCTATTTGAAAACATTCAGTATTCCTCGAACATTTCGTTACGGTACGGGAAGTTCCAGCAATTTGCCTTAAGGCACGATGCCACCCACCGCACTAGTTTGTACATTATTTTACAAAAGTAATATATTCTATCTGTTTAAGATAAACAAATGAGTGAATTTACTAAAATAAAAATAATATTACATTTTCAAAATCAACTATCTATAAGTGGTGTATGGCATCGTTCCTTTGGGCAAATTGCTGGAACTTCCCGTACCGTAACGAAATATTCCAGGAATATTAAATGTTTTTAAATAGATTATTATAAATACTGTAACATTGTCTAATATTTATTCATTAGAATATATAAACTGAATTACAAAGTTAAAATTATTTATTTAAAGTATATATGTGAGCTTACTCTTCTTTTATCTATGTATGTGAGCTTTAAAACTTTAGTCAGAATTAAAATTAAAATCTGAATTATTTTGTATATTCAAAAAAATGAAATAAATTTTTTTTTTAAGTTTTTGTATCATTCAAATTGGATGCTTAGTTCTTTCAAAAACTGCAATTTTTTGTACATTTTGCTCTGTATCTTTGAAATGGCTGTCTTTGCCAAAAACTAATCACTACTTCTCACACAAATTGAATGTTTTTTGGATCATTCAAATGGGATGCTCCGTTCTCTCAAAAACTCGATTTGTATTTTGTGCACTCAACAAAAACTAATCAGTACATCTCTCTATTAATAGGAATCGAATGTTTTTTGAACCTTTCAAATCGGTTGATACGTGCGCCCGAAAACGTAGACGGAAAATTGTATCCATACATACATACACACACACATCTACACTTTTTTTATCTATGCACACATTCATTTTTTCTGTGGTATGCCAAAATGTTCAGAAACCATCAAAACATGAAGAAATGTAAAAAAAACTAGTGGGGCGCATGGCATCGTGCCTTAAGGCAAATTGCTGGAACTTCCCGTACCAAAAATTATTTTTTTTTTGAAAAGATTAACATTTTTTTAAAAAAATTACTCTAAAAAAAATAGATTTTTGAGGAACTATATACATTTTTGACAAAAACTTACTTTTTGTTGAAAAATTTATTTTGAAATATTTTGGAAATTCTGAACTTTTTTTCAAAGCAATCGTACTGCTTTAATGCATAGAGACTAAATATCGAAGCGCGTAAGCGCCGCGTCGCTGTCTAACGCATAAGCATTGGTACGGAACCCATAGGAATGTTAACAAAATGTATACTCATTGTTAAAATCTCTATAATGCTGCGTCTCCACTGCACGAATCCGTGCGGCGAATCCTGTTCGCGACGCACGCATGCGTTGGCTCTTGTGCGCGACGTACACTGCGAGCAATTTGATACATTTGAAATTTTTAGGATTCCATAATATTTTTTTTCTTGATACAGTTCAATTATAAGAAGTGTAAAGAAGTATAACATCTTCTCTACGCATATCCATTTTCAAAATTGAGGATAAGATGAAATATCTCAATGCCTTCACTGTACAATTGAACTTATACCGTAGCACAGATCAACGTTTACGTACAAGTTCAAAGAAATAACGGATACGAATACAGAATGCAGGCTGACCAACAATTATCAGTTTTGAATAAAAATTATTACTTCCGTTCTAAATATAAATACTTGTCAGAAAAGACTTTGAGCAAAAATTCAGTCTGCATATTAATAAGATTTTAAATGATATTTAGCGTAATTGCAAATAATACAATATTACCATTTTTTTTTTTGAAACATTTAATTTATTTTTAATTATAAATATATGATACGTCATATAAGTAGTAAGAGTATATATATATATATATATATATATATATATAATATATATATAATATCTATATAAGTATTATATATATCTATATATCTATATATATATATATATATCTATATATATATATATATATATATACATGATAATATCATGATGATATAAAATTAACTCTGAAATATGATAAATAAAGTCTACCAAATATATTTTAGTTGGATATACATATATTCCAACATATCTATAACTTAATTACCGATGTATTTCCTATACTAATAGTTAGATAAAATTATAATTAGTACATCAATTTTAATGACTGCTTACTTACATTTTGATCCACGCTTTGACGCTAATCCATTAGTATCGGTTCGGGTATTCTCGGCAGCCCGATGCGTCGGGTTGCTCGCGGCGGGAGCGAGCGCCGCGAACGCAAGCTATTGAAATTTTCGTGTCGCTTCGACCATGTTCGGCAGGGTACGTGATTCTAAAAATAAACCCCCCCTCCCATTTTCAAACAAAAAAAGAAGAAAAAAGTGCGCTATGGACATGCGCAGTGGACAAATTTGAAGGAAATTCGTGCGTTCGCACAGTATCACTCCGCTGCGCAAATTTGTTCGTGACGCACCATTCGCCGCACGGATTCGTAACAGTGGAGACGCAGCATAAAATATCTGATAATTTGATGTGCATATGTCTAATGTCTAATGATTATTGTTGACCGCCAAATGTTATTTTTTTTTACTTTTTTACTAGATCTCTGAAACCGCTAGACCTAATTTCATAAAAATTTCATCAAATCTTCATCTTGATAATGCAAGTAAAATGTTTTTGAATTATTCAAATTGCTTCATCCCGATTCCCGAAATCGTCGACGAAAATTTGTATCTGAACACACACAAATGCACGCACACACACACATACACACACATACATCAATTTTCTCTAAGGTATGCCAATATATTCAGAAACCTTTGAAACGTAAAGTTATATAAAAATTTTCATTTTCGATTTTTGTGCGATTACTATAACTTACCCTACGGAAAGTTAATTATAAATAAATCAATTTATCACCTCCAGAACATTAACAATCGTCATTTCATTTCGAATCAAATTTCAAAAAAAAAAAATAGTTGCCAAATTTCCACAAAATTGAAAAAGTGCTCCAGCATAGTCACAGTCTAAACGCATTTGCAAATAATTCTGTGCGATATTTTCACTTATACTGTGCTCAGCTTGGCGGCATTTTCACATTTTTCAATAATTTTCACAAAATTGGAAAAGTGCTCCAGTACACAAACAGTCTAAACGCACTTGGGTAAACATTTGTACCAGAGTGGCGCTTAGACTGTGCTTAGCTTGGGTGATTTTTTGAATTTTTAGTCCAAAATTACAAAAAAATTTTTTTGAAAAAAAATTAGAATTAGAATCAAAATTTTTTTTTCCAAAATCAATTGTTTTGTTGAAAAAAGCAGAAAGTTCTTTGAATCATTTAAATCGGACGTTTAGTTCTCTCAAAAACAGCCATTTTTTTTAAATTTAGCTCTGTAACTCCGAAACCTCTGGGCCTACCTTTGCCAAAAACTAATCAGCACATCTCCCTATCAATAGGAATCGAATGTTTTTTAAACCATTCAAATCGGTTGATCCGTTCTCTCAAAAATTCGCTTTCTATTTTTTGCACTCTTTGCTCCATATCTCCGTAACGGCTGGACCTGCCTTTGCCAAAAACTAATCAGCACATCTCCCTATCAATAGGAATCGAATGTTTTTTAACACATTCAAATCGGTTGATCCGTGCGCCCGAAAACGTGGACGAAAAAAAGCGGACATACAAAACACACACACACACACACACACACACACACACACATCCATTTTTTCTGAAGTATGCCAAAATGTTCAAAAACCTTCAAAACGTCGAGAAATGTAAAAATTTTTGATTTCGATTTTTGGACGATTACTATAACTTACCCTACGGGAAGTTAAAAATCGATTTTTGGACGATTACAATAACTTAGCCTAACATCTAGAAATCAACACGAAACATTATATTTTTGCTTCACATTTATATTTATTGAGTTAGTAATTAAACTATAATAAATAATAAATAATTTGATGGATTATTTCTATCAGAATCGTCAACACCAATTTTCGGCACCAGCAATTGTGTATGTTAGTGATGTTATTATGACGTGCTTATAATTAGCAGCAAAGCACCTAGCAGCAAACTATAGTTTGTGGGCGTTGCTTATCAGGACTTAATTTTTCGATATAAAATGTTGAAATACTATTATAACTTCAAGTAAATCTTAATATTGTAGCCATTTCTAGTTTTTGACATAAATATCTTAAACATAATATTCTGACAGCATTATTTACATTACATAGGCACCAACATCCACAATCGCTGGTGGCGAAATTTGCTGCTGACGACTCTGATAGAAACTAGTTGGTATTGGTATTTTGCCTTCAAACAAGTTACATTAACTTCCCGATATGTATAAATAATGGACTTAATCAATAAAAAATTAATTCATGAGTAATTTAAAATATTCCGAGTGGATTTATTACACATAATTGAAAACGAACGAACACGTCAACTCTGAGTATTTTCTAAAAGCAAATTACCACAAACAAATAATTTGTAAAATTGAACCAGTTTCCGCAGGACTTGAATGGTTTAGTGTGTTCATTAAGACCAAGTACTCTTTCGTTATACCATAAGTAAATCATCTAATTTTAATTTTAACAAAGGTCAAGAAACCTACTCATTTTCTCAAATTTTGTTGAATTTTTAAAATTAAACTACTTGTCGTAAAGCCATAATATTTCAGTAAGTTCTATAAGACCATGATATATAACGCCAAAAAAAGTTCCATGAAAATCGGCTTAAATTTTTTTTTTTCAACAGTTAATTACAAGAAAACGGCTCGGTAGATTTTCACCTAAAACTAATCAGTATCATTCGCAACTAATGTCTTTCAAACAGTTTTTGGTTTTTTAAAATCGATTCGGTAGTATGAGCTTAAATGTGAAATAAATTGTTGTCACTTTTGTTTTAGAGGTTATGAAATTTGCTGCTGACGACTCTGATAGAAATGATACAGATTTTACAATTATAATACTAGTGTTTTATTGGGTTCGTTCCATCCGAGCCAATCTGACAGTCCGAAACTGTTTCAAACTAGACCAAACTCATCCTGATTTTTTCATGGCGGTTGGCAATGGTTTGGTTTGGATACATGCAACGCGTTTCGAACTCAGAGCTCACTCGATAATAATAATTATTATTATTTTAATACATAAATATAAGTTTTATATATATATATATATATATATATATCTTATATATAAAAATGGAGCTCTCTTTCAAATGTCCAAGTAAAACTCGAAAACGGTTTGGCCAGTCTTAGTCTTGAAAAATTCGTGCCAATCCAGAGAAAGTCCAAAAGGCGAGAAATTATTTCAAAACCGCGTAGAAACCTTACACTTTTAATTTGAAAATTTTTGTAAAAGCGTAATTTGAATAAAACAATGGACGGTGGATAATACGTGAAATGTTTTTGACAGATGATGTTCAATTACATTTAATAGAATGTTTTATGTAAATATTATTTAATTTTGATTAAATTGTGGTAAGTAGTTATATTTATACACAAAAACGTTATTAAACGGGCCGCAAGTGTTACTAGAATCTCAAAATATCAACTTTTTTGAAATGTTAATATGAAAATGCATTTTTTGGCGTTGTAGCACTCTATTTTTGCAAATCATATTTTTTTCAAGCACGGTGCTCTGAAAGATCTCATTTGTATAATTATATATTCATTGGTATTTATAAAACATTTATTTTTTAACTTCCCGAAGGAGAAGTTTATGTTTTCATCAAAAAATCCGATTCGCTAATTTTATGTTTTCTCGACGTTTCAAGCCATTCTGAATCGAATGAGACCAAATTTGGAAAAAGTATGTGTGTGTGTGTGTGTGTATGTGAACAGATTTTTTGCCGTAAATCGACGTTTTCTTGAAAACGGCTGGGCCGATTTCAAAAATTTAAAAGCCATTCGATGTATCTCGACGAGCACTATTGTTTGTCAGCCGAGACGTTTCTTTATAAATAGCAAAAAAGTGAAAAAAATTTCGTCTACGTTTTAGCCCGCAATTCTGAACCGATTAAGAAAATTCAAAAACCGTTCGAAAGATATTGATTGGGAATCGTGCTGATTAGTTTTTGGTAAAGATCAGCCCGGCCGTTTTCTTGTAATAAATTGTTAAAAAAAAAAAATCGACGATTTTTGTTATTATTTTTTTGACGGTAGATTCCATAGTCTTCTAGAATCTAGATCATACTAAAATATTACGGCCCTACAACAATTAGTTTAACTTTGAAAATTCCTCAAAGTTTGCTAAAATTGGTATAGTTTTTTTGGCATTTGTCAAAGTTAGACTTTTCATCGACGTTTTCTCAAAAACGTCTGAACCTATTTCAGAAATTTAAAAACCATTTGATGTATTTCGATGAGGACTATCGTTTGTCAGTTTTGTGCGACGATCCGCCGAGCCGTTTCTTTGAAATTTGGAAAAAAGTGTTAAACTTTTCGTCCACATTTAAGCTCATCCTACCGAACCGATTTTGAAAAATCAAAAACTGTTCGAAAGATATTAGTTGGGAATGGTACTGATTAGTTTTTGGTGAAAATCTACGGAGCCGTTTTCTTGTAATTAACTGTTGAAAAAAAAAATTAAGCCGATTTTCATGGATTTTTTTAGTGATATATATATATATCATGGTCTTATAGAACTTACTGTAATATTACGGCCTTACGACAAGTAGTTTACTTTAAAAAAATCATCAAAATTTGAGAAAATGAGTAGTTTTTTTGACGTTTGTTAAAATTAAAATTAGACTATTCACTCACTTGGTATAACGATAGAGTACTTGGTCTTAATGAACAAATTATTAATTTCCTACAAAAACTGGTTCAATTATAAAAATTAATGATTTTTGAAAATTTGCTTTTATAAAATACTCCGAGTTAACATGTTTGTTCGTTTTCAATTATGTGTAATAAATACACTCGGAATACTTTTAATCACTCATAAATTAATTTATATTATATTAATTAAGTCAATTATTTACACATATCGGGAAGTTCATGTAACTTGCCTCAAGGCTAAATACCAAACCAACTAGTTATTTATGTTATTTAAATTCAGAATCTAAATTTGGTATCGATCAAAGGGACATTTTGTCGAATAACATTTTCCCAGTTATAATTTCCCAGAATTTATTGAAGAATAGATAGTAATATATGAAGGTCCGGGGTTAAAAAGGTCCACCACCGATGTGTCAAAAACCAGTAAAGTTAAGCATTGTTTAACAACAATATTTGAAAGTAGAAGGAAAAAGATGTATGACCAGCTATAACCTTGATTCTCATGACTCTGCTGCCGGGAGATAAACGGTAATCTTTGAAAATCCATAATAAAAGTACACCTAAGTCTGTTTTTACACAGTAGATTGGTTCCAGAAGAAGCCGTGTAAAAAAAAACGTGTAAAAAAGACATTGATTTTATACAAAAATGGGTGATTTGTTCCTAATCTCTAAAACCTATTAAAATTAGTGAAAAACAAGAATTTTCAAGAAGAATTCATGTTTATTTTAATAATAATTCCCCTAAATTAGTGCTATTCACATTTGCTTTGACCAGTAAAAATTGTTTGTACGCGCTAAAGGGGAATTCACTTAAATTTTTAAGCTAGTGTTCGCAAACTATCGATACTATCGATGGTTGCAGACTTTTTTCTTTCATAAATACTTTTTTGTGATATGAACATACTTCGCAAAAATTAAATTTGACAAAAAAATTTAAGTACATAAAATTTCAAATCGTGCTAAATGGAATAAAATCGTGGAAAAAAATTAAAAATATTCAATTTTCAAACCGTGTTATATCAAAACCGTGTACAAAAAGACCGTGTAAAAACAGACTTAGGTGTATTTTCTTCCGTTGGTAGGTTTTTACCATTAGTTAAAAGTGTAATTATTTTGTAAAATACTTTTAAAATTAAAATAAGACATTAAACCTGTTTGCCACCAGGCCGTTCCAAGTTACTCTGCCTATGGGATAAAAAGGTCTAGATAACAAATTTTTGAAAAACATAAAAAAGCACATTTCTACAATCATGAAGTAGATGGCAGTTTTACTGAACGTAGTCAGATAATTGTTCGTTTTAAATGTGTTATTTGTTGTGATATAATTGTTATGATTTTCACAATATAGTTTATATTTGCTCAAAGTCAAATTGGACTTTTGTGCCTCGCCCTGCTCTACATATATAGTTTTTATTAAATTTACTCTAATTCATCGAATGTTACTTGAAACTTTTCAAAAAGCAGGCCAAAGAAGAAATACTTAATTCATTTTCCATCTCTCCTCGCAGAAATTTGAAAATTTTGTATAAGCTCAGTAGTATTATTTACAATTATACGAGGTGTGTTCAAAAAGTACCCGGAATTACTAATAATTAAATTTCGCGGGTCTGGAGTGTCTGATTGTCAAAACTTTTTTTTATTGTGTTGGTATACATGCCCCTAAAGTATGATGAAATTTTCAGCTATATTCACTGTTTACTTTGTCTGTGGTAGTCGCTAAGGTTCGACGTGTTTTTCTGAGCTCGGCGATTTTTACAATGGAAGAATTGAAAAGTCAAAGATTTTGTATTAAATTTTGCGTAAAAAATGAAATAAAGTGTTGCAAAGTGCAAAAATTCACCAGATATGGCTCCGTGTGACTTTTTCCTATTCCCAAAGTTGAAGAGACCCATGAAAGGACGGCGGTTTTCCTCGATTGAAGAAAATCGCTGAGAGTGCTCAAGGACATATCAAAAAGTGAATATCAAGGATGCTTTGAAAATTGGAAAAAACGCTGGCATAAGTGTATTATATCTGGGGGGGACTACTTTGAAGGGGACCACATTAATGTAGACGAATAAATAAATATTTTTTTGAAAAAACGAAAATTCCGGGTACTTTTTGAACAGACCTCGTACACAGAATCCAGAATCCAAAAAGAATATGAAAAACTGGAAACGTAATCAATAAGTCGAAAGACCAAAAAATACTTGGATTGGATTACACCATGTTTTGTATAGAAAGTCTATAAAACTTCCAGTTTGATTGTATTGACAAAATATAGACAAACGTATATAGCATTCAAACAACACATCCTTATACACCAAACGTATTAATTTTCTTGATTCTCTAATTTTGAAGAATAAACTGAAAAAAATTTCTATGAATTTATCGAAGAATGGATAGTAATATATGAAGAATCGGGGTTAATAAAGTCCACCACCAATATCCCAAAAACCAGTAAAGTTTAGCATCGTTCAACAACAATATTTGAAAGTAGAGGGAAAAAGATGTATTACCAGCTATAACCTTGATACTTATGACTTCGCTATCGGGAGATAAACGGTAATCTGACAATCCATAATAAAAGTAATTCCTTTTGTTGTTAGTTTTTTGGGTTGTGAGCACTGTGATGTAGTTCACGAGACCATATTTCAAATTGTAAAACTATACGCTATTTAATTGTCTCATAATATAATGTTGATTTTGAGTGGGATTCAACAGTCTTCTTTATATAACCACTTTAAAAACTTACATCTGTGTGGGGCAAAAATGACCAACTGAACATTGACCATGGCTAAAGACTAAAAAAGACTTGGATTGAATTATACCATATTTTTATAGAAAGTGTATAAAACTTCCAGTTTGATTGTAATAACCAAATATGGACAAACGAATATTGTTTTTACGAATTACATCATTCATTATTATACAAATAGACTTTGGGGTTTATTGTATTTATAATACCTCATTGTCTGCACCATTCAAACAACACATCCTTACACTCCTAAAATAAAGTATTCTTTTTTTAACCTCTAGAAATTGTTTAGAAATATCATACTTAGCAAAACAACGTTTGCCGGGTCAGCTAGTATATATATATATATATATATATATATATATTAAACATATTCTAATAAAATATAACTTAATTATACCAATGAATTTGCTTCTTAATATTTCCTAGTTATATATCGTTATGTCGCTTTAATCTAATATTCTACAATGTTTGGACTCCTGTAAATTCATTAAATTTTTAATGTTTTATTTGAGATTAAATAACATTATATTTTAATCGTATAAAATTGCGGAATTTTTGTTTGTGCCGGGTACAAACACAAAATGATAGTTTCAAACTCATCGGACTGCTTGATGGAACGCATTACTGACAACATAGATAAGTAAGCATACTGACAATCCGCAAAAAATGAAATAAAGTGTTGCAAAGTGCAAAAATTCACCAGATATGGCTCCGTGTGACTTTTTCCTATTCCCAAAGTTGAAGAGACCCATGAAAGGACGGCGGTTTTCCTCGATTGAAGAAAATCGCTGAGAGTGCTCAAGGACATATCAAAAAGTGAATATCAAGGATGCTTCGAAAATTGGAAAAAACGCTGGCATAAGTGTATTATATCTGGGGGGGACTACTTTGAAGGGGACCACATTAATGTAGACGAAAAAATAAATATTTTTTTGAAAAAACGAAAATTCCGGGTACTTTTTGAACAGACCTCGTACACAGAATCCAGAATCCAAAAAGAATATGAAAAACTGGAAACGTAATCAATAAGTCGAAAGACCAAAAAATACTTGGATTGGATTACACCATGTTTTGTATAGAAAGTCTATAAAACTTCCAGTTTGATTGTATTGACAAAATATAGACAAACGTATATAGCATTCAAACAACACATCCTTATACACCAAACGTATTAATTTTCTTGATTCTCTAATTTTGAAGAATAAACTGAAAAAAATTTCTATGAATTTATCGAAGAATGGATAGTAATATATGAAGAATCGGGGTTAATAAAGTCCACCACCAATATCCCAAAAACCAGTAAAGTTTAGCATCGTTCAACAACAATATTTGAAAGTAGAGGGAAAAAGATGTATTACCAGCTATAACCTTGATACTTATGACTTCGCTATCGGGAGATAAACGGTAATCTGACAATCCATAATAAAAGTAATTCCTTTTGTTGTTAGTTTTTTGGGTTGTGAGCACTGTGATGTAGTTCACGAGACCATATTTCAAATTGTAACTATACGCTATTTAATTGTCTCATAATATAATGTTGATTTTGAGTGGGATTCAACAGTCTTCTTTATATAACCACTTTAAAAACTTACATCTGTGTGGGGCAAAAATGACCAACTGAACATTGACCATGGCTAAAGACTAAAAAAGACTTGGATTGAATTATACCATATTTTTATAGAAAGTGTATAAAACTTCCAGTTTGATTGTAATAACCAAATATGGACAAACGAATATTGTTTTTACGAATTACATCATTCATTATTATACAAATAGACTTTGGGGTTTATTGTATTTATAATACCTCATTGTCTGCACCATTCAAACAACACATCCTTACACTCCTAAAATAAAGTATTCTTTTTTTAACCTCTAGAAATTGTTTAGAAATATCATACTTAGCAAAACAACGTTTGCCGGGTCAGCTAGTATATATATATATATATATATATATATATTAAACATATTCTAATAAAATATAACTTAATTATACCAATGAATTTGCTTCTTAATATTTCCTAGTTATATATCGTTATGTCGCTTTAATCTAATATTCTACAATGTTTGGACTCCTGTAAATTCATTAAATTTTTAATGTTTTATTTGAGATTAAATAACATTATATTTTAATCGTATAAAATTGCGGAATTTTTGTTTGTGCCGGGTACAAACACAAAATGATAGTTTCAAACTCATCGGACTGCTTGATGGAACGCATTACTGACAACATAGATAAGTAAGCATACTGACAATCCGCAACACGTTGGAATCCGAACTTTTAGATGGAACAGAAAAAAGTGTTCTGCGCATGCGCGGACAGTTTTGGACTGTCGGATTGGCTCAACGAACTCAAAATGATAGTTTCAAACTCATCGGACTTGATGGAACGCATTACTGACAATCCGCAACAGTTTGGAATCCGAAATTTTGCATGGAACAGAAAAAAGTGTTCTACGCATGCGCGGACAGTTCCGGACTGTCAGATTGGCTCGGATGGAACGAACCCATTATTAACTCTATAAATATAAATGCTTCGCAAAATTGTAGTGTTTCGTGTTGATTTCAAGATGTTTACAACAATTTTTGTTTACAATGTTTACAACACGATCTGTATTATTTCTAACACGAAACACTACAATTTTGCGACGCATTTATATTTATGGAGTTAGCAGCAAATTTCCTCTAAAACAAAAGTGAAAAAATTTGTTGTAAACATCTTGAAACAACACGAAACACTACAATTTTGCGACACATTTATATTTATAGAATTAATAATAAAACACTAGTATTATAATTGTAAAATCTGTATTATTTCTATCAGAGTCGTCAGCAGCAAATTTCATATCCTCTAAAACAAAAGTGAAAGAATTTGTTGTAAACATCTTGAAACAACACGAAACACTACAATTTTGCGAGACATTTATATTTATAGAGTTAATAATAAAACACTAGTATTATAATTGTAAAATCTGTATTATTTCTATCAGGGATCTCAGCAGCAAATTTCATAACCTCTAAAACAAAAGTGAAAGAATTTGTTGTAAATGTCTTGAAACAACTTGAAACAACACGAAACACTACAATTTTGCGACACATTTATATTTATAGAGTTAATAATAAAACACTAGTATTATAATTGTAAAATCTGTATTATTTCTATCAGAGTCGTCAGCAGCAAATTTCATATCCTCTAAAACAAAAGTGAAAGAATTTGTTGTAAACATCTTGAAACAACACGAAACACTACAATTTTGCGACACATTTATATTTATAGAGTTAATAATAAAACACTAGTATTATTATTGTAAAATCTGTATTATTTCTATCAGAGATCTCAGCAGCAAATTTCATATCCTCTAAAACAAAAGTGAAAGAATTTGTTGTAAACATCTTGAAATCAACACGAAACACTACAATTTTGCGACGCATTTATATTTATAGAGTTAATAATAAAACACTAGTATTATAATTGTAAAATCTGTATTATTTTTATCAGAGTCGTCAGCAGCAAATTTCATATCCTCTAAAACAAAAGTGAAAGAATTTGTTGTAAACATCTTGAAACAACACGAAACACTACAATTTTGCGACACATTTATATTTATAGAGTTAATAATAAAACACTAGTATTATAATTGTAAAATCTGTATTATTTCTATCAGAGTCGTCAGCAGCAAATTTCATATCCTCTAAAACAAAAGTGAAAGAATTTGTTGTAAACATCTTGAAATCAACACGAAACACTACAATTTTGCGACGCATTTATATTTATAGAGTTAATAATAAAACACTAGTATGATAATTGTAAAATCTGTATTATTTCTATCAGAGTCGTCAGCAGCAAATTTCATATCCTCTAAAACAAAAGTGAAAGAATTTGTTGTAAACATCTTGAAACAACACGAAACACTACAATTTTGCGACAAATTTATATTTATAGAGTTAATATTAAAACACTAGTATTATAATTGTAAAATCTGTATTATTTCTATCAGAGTCGTCAGCAGCAAATTTCATAACCTCTAAAACAAAAGTGAAAGAATTTGTTGTAAACATCTTGAAATCAACACGAAACACTACAATTTTGCGACACATTTATATTTATAGAGTTAATAATAAAACACTAGTATTATAATTGTAAAATCTGTATTATTTCTATCAGAGTCGTCAGCAGCAAATTTCATATCCTCTAAAACAAAAGTGAAAGAATTTGTTGTAAACATCTTGAAATCAACACGAAACACTACAATTTTGCGACGCATTTATATTTATAGAGTTAATAATAAAACACTAGTATTATAATTGTAAAATCTGTATTATTTCTATCAGAGTCGTCAGCAGCAAATTTCATAATCTCTAAAACAAAAGTGAAAGAATTTGTTGTAAACATCTTGAAATCAACACGAAACACTACAATTTTGCGACGCATTTATATTTATAGAGTTAATAATAAAACACTAGTATTATAATTGTAAAATCTGTATTATTTCTATCAGAGTCGTCAGCAGTCTGAAAGAATTTGTTGTAAACATCTTGAAACAACACGAACACTACAATTTTGCGACACATTTATATTTATAGAGTTAATATTAAAACATAGTATTATAATTGTAAAATCTGTATTATTTCTATCAGAGTCGTCAGCAGCAAATTTCATAACCTCTAAAACAAAAGTGAAAGAATTGTTGTAAACATCTTGAAATCAACACGAAACACTACAATTTTGCGATGCATTTATATTTATAGAGTTAGCAGCAAATTTCATATCTCTAAAAACAAAGTGAAAGAATTTGTTGTAAACATCTTGAAATCAACAC
>NW_020537646.1:41470350-41510303 GCF_003426905.1 Ctenocephalides felis | reverse complement strand
AAAACTGGAAGTTTTATAGACTTTCTATACAAAACATGGTGTAATCCAATCCAAGTATTTTTGGTCTTTCGACTTATTGATTACGTTTCCAGTTTTTCATATTCTTTTTGGATTCTGGATTCTGTGTACGAGGTCTGTTCAAAAAGTACCCGAATTTTCGTTTTTTTTCAAAAAAATATTTATTTTTTCGTCTACAAATGTGGTCCCCTTCAAAGTAGTCCCCCCCAGATATAATACACTTATGCCAGCGTTTTTTCCAATTTTCGAAGCATCCTTGATATTCACTTTTTGATATGTCCTTGACACTCTCAGCGATTTTCTTCAATCGAGGAAAACCGCCGTCCTTTCATGGTCTCTTCAACTTTGGGAATAGGAAAAAGTCACACGGAGCCATATCTGGTGAATTTTTGCACTTTGCAACACTTTATTTCATTTTTTGCGGATTGTCAGTATGCTTACTTATCTATGTTGTCAGTAATGCGTTCCATCAAGCAGTCCGATGAGTTTGAAACTATCATTTTGTGTTTGTACCCGGCACAAACAAAAATTCCGCAATTTTATACGATTAAAATATAATGTTATTTAATCTCAAATAAACATTAAAAATTTAATGAATTTACAGGAGTCCAAACATTGTAGAATATTAGATTAAAGCGACATAACGATATATAACTAGGAAATATTAAGAAGCAAATTCATTGGTATAATTAAGTTATATTTTATTAGAATATGTTTAATATATATATATATATATATATATATATATATATATACTAGCTGACCCGGCAAACGTTGTTTTGCTAAGTATGATATTTCTAAACAATTTCTAGAGGTTAAAAAAAGAATACTTTATTTTAGGAGTGTAAGGATGTGTTGTTTGAATGGTGCAGACAATGAGGTATTATAAATACAATAAACCCCAAAGTCTATTTGTATAATAATGAATGATGTAATTCGTAAAAACAATATTCGTTTGTCCCATATTTGGTTATTACAATCAACTGGAAGTTTTATACACTTTCTATAAAATATGGTATAATTCAATCCAAGTCTTTTTTTAGTCTTTAGCCATGGTCAATGTTCAGTTGGTCATTTTTGCCCCACACAGATGTAAGTTTTTAAAGTGGTTATATAAAGAAGACTGTTGAATCCCACTCAAAATCAACATTATATTATGAGACAATTAAATAGCGTATAGTTTTACAATTTGAAATATGGTCTCGTGAACTACATCACAGTGCTCACACCACCAAAAAACTAACAACAAAAGGAATTACTTTTATTATGGATTGTCAGATTACCGTTTATCTCCCGATAGCGAAGTCATAAGTATCAAGGGTTATAGCTGGTAATACATCTTTTTCCCTCTACTTTCAAATATTGTTGTTGAACGATGCTAAACTTTACTGGTTTTTGGGATATTGGTGGTGGACTTTATTAACCCCGATTCTTCATATATTACTATCCATTCTTCGATAAATTCATAGAAATTTTTTCAGTTTATTCTTCAAAATTAGAGAATCAAGAAAATTAATACGTTTGGTGTATAAGGATGTGTTGTTTGAATGCTATATACGTTTGTCTATATTTTGTCAATACAATCAAACTGGAAGTTTTTATAGACTTTCTATACAAAACATGGTGTAATCCAATCCAAGTATTTTTTGGTCTTTCGACTTATTGATTACGTTTCCAGTTTTTCATATTCTTTTTGGATTCTGGATTCTGTGTACGAGTCTGTTCAAAAAGTACCCGGAATTTTCGTTTTTTCAAAAAAATATTTATTTATTCGTCTACATTAATGTGGTCCCCTTCAAAGTAGTCCCCCCCAGATATAATACACTTATGCCAGCGTTTTTTTCCAATTTCAAAGCATCCTTGATATTCACTTTTTGATATGTCCTTGAGCACTCTCAGCGATTTTCTTCAATCGAGGAAAACCGCCGTCCTTTCATGGTCTCTTCAACTTTGGGAATAGGAAAAGTCACACGGAGCCATATCTGGTGAATTTTTGCACTTTGCAACACTTTATTTCATTTTTTACGCAAAATTTAATACAAAATCTTTGACTTTTCAATTCTTCCATTGTAAAAATCGCCGAGCTCAGAAAACAACGTCGAACCTTAGCGACTACCACAGACAAAGTAAACAGTGAATATAGCTGAAAATTTCATCATACTTTAGGGGCATGTATACCAACACAATAAAAAAAGTTTTGACAATCAGACACTCCAGACCCGCGAAATTTAATTATTAGTAATTCCGGGTACTTTTTGAACACACCTCGTATAATTGTAAATAATACTACTGAGCTTATACAAAATTTTCAAATTTCTGCGAGGAGAGATGGAAAATGAATTAAGTATTTCTTCTTTGGCCTGCTTTTTGAAAAGTTTCAAGTAACATTCGATGAATTAGAGTAAATTTAATAAAAACTATATATGTAGAGCAGGGCGAGGCACAAAAGTCCAATTTGACTTTGAGCAAATATAAACTATATTGTGAAAATCATAACAATTATATCACAACAAATAACACATTTAAAACGAACAATTATCTGACTACGTTCAGTAAAACTGCCATCTACTTCATGATTGTAGAAATGTGCTTTTTTATGTTTTTCAAAAATTTGTTATCTAGACCTTTTTATCCCATAGGCAGAGTAACTTGGAACGGCCTGGTGGCAAACAGGTTTAATGTCTTATTTTAATTTTAAAAGTATTTTACAAAATAATTACACTTTTAACTAATGGTAAAAACCTACCAACGGAAGAAAATACACCTAAGTCTGTTTTTACACGGTCTTTTTGTACACGGTTTTGATATAACACGGTTTGAAAATTGAATATTTTTTAATTTTTTTCCGATTTTATTCCATTTAGCACGATTTGAAATTTTATGTACTTAAATTTTTTTGTCAAATTTAATTTTTGCGAAGTATGTTCATATCACAAAAAAGTATTTATGAAAGAAAAAAGTCTGCAAACCATCGATAGTATCGATAGTTTGCGAACACTAGCTTAAAATTTAAGTGAATTCCCCTTTAGCGCGTACAAACAATTTTTACTGGTCAAAGCAAATGTGAATAGCACTAATTTAGGGGAATTATTATTAAAATAAACATGAATTCTTCTTGAAAATTCTTGTTTTTTCACTAATTTTAATAGGTTTTAGAGATTAGGAACAAATCACCCATTTTTGTATAAAATCAATGTCTTTTTTACACGTTTTTTTTACACGGCTTCTTCTGGAACCAATCTACTGTGTAAAAACAGACTTAGGTGTACTTTTATTATGGATTTTCAAAGATTACCGTTTATCTCCCGGCAGCAGAGTCATGAGAATCAAGGTTATAGCTGGTCATACATCTTTTTCCTTCTACTTTCAAATATTGTTGTTAAACAATGCTTAACTTTACTGGTTTTTGACACATCGGTGGTGGACCTTTTTTAACCCCGGACCTTCATATATTACTATCTATTCTCAATAAATTCTGGGAAATTATAACTGGGAAAATGTTATTCGACAAAATGTCCCTTGATCGATACCAAATTTAGATTCTGAATTTAAATAACATAAATAACTAGTTGGTTTGGTATTTAGCCTTGAGGCAAGTTACATGAACTTCCCGATATGTGTAAATAATTGACTTAATTAATATAATATAAATAATTTATGAGTGATTAAAAGTATTCCGAGTGTATTTATTACACATAATTGAAAACGAACAAACATGTTAACTCGGAGTATTTTATAAAGCAAATTTTCAAAAATCATTAATTTTTATAATTGAACCAGTTTTTGTAGGAAATTAATAATTTGTTCATTAAGACCAAGTACTCTATCGTTATACCAAGTGAGTGAATAGTCTAATTTTAATTTTAACAAACGTCAAAAAAACTACTCATTTTCTCAAATTTTGATGATTTTTTTAAAGTAAACTACTTGTCGTAAGGCCGTAATATTACAGTAAGTTCTATAAGACCATGATATATATATATATCACTAAAAAAATCCATGAAAATCGGCTTAATTTTTTTTTTCAACAGTTAATTACAAGAAAACGGCTCCGTAGATTTTCACCCAAAAACTAATCAGTACCATTCCCAACTAATATCTTTCGAACAGTTTTTGATTTTTCAAAATCGGTTCGGTAGGATGAGCTTAAATGTGGACGAAAAGTTTACACTTTTTTCCAATTTCAAAGAAACGGCTCGGCGGATCGTCGCACAAAACTGACAAACGATAGTCCTCATCGAAATACATCAAATGGTTTTTAAATTTCTGAAATAGGTTCAGACGTTTTTGAGAAACGTCGATGAAAAGTCTAACTTTGACAAATGCCAAAAAACTATACCAATTTTAGCAAACTTTGAGGAATTTTCAAAGTTAAACTAATTGTTGTAGGGCCGTAATATTTTAGTATGATCTAGATTCTAGAAGACTATGGAATCTACCGTCAAAAAAATAATAACAAAAATCGTCGAAATTTTTTTTTTTAACAATTTATTACAAGAAAACGGCCGGGCTGATCTTTACCAAAAACTAATCAGCACGATTCCCAATCAATATCTTTCGAACGGTTTTTGAATTTTCTTAATCGGTTCAGAATTGCGGGCTAAAACGTAGACGAAATTTTTTTCACTTTTTGCTATTTATAAAGAAACGTCTCGGCTGACAACAATAGTGCTCGTCGAGATACATCGAATGGCTTTTAAATTTTTGAAATCGGCCCAGCCGTTTTCAAGAAAACGTCGATTTACGGCAAAAAATCTGTTCACATACACACACACACACACACATACTTTTTCCAAATTGGTCTCATTCGATTCAGAATGGCTTGAAACGTCGAGAAAACATAAAATTAGCGAATCGGATTTTTTGATGAAAACATAAACTTCTCTCTTCGGGAAGTTAAAAAATAAATGTTTTATAAATACCAATGAATATATAATTATACAAATGAGATCTTTCAGAGCACCGTGCTTGAAAAAATATGATTTGCAAAAATAGAGTGCTACAACGCCAAAAAATGCATTTTCATATTAACATTTCAAAAAAGTTGATATTTTGAGATTCTAGTAACACTTGCGGCCCGTTTAATAACGTTTTTTGTGTATAATATAACTACTTACCACAATTTAATCAAAATTAAATAATATTCACATAAAACATTCTATTAAATGTAATTGAACATCATCTGTCAAAAACATTTCACGTATTATCCACCGTCCATTGTTTTATTCAAATTACGCTTTTACAAAAATTTTCAAATTAAAAGTGTAAGGTTTCTACGCGGTTTTGAATAATTTCTCGCCTTTTGGACTTTCTCTGGATTGGCACGAATTTTTCAAGACTAAGACTGGCCAAACCGTTTTCGAGTTTTACTTGGACATAAAGAGAGCTCCATTTTTATATATAAGATATATATATATATATATATATAAACTTATATTTATGTATTAAAATAATAATAATTATTATTATCGAGTGAGCTCTGAGTTCGAAACGCGTTGCATGTATCCAAACCAAACCATTGCCAACCGCCATGAAAAAATCAGGATGAGTTTGGTCTAGTTTGAAACAGTTTCGGACTGTCAGATTGGCTCGGATGGAACGAACCCAATAAAACACTAGTATTATAATTGTAAAATCTGTATCATTTCTATCAGAGTCGTCAGCAGCAAATTTCATAACCTCTAAAACAAAAGTGACAACAATTTATTTCACATTTAAGCTCATACTACCGAATCGATTTTAAAAAACCAAAAACTGTTTGAAAGACATTAGTTGCGAATGATACTGATTAGTTTTAGGTGAAAATCTACCGAGCCGTTTTCTTGTAATTAACTGTTGAAAAAAAAAAATAAGCCGATTTTCATGGAACTTTTTTTGGCGTTATATATCATGGTCTTATAGAACTTACTGAAATATTATGGCTTTACGACAAGTAGTTTATTTTAAAAATTCAACAAAATTTGAGAAAATGAGTAGGTTTCTTGACCTTTGTTAAAATTAAAATTAGATGATTTACTTATGGTATAACGAAAGAGTACTTGGTCTTAATGAACACACTAAACCATTCAAGTCCTGCGGAAACTGGTTCAATTTTACAAATTATTTGTTTGTGGTAATTTGCTTTTAGAAAATACTCAGAGTTGACGTGTTCGTTCGTTTTCAATTATGTGTAATAATCCACTCGGAATATTTTAAATTACTCATGAATTAATTTTTTATTGATTAAGTCCATTATTTATACATATCGGGAAGTTAATGTAACTTGTTTGAAGGCAAAATACCAATACCAACTAGTTTCTATCAGAGTCGTCAGCAGCAAATTTCGCCACCAGCGATTGTGGATGGTTGGTGCCTATGTAATGTAAATAATTGCTGTCAGAATATTATGTTTAAGATATTTTGTCAAAAACTAGAAATGGCTACAATATTAAGATTTACTTGAAGTTATAATAGTATTTCAACATTTTATAATCGAAAAAATTAAGTCCTGATAAGCAACGCCCACAAACTATAGTTTGCTGCTAGGTGCTTTGTTGCTGCTAACTATAAGCACACGTTCATAATAACATCACTAACATACACAATTGCGGTGCCGAAATTGGTGTTGACGATTCTGATAGAAATAATCCATCAAATTATTTATTATTTATTATAGTTTAATTAACTACTCAATAAATATAAATGTGAAGCAAAATATAATGTTTCGTGTTTATTTCTAGATGTTAGGCTAAGTTATTGTAATCGTCCAAAAATCGATTTTTTTTTTACATTTCTTCATGTTTTGATGGTTTCTGAACATTTTGGCATACCACAGAAAAAATGAATGTGTGCATAGATAAAAAAAGTGTAGATGTGTGTGTGTATGTATGTATGGATACAATTTTCCGTCTACGTTTTCGGGCGCACGTATCAACCGATTTGAAAGGTTCAAAAACATTCGATTCCTATTAATAGAGAGATGTACTGATTAGTTTTTTGTTGAGTGCACAAAATACAAATCGAGTTTTTGAGAGAACGGAGCATCCCCATTTGAATGATCCAAAAAACATTCAATTTGTGTGAGAAGTAGTGATTAGTTTTTGGCAAAGACAGCCATTTCAAAGATACAGAGCAAAATGTACAAAAAAATTGCAGTTTTTGAAAGAACTAAGCATCCAATTTGAATGATACAAAAACTTAAAAAAAAAAAATTATTTCATTTTTTTGAATATACAAAATAATTCAGATTTTAATTTTAATTCTGACTAAAGTTTTTAAAGCTCACATACATAGATAAAAGAAGAGTAAGCTCACATATATACTTTAAATAAATAATTTTAACTTTGTAATTCAGTTTATATATTCTAATGATAAATATTAGACAATGTTACAGTATTTATAATAATCTATTTAAAAACATTTAATATTCCTGGAATATTTCGTTACGGTACGGGAAGTTCCAGCAATTTGCCCAAAGGAACGATGCCATACACCACTTATAGATAGTTGATTTTGAAAATGTAATATTATTTTTATTTTAGTAAATTCACTCATTTGTTTATCTTAAACAGATAGAATATATTACTTTTGTAAAATAATGTACAAACTAGTGCGGTGGGTGGCATCGTGCCTTAAGGCAAATTGCTGGAACTTCCCGTACCGTAACGAAATGTTCGAGGAATACTGAATGTTTTCAAATAGATTATTATAAATATTGTAACATTGTCTAATATTTATAAGAATTATATAAACTGAATTGCAAAGTTGAAATTATTTGTCAAGTATATTAGAACTATAGTCAGAATTAAAAATAAAATCTGAATTATTTTCGATATACAAAAAAAAAAAAAAAAGGTTGAAACAATTTTTTTTCCAAAATCAATTATTTTGTTAAGGCAAGCAGAAAGTTCTTTGAATCAATTAAATCGGACGCTTAGTTTTCTCAAAAACTGCCATTTTTTGTACATTTAGTTCCGTATCTTCGAGATGGCTGGGCCTGCTTTGCGAAAAACTAATAACCACTTCTCCCAATCATTACTAATTGAATGTTTTTTAGATCATTCAAATCAGATGCTCCGTTCACTCAAAAACTCGATTTCTATTTTCTGCACTCTTTGCTTTTTATCTCCGTAACTGCTGGACCTGCCTTTGCCAAAAACTAATCAGCACATCTCCTTATCAATAGGAATCGAATGTTTTTTGAACCATTCAAATTGGTTGATCCGTACGCCCGAAAACGTGGACGAAAAATTGTATCCATACATACATACACACACACATCTTTTTTTTCTGAGGTATGCCAAAATGTTCAGAAACCTTCAAAACGTTGAGAAATGTAAAAATTTTAATTCCGATTTTCGGCCCATCACAATAACTTACCCTACGGGAAGTTAAAAATCACAGAATGTAGGATATACTGTTTTTAATAATAAAAAAATAAGCATAGTTCAACGGCCAGTGGATCGAACCCTGGCCCTTCTAAAGAAAGCACCCTAACCATTAGGCAACAACAGATACGCCATTGACAAAGTAAACGTTCTCACCAGTCCTCGCGTATTGCACGGTTATAGTGTTTTATATAATAATTTATAGATGGCAGTAATGCTTGCTGTCAAATTTAATATCAAAATAAATTATGATGGAGGCGCACAATGCATTGAATGTCCTTTAATTCATGGTGTTTTTTTAATTAACACACTAACTTGACATCTCATATAATGATTAATTTAATTTCTTATAGTGAAATATATTGTTTCTGATTGTGATTTCTTCAAAGTGATTTTGTGAAAGAGAAAGTGTGACATAACCTGCGAAATGTTTTTGAAGTGATATCTCGAAAATTTAATTTAAATAAAATCAGTTTTGCTTAACATGGAGAATGATACTATTGAACATGGTAAATCATATTTCTTCTGAATGCGATATCATACAATATGTTTTTTACTATACTGTTTTTTGAATCACTGGTCATGTTTTCTAGAAAATGAGACAATGGATGTGACTAACAATGAAAATCCTGAAGTTTTTGAATCGAGCGAGTAAGTCTTTTTGTCTTAATCTTTTTTACCATTATGTGCACTAACAATATTTAAATATGAGTAAACTTTCAATATGTTGGGGGTACTGTGCTACTATTGTGTAAATGGAACATTATCTTGTTTTATACTAAATACTCCATGGTACAAAAGTCTTTGTACTATTTGTATTTCACGTGATTATCGAGATAAGTTTAAGTATCGGTCAATAAAATCACTCAGCAACAATAACGAAATTATAATTTTTTGAATTCACATTTTTTATACAAAATCATTAATCAGTTTTATGAATATATTATATTCTAATATTTTTTAGGGTTCTATATATGACATGCTTTTATTTATAGATATGCTCTGCATATAGCATTTATGATATATTTGCAATAAGCTTTGTCTGATATCTGATATATTTATTGAATTACTTTCAAGATTTCATTATTTATTACATTTTTGCGTTTATTTTAGGTTTTACTTTATCTTGCTATTCAATATATAAGTAATATGATGATTTTGTAAAAAAAAGAAATAATTGAAATTGTATATTGTAAGTTTAAACATCATAACAATTGAAAAATGAGAAATAACAATGAATTTCATTATTGCGTATTGAACTTTTTTCTCTAATATTTCAAATCAAACTCGTCAAAAAATTTAAATTTAACTTATAAATTTTGCAGAAAATAGTATATTTTTGAAGAAAAATGTGAAGAATTCTCAGTGTTGCACATGGGCGAGGGCGGAAAAATTGAAACTTTTTTAAACATTTTATTCATATAAGTGGGAATTCATATTGGGAATGTGAATAATAGTCCAGTCATTTAAGCTTAAATTCGGTAAGAATCTCGAAATTCGAGATATCCAGCTGTAAGTCTGTAAATACTTGTATATTGACACCCTAAAGTTGTCTCAAAACCTACATATAGTAGGGTATCAATACCAGAATACAAGAATACATAGTAAAATTTTTGAAAAAAAAATTATATATTTTTTAAGTTATCGTCGATCTCCAACGGCGCGACAAAAAAAAGGCCCTTAACTGCTACGGTGATTCTGGCGGCCTTCTACGTGGATGAAATTAAAAAAAAAAAATCTCGTTAAACTAGATAATATTGTCTGTAAAATGAACAACGATAAAGAAAAAAAATCAAAAATTGACAAACAGACGGCGTGTTTTGAAAAAAAGTCGAATTTTACCCAAAATTTTGGTCGTTTTTGGACTGCCAAAATTCGATTTTTGATCCGATCAAAAAATCGATAGTTCATTTTACGGAGAACTATATATAGAACATGTAAAAAAAATTTTGATAGTGATCGGATAATTTGTTTTTGAGTAATCGCTGCAGCAAATTCGGAAAATGCTGTTTCGAGAAAAACGCGTTTAAAGATAAAATGATCGTTATACTTTATATTATATATATACTCTTTAAAGGGCTGTGACTCAAAAACTATATAAGATATCGATTTAAAATTTTGGTATGTCATTTATAACCTATCGAAATATAGAAAAATTGAAAATTTCATGTTTTGAAAAGTTCACACTAGTTGTGCCCCTTAAAAAATTTCAAATTTGTACACACAAAGTATACAATAATCTTGAAATTTGTATACAATAATAACTTTTGCTTGTATTATCTATGATAACACGGAGAAAATATGTATTAAAGAAAATTTTATTGAATATTTTAAAATACCTTAGAAAATTATTGCATTAATTATTTAATTTGAAAATGGAAAAGGCAATCTTCATTTGAAGTATCCCGCAAAAAATATTTTTATTATTTACTGTTTATATAAAACCAATGTCCATGCAATGCAAGGTCATTAATAAAAAACATGTCTTTTAATTTAAATTAATTAGATGTTTAGTGTCATTGAATTAATAAATTTAAACAAAATTAATAAAAGATATGAATAAGTAAAATTATGTTCCAAACGCGCTTCAAAATATAAATCCAGATCTAAGACTGATTAATAATTAATAACAAATGTTTTTATATATATTATTATTATAGTGTACAGTAGAAGTTTCTTATTCGCGCTTCCATATACGTGTTTTCGCTATTCGCGGCCAAAAAAATGTGACCCAATTTCTATATTCGTGGCTAAAAATTTTGTTATTCGCGGATTCCAATATGTATCAAACCCAAAATCCTAACTAATAGAATGAAAACAACCTTACTTACTACTCAATGAATAAAATAGATTTTTAGTAAAATTTGACTCAAATCGACATGAAATCCACATTCCCAGCCCATTGAAGAAGAGCAATTCATTTCAATTGCTTCTACAAGCAATAGATTTTTTTTTAATTATTATTATTTTTTGAACAGCAATCAGAACCTTACGTCCTATGAGCTGTTGGGCTGAAACTTCTCTTTACTTCGTATTTTTTAGATGGTAACCCAATGGATGTTAATCCATCCATATTTGATGATTTTTTGTTATTAGAATTAATCTAATAGGGCTCACATTTTATTGGTGCAGCAATGCCGGGTGACGGCTATTTTCACTTGGAAACATATTGCTATCTATATTTTCAAGTGAAAATCGTTGTTACTGCTGCCTGACAACAGGCTGCTCGAAGTGGGTATCGAACCCAGGACCTCTGAAACAAGTCCCGTCGCTCTTAACCGCTTACCTACGGGCGAGCCCAATAGAAATGTGACACTTAATTTGAAAAACCTTAGCGAATAATTAAAAAATGAACTGTGCAATTTCTATATGGGCATTGATCGATATATGGAAAGTGTTATTTTTAAGAGGCAAATTACTGATGTGACTGAGTATCAGTTTGAATTAAATAAGCAAAACAATATTACAAACTTCTTCAAACCATTGCCTTAGCCTCAACAAAATTAATCAAAATGTACAAAAACTATAATTATAAAAAATTTAAGGAGGTTTTACTGTATATTAGTATTTTACATATGAAATATAAGAGCTTATGAAATTGACGACGACGTTTATATGTGTTTACAATAAAAGTAAATTAACAAAACCTAATCGAACCGATTTCGAATGGAGGGTCTTATCTCACATTGGTGACCATGCATTAGCATTAGAGTACCATATTTTACATTTTTAACTTCCCGTAGGGTAGTTATAGTAATGGGCCGAAAATCGAAAATCAAATTTTTTGCATTTTTCGACGTTTTGAAGGTTTCTGAACATTTTTTTCATACCTCAGAAAAAATGGATGTGTGTGTGTGTTTCGTCCACGTTTTCAGGTGCACGGATCAACCGATTTGAATGGTTTAAGAAACATTCGAACCCTATTGATAGGGAGATGTGCTGATTACTTTTTGGAAAAGGCAGTTCCAGCCGTTACTGAGATACGGGGCAAAGAGTGCAGAAAATACAAATCGAGTTTTTGAGACATCCGATTTGAATGATCTAAAAAATATTCAATTTGTAATGACGATAAAAAGGATAAAAAATTATAACATCTTTTTTTATTTTCTATGAAATATTTTTGTAATTTTATATTAAAAATTCAAAAAATTACCCAGGCTAAGCACGGTCTATGCGCCACTCTGGTACAAATGTTTACCCAAGTGCGTTTAGACTGTTTATATACTGGGGCACTTTTCCAATTTTGTGAAAACTATTGAAAAATGTGAAAATGCCGCTAAGCTAAGCACAGTATAAGTGAAAATGTCGCACAGAATTATTTGCAAATGCCTTGAAATTAGACTGTGACTATACGGGAGCACTTTTTCAATTTTGTGTAAATTAGGCAACTATTTTTTTGAAATTGAATTCGAAATGAAATGACGATTGTTAATGTTCTGGAGATAAATTGATTTATGATTTACATTTAATTTGCTCAGATATAACAAGATAGCAAAAATAATGAAAGTTTCAGTATTTGTAATAATAAATTTGAAAACGTTTAAAATTTCTCGAATTTTTTATTATGGTACGGGAAGTTCCAGCAATTTGCCTTAAGGCACGATGCCATACACCACTAGTTAATATTATATTAATAGAATAGCAAAGTTAATATTGTTTATTTCAAGTATATAAGTGAGCTTTAGAAATTTACTTTGCTTTTTTGAATATTATTATCCAAATCAATTCCGAGGTTACATTTTAATTAAAAGACTGCATTCCAATTTTCTGCACTTTATGCACCGTATATCTGAAACTACTAATCAGCACATCTTTCCATGAAAAGGAATCGATTTTTTTATAATTCAATTCGGTTAACCGGTGCTTCCGAAAACGTCGACGAAAATTTGTAACCATACATACATGCATATATACATACTACATACAAACACATTTACACATACATCCATTTTTCTAATGTATGCCAAAATGTTCAGATATGAAATGTGAAGATATTCAAATATTTTTAATTTCGATTTTTGAACGATTACAATAACTTACCCTGCAAGATGTTAATAATTATTATCTATATGTAAAGGTTTGTTTTTAAATCACGTCATAGAAAGCATGTGCATTGGAATATATCAATACTTTCCACTCGCGAATTCTGAGATTTGTATGAATTTTGCCGCCAAAGGCATCCGAGTCGAAAGGGTTAAAATCTTTAGAGAGTAAAATTCTGGGCATAAGCGTAACTTCAAGAAAAATTTTCAACTCTTGCACTCCCGAAATACGATTTTCAAGTGGAAATTTAATATTATGCTTCCTGATATCGAGAAAACCGAGGTTGGAATCGAACCCTGGACTTGTTAGCTTTCAACCGCTTTTAACCGTGGACTCAAAATGATGTGAACTTTAAATTCAATATTGCAATACTACAAGTTAACTTCGTCTATTTGCTCATTGATCAGACTTACTTTTGGATTAAACGGAAATGACATTATTGATAAATACATTAATTCTAGCTTCTATCATGGAATTTTATTATCTTTTGGTGACACTACTTGCTTTGTACAAAATCATAGCAGTAGGTTTCAGTAGGTACTTATTGAATATGTTTCATTTATTCATATATTATCATTCAGTATAGAATTGAATTATCTACTATGAATGCAATATTCAATTGGAACTACAAAGAATTTTATTATTAAGCTTTATAAATAGTTTTACTTTATAGGAATAAAGCCCAAATTATTTATTTAACTGACTGCAATACTTTGTGCTGTAAAAATCTACTGTTTTACATGCTAACTATATGTAATAACATTGATTGAATTACGATTGTTCATAGAAAACAAAATTAAAGTTGAATGGGCATTTTGCCTTAAGGGCGAGTTGCATGGACTTCCCGAAATGTGTAATAATTGACTTAATCAAACTGTAAATGAGACTTATATATTTCAATAAAATTTTCAACTGTGGATTACATATATCATGTAAGTAGCCCTTGATATTATTAACTTCCCTTAGGGTACGTTATTGTAATCGTCCAAATTGAAATTTTTTGCATATCTTCAGAAAAAATGGATGTGTGTGTATGCGTGTGCGTGTTGTGTGTATATATGCATTGGTACAATTTTTTGTCTACGTTTTCGGGCCAACCGATTTCGATGTTTCAAAAAACATTTCAGTTCTTTTGATAGGGAGATGTACTGATTAGTTTTTGACAAAGGTAGGTCCAGCCGTTTTGTTGATACGGAGCAAAGAGTGCAGAAAATAGAAATCGAGTTTTTGAGCGTACGGAGCATCCGATCTGATGCTCAAAAACATATAATTCGTAATAATGGGGATAAGTGGAGATTGGTTTTTGGGAAAGGCATGATCTGCCCTTTCGGAGATACCGACCAAAATGTGCAAAAATGGCAGTTTTTAAAAGAACTGAATCCGATTTGAATGATTCAAAATTTTTCTGCTTGTGTTGACAAAACGATTGCTTCTGGGAAAAGTTTTTTTTTATGTTTAGGGCCATAATATTTTAGTATGTTCTTTAAGACCATAATGTCTATCAACATAAAAAGTTTCATAGAAACAAAATTCAACAGTTAATTACTAAAATACGGCTTGGCCGATTCTTGTCCTAATCAGCACGATTCCCAAATAATATTTTTTGATGGGTATTTGAATCTTTGAAATTGATTCTAAATTTTTGGCTAAAACGTGGAGGAAAATTTTTCACGTTTCTGCTACTTACGAAGAAACGGCTCGGACGATCATCGCACAAGACTGACAAACGCAAGTCTTTATCGAGTTACATGGAATGGCTTTTAAAATTTTGAAATCAGTGATGATTTGTCGGCAATTCTGCATCGAGAAATTCATAATCGAAGATTCTGTTATCGTAACATTCTTTCTTGTTTGTTTATATGTAAAATACGCCTGATTACACAGCAAACAGATAAACATTTTCGTAGTTTTTACTACTAAGGAATAAGCATAAGGAAGCGCTATGTTATGGTTTCCATTGCGGAAGAATTGCCCATTAACTTCGGTTTCATATGTGGCAATTCAAACAGAGGTCTTATCCCTATCTGATCCATTTTTATCATTACAATTTCTGTAATAGTAATGAATTTTTGATTGATGCAACGGCTGTGGCTATGGGCTATTTTTACTTGGAAACATATTGCTATCTATATTTTTAAGTCAAAATTGATGTCACTACTGCTACTGCTCGAGGCGGGAGTCCGTGTATTTCAATTATGTTCCAGCAATATTAAAATTTTCTTATGTTAATTCATCACATCACATGGTGTTAATTTATCTCATCACAGTGTGTGTATGTATGGCTATGTGGGTGTATGTAAGCCGATTTTTGATGTTTCGTCGAAGTTTTCTCAAAAATAGCTCTACCGATTTCACAAATTTAATAGCCATTGGAATAAATTCGATAAGGAGATTAGGTTTGCAAGATGATCGGCCGTGCTGTTTTTTCGGGAATTAGGAAAATGGTGCTTTTTCGTAACCGTTTTCACAAAAATCTTGCTTAGTCGCTTAATAATTATCTAAATAGATTATTTATATCATCTGAAGAGCAGCCCTAAAACCATCTCCAGTCGTGTAAAAATGTTAAAATTAATTAAATGATTAAATAATATACGTACACGCATCTTACAGCAAATGCTTAATAATTATTATTATACACAAGTTTATGTATTAGTTAGACAGTCCTACAAAATTTGATTTAATCATATCAATTTATTAAATTTGGAATAATGGGCGTTTTACACAAATACAAGCATATCTTGTGCACTGTAATTAATATAATTACAGTTATTATAATTGTGTTTGAGAGATATCAATCAAAATCGCAATCTTTAAATTTGAGTGAAAGCGATAACTTGATTTTCGAAATAAACAGTTGAATATTTCATCTAAATATCTAAATTTTAATTTCGGTTGATTAAGTCAATTTATTACATCTTCGATAAGTTTTTGCAACTTGCCTTGGCAAAATACCACTTCCAATCAATTTGTAATTAATTTATGGCATTCTTCGTTATCTATGGTATTCAATATTGTTTGTAAATATGGTAGATCGAAAAATAGCTGCAAAGATGTTTTACTTGATAATTCTGTAGGAAACTAGTTGAAAGTCGCATTTTGCTTAAAGGCAAGTTGCAAAAGCTTTTCGATAGGTATAATAATTGACTTAATCAATCGAAATTGGGATTTAGATATTTAGATAACATGTTACATGCCACGTTAATTTTCATAAAAACGTCGAAATATTTTTTTTTAATTTAATAAATTATTTTGTGAAATATTAAGCATCTGCTAAAAGAGAAATACTGTCACGAATACATAAATCATACATGTAGTTCGGGATATATAATATAATGATTTAAATGAATGGTAACATTTTTACAAAACTAGAGAAGTTTTGTAGAATGTTTATTTACTTTTTTGCTAATTCCAAAGCCATTTGCAATTCGACTTGATTGATTTATCACATCACAAAAACTTTGATGAATGTTTAAAATTCAAGATTGTGAGCTAAAACGTGGACTAAAAGTTTTACACTTAATTGCAAACTTCAAAGAAACGGCTGATCTTTGCACAAAACTGACAAACAATTGTCCTCATCGAGATACACGAGAGTGGCTTTTAAATTTTCGAGAAAAGTCGATTTACGGCAAAAAATCTGTTCACATACACATACACACACACACATACTTTTTTCAAGTTTGGTCTCATTCGATTCAGAATGGCTTCAAACGTCGAGAAAACATAAAATTAGCAATTCGGATTTTTTTATGAAAACATAAACTTCCCCTTCGGGAAGTTAAAAATATTGCTTCTAGAAAATCTAGCCATGCAAGATGGAAAGTTGATACTGTCCCGACCAAAGAGGGAATGGGTCACCTTAATTAAATCTAAAATCATTTTTGTTAAAATATTTCAGAGTTATATCTATCATTACATTCAAATTACCCAAAGCGCACTTTGGTGTCGAAACAGTTTAAATCGTGTCGAGTAATTTTTAAATTGCCTCCCTCCCTGAATTTACTAATTACCCCCCGGTGCCGGCCTATTCTTCACGTTAGGACTTACTGGTCTAAACCATCTTCTGAAATATTATAAGCTTACGAAAACTCAATAAAAGTAGGTATAATAGGCCGCACTTAGGACATATCTTAAGCGTAAGGATGTTCTAATTGTAGCATTGTAGAAAAATGCAAAATATGTTGTTTTGATTTTGGTGCATGTTTGCAAGGACATTTTTATAGTTATAGATTTTATTAACTTCCCGTAGGGTAGTTATAGTAATCAGCCGAAAATCGAAAATAAAAATTTTTGTAATTTCTCGTTTTAAAGGTTTTGGCATTCTCAGAAAAAATTGACGTGTGTGTGTGTTTTGCATGTCTGCATTTTTTTCGTTCACGTTCACGTTCACAGATAAACCGATTGGAATGGTTAAAAAAAACATTCGATACCTATTGATAGGGAGATGTGCTGATTAGTTTTTCGCAAAGTCAGGTCAAGCCGTTACGGAGATACAGAGCAAAGAGTGCCGAAAATATAAATCGAGATTTTGAGAAAACGGAGCATCCGATTTGAATGACCTAAAAAACATTCAGTTCGTAATGATGGGAATAAGTGGTGATTAGTTTTTGGCAAAGGCAGGTCCAGCCATTTCAAAGATACGGAGATGTACAAAAAATGGCAGTTTTTGAGAGAACTAAGCATCCGATTTGAATGATTCAAAAAACTTTCTGCTTGTGTTGACGAAACAATTGCTTTGGAAAAAATATTATAATTATTTTTTTATATCGAAAATAATTCAGATTTTAATTTTGATTCTTGCCAAAGTTCTAAAGCTCACTTAAATAAATAATTTTAACTTTGCAATACAGTTTATATAAATCTTATAAATAGGCAATGTTACAGTTTTTATTTATAATAATCTATTTGAAAACATTTAATATTCCTCGAACATTTCGTTACGGTACGGAAAATTCCTGCAATTTGCCTTAAGGCACGATGCCATACACCGTATACAGTTATATTATTAGTTGATGATTTGAAGATTGCGTTTTACTAAATTTGTTTTGATGTACATATTTGCAATACGCAATCATTCTTCAACATTCCTCGTATCTAAAATGTTTACCTTTGCATAACATCTTAACACTATATAAACCACTAAGCTACTAAAAGATCTAAAAACAGCTTTGTTTCTTGTGATAGTCAATAGTAGCCGTCAATTTCAAAAACTAATTAATAATCTGGTATTAAATAAATCATACTAAAAAATTAACATAGATCGTGGACAAAATTATCTCGAATGGCACCTTCTCTTCGCCATCCAATTTCAATACTCATCAAATGAAATTCCATACTTGGTATTTCATTTCATTTCAACCCACGCACAGTTCTGACATATACTGGGGTTGCATATAGATTATGGGTGTGCTTGCTTCACGTTTATCTTTACTATTCGTTTGAATTCGCAAAGACACACACACACACACACACACAATATATATATATATATATATATATATATATATATATATTCAAAAATTAAAATTTTTAAACATGAAAATTATACGAATTCGAGAAATTATTTTTCATTTCAGTTCGGTTAATAATTTATTAATTATTTCATATCGTTGATCAACATTGATTATTTTCATTCCATGAAAGTTTAATTACTATACGGGAAGTTCTAGCAATTTGCTTTAAGGCGCAATGCTATGCACTACTAGTTACATTATATGTACTATTGCACATATGACATATATTTATATATACACACACACATATATATATATATATATATATATATATAGTATATATATATATATATATATATATAATACATATGTACGTATATACATATTTATATATAAGGCTTGTTTCTACGATGTATATATATATGTATTATGCTGTAATCATGAACATATTTTTTATTATTTTGTTTATAGCAGTATGTGTTATTTGAAGGTTGCCCTTGCTGTTAGATTTTGTGATATTTTGTACACAATAATTTTATATATGTATATATATATATATATATATATATATATATTTATATAATAATGGGTAGTCTGCTATAAGGCAGGTCCGTGAGCTGAGCAACTCGATTCAGGAAGGAATTGTGTGAGAGATTTACCATTGCATTTTCACGCCGCAGTGCAGTCGGCTTATTTTCAATTGGAAACATATTATTGATGTATATTTTCAAGTGGAAATGGACATCGCTGCTATTATAGATGATAGTTAGATGATTAATTAGGCTTCAAGTCGGTCATGGAGTTTGTTACATAGTAATAGCCTTGGCTGATTGATAACCGACTTGGTACTTGGTAGAATTAGTAATCAATGAACATTTCATCTCAACATACGTGTTTCTACTTCATTCACAACAGTACTTGTGACAACTATTCTGTGGACTCTAGAAATTCCATAACAAAATCCTGCGATCGGCGTCGAAGAAGGGAAGAATTGATTTTTCAAATCTGGTTCAGGATACCATCTTGCTCAAAATAGAGAAGCCAAATTCAAATTCACAATATGTCAACGATAATTTGTTACTTAATTAGCATATTCTAAATACATGAATATTGATTATGATTATAAAATCTCAAATATTTTGTGTAACAAATACTTGGGCGAATTGCTGATTTGTACAGCAGTGTCACTCACTTGGAAAACATTGCCGTAGCGAAAGGATTAAATCCATGTTGTATGAGCCGATGGCTGATGGGAGATCAGGTGATGGTGTACCTCAATGATTAAGTGTTTCGACAATAACGTTTCTGGCGTATGATCTATGTTTTGGCGTTGATCAGTCTAATTTGATGCAACATGTCTTTTGTCAAACAATTTTTAAATTTTATTCACTAAGTTTATGCTTGAAATCAGCTGACAAATGTTATTGTGCATTGATTTCAAAGCAGAATCAGCAAGCGTTATCGCCCAGTTTACGACATTAATCTTGGTATGTATTGAATACTCGGCCATTAATTGTTTGCAGAAATTTCAGAAATGTTGGTCCGGCAACATGCACATGCAAAAAAGTTGAAGCATTCTTGCTGGCTAAGATAGCTTTGAATATGCATGTAATATACTGATATCATTTTCCTTACTTTATGACTTACTCTTTTGATAGGATTTGATTCATGTTAAATAATGTGAAACATCAGCATCATCATAGCTCACTTTGTGTCAAGGTTACGTTCCACAAAAACATAGCGAAAATTTAAACAAAGAAAATTAAGATTTTATATAGCAATATAAGTAAATATCTAAGGATATAAAAATACTTTTTTTGGTTTTATTTTGATGTTTTTATGAAATAGTTTAGTCATTGGAGCGTTCTGTGTCCGGATTTTTAACTACCCGTAGGGATATTGCAAAAAATCCTAAATGACATTTTTATATATCTTTATATTTCAAAGTCTTCTGAACATTCTGGTATACCTTAGAAAAAAATATGTATGCGAGCGTGCGTGTTTCGAGAGCACGGATTAACTGATTTGCATGATTCAAAAAACTTTCAATATCTGCTATTGGGGAGGCTCCCCAGTGCTGATTAGTTTTTGGAAAAGGCAGGTCCAGCTGTTTCAGTATTCAGAGATCCAGAAAAAAATGTTGAAAAAATACCATTTGATGGTCAAAAACAATCATAGGTTATTTGCGCACAAATGATCAGATAAATTCTATCGATTTTAATAATGAGTACAAATTTTGTTAATATTTTTTGGGTACCATACTAAGATTTTAAATTATTAATTTCTTACAAACAATTGTCTTTTAGCAAAGACAGGTCCAGCGCTTTTGATGATACAGAGCAAGAAGTGTAAAATGGAAGTAATGGAGCAGAACATCTGATTAAAATGATTCAAAAACATTTTACTTATGGAGATTTGGTAACATTTTTGCGAAGGCAGATCAACGGTTTCAGAAAAACAGTTTAAAAAAAATTGCCGTTTGGTGGCAAAAATGATCATTACTAATAATCATTATTCATTCACATACAGATAGAATTATTCGTAGGCAGGTAAATAGGACAGATGCACAAAAAGACCGGTAGACTGGTAGACATGTAGACTATTAGACGTGTAGACAAGTAGACATATAGAAAGTTAGATGAACAAGTAAACAGATAGACAGTTTGACAGGTAGACCGGTAGTCGAATCGACGGTGGACATGTAGGCAAATAGGCAGGTAGTGTGGTATAAAAGTATACCGCTGTACACCCAGTCAAAAATATACAAATCAATTTATTACAGATTAAATTGATTATTTACAAATATCGGTAAGTTCATGCAACTTGCCTCAAGGCGAAATGCTACTAACAACTAGATTTTATTATGGATTTGCTTGCAATGCGAATATCTTTGAAATATTATTCCATATTGTAACTAATATATTTTTGTATTGCAATATCGTAAGCTTTTCCGACATTTAAAATATTTTCTTCATTCAACTCGTACAACTCAAAGAATAACATAGGACAATTTGATTTCGTCAAATTGTTTTTTGATTGTAAGTTATGAATGTAAATCATATGCAATATTGGACTAAGTGCACTTTCTAGCAAACCTGCTCTAAGAATGCAGATAGATCATAATAATATGAATAAATCTTAAAAATAACTTCAAATTCTCATTTCGTACCTTATCAAATTATTCTCTAAGTCAATAATTATGTCAGAAAATTATTATTCAATTAGAAATATCATTTGTATGTGAATTACAATTATGTGACTTCGACAACGTTTCAAGTTACCTTTTTTGCGGAATCCAAACTGATTGTCTATAATCAATAAATATTTTAAAAAATTGCATTTTAACTATTTATCGATATTTATTTTATCATTCTCAAATATTTGTTTATTATTGTATTTAATAAATATCTTGATCAACTGCAAAGGAATCCAAGTAAAAATTAAGTAGTACAATTATTTGGCCTTCTGATAGTAGAAACTTTCAATAACTTCATGTGAAGCGTATCATAAAAAAAACTTACAAGATAATGTGTTCGAGCAAAAGTAAATGTATAACACTTTCATTTTCTCCGCAATGTAGAGTTAAACAGGGCTGAATCAAATGGTGACACCGATTTTGAATCTTATTTTTTAAGAATTCAGGTTGTATCTTCTCAAAATACAAAAAGATCATTGCAAAGTCTTGAGTTTAAACTTCTAAAATACATTTCAATTTTCAATTGTTTTTGCATATATATTGTGAAGAACTACATATTATGTATTAAGCGGTTTTAACCGGTTTTGGAATTTTATATAAAAAATAAATTTTTGCTCGAATATTCTGTAATTTATCCGCAAATTTAGTGTAATTTAGAGCAGTATTTTACTGAATTTATTTATTGTTTAATTTTATAGATAGTAAACAAAATTATATTAATTTTAATTAGTAGAACTAAAAATAATAGTTTAGCTTGATTACAGTGGCGAACCTAGGGGGGGCGGTCCGCCCCGGGCGGCACTTATTTTGGCGGCATTTTTTTTAGTTTACTTATATATAGTTGTGAAAAGCAACTTATTCATTTTATATTTATTAACTTCCGTAGAGTAAGTTATAGTAATGGGCCGAAAATCGAAAATGAAAATTTTTGCATTTCTTCACGTTTTGAAGGCTTCTGAACATTTTGGTATACCTCAGAAAAAATGGAAGTGTGTGTGTTTTGTGTGTCCGCATTTTTTCGTTCACATTTTCGGGCGCACGGATCAACCGATTTGAATGGTTAAAAAACATTCGATTTCTAATCATAGGGAGATGTGCTGATTAGTTTTTTGACAAATATAATAGAAATCGAGTTTTTGAGAGAATGGAACATCCGATTTGAATAATCCAAAAAAAATCAATTTGTAATAATGAGGAGAAGTGATGATTAGTTTTTGGCAAAGGCAGATTCAATCGTTTCGGAGATACCGAGCAAAATGTGCTCTCAAAAAAATATGTTTTTGAGAGAACTAAGCATCCGATTTGAATGATTCAAAAAACTTTCTACGTGGATTTTAATTTGAATTCTGCCTAAAGTTCAAATGCTCACTTATAAACTTGAAATAAATAATAACTTTGTAATTCAGTTTATATATTTCTTATAAATATTAGACAACGTCCTTCATTTTAAATTTGATTGATTGAGTTTTGTTTATTTGCTTTTCTTAGTTACAGTATTTATAATTATCTATTTGAAAACATTTAATTTCCTCAAATATATCATTACGGTACGGGAAGTTCCAGCAATTTGCCTCAAGTTACAATGCCATACACCGCTAGTTTTCTTTCTTGAATTATAAATGATTATTATTATTGATATTATTGTCAATATTTGATTTATATAAATTAATATTAACTATATGATTTCGAATTTTATTCCTCGGTGTATAAATGTATATTAGTGTAAATTTTGAATTTTAATTTAAGAACAGGATAATAATTTTATTTTATTGTATGCATTAAAATTCGTTGCATTTGTATAAGCATGTTTACGATTTTGTTCGGCAATTTTTCCTAAGTTTTTTTGAGATCAGCTTATAAATGTCATTTCTTTTGAAAAATTTATATGATTACTTTGAAGTGATTTTTTTAAATCGTCAAATTTTATTTGAAAATCAGGGCTGGCGGAAGGCGGTCTGCCTTAGGGCATTATATAAATATGTCTAAAAAAATTACTTCTTTATTAACATTGATTAAATAACTTAATAATTTATTAACTTTCCGTAGGGTAAGTTATATATAGTAATCGCAAAAAAATTGAAAGTGAAAATTTATATATATGTTTACGTTTCTGAAGTTTCTAAATTTTGGTATACTTTCGAAAAAATGGATGTGTGTGTGTTTAGATACAAACTTTTGTCGATGATTGTAGAAACACGCATCAACCGATTTGAACAAAACTTCAGATTCGTACTGATAAGACGTGGTAATTACTTTTTGGCAAAGGCAGGTCCAGCCGTTTCAAAGATACGGGGCAACAAAGCCAAAAATTGTAATTTAGTTTTTGAGAGAACGAAGCATCCGATTTAAGTAATTCAAAAAACATTTTATTTGTATTAACTAAACGAAGAACTGTTTTTGGGATGATAGGTCTCTCTAGCGGTTACAGAGATTCAATAAGAAAAAGTAAAAAATGACATTTGGGGGTCCAAAATGATCATTAGACATATTCAGATTTTAATAATAAGAACAAATTTAATTTACATTACTATGGGTTCCGTATCAAAGTCTAGACTGCAACGCGAATTATTCGTTATTCATGCATCATTTTCACATATAAGAATGAAATTATTTTTATGATTGTGAAGGAAATTTTTCGAATAAATAAAAATAATACATTTTTAAATAAAAAAAATCATTAAATTAAAATAAAATAAAAAAATATTAGATACGTGTTGTTACATACTTGTTAATATCAATTATAGTTTTAAAAACAATTAAGCTAAACTCGGGTATTGTCTGTTCCGAGCAATTTTAATTAATTAATTTTAAACATTCTAATTGTTTTTTTTTGTTTAATAAAATATGATTTCAAAAAACTGAGAGCGTCTATCGAATTGCGACTTAGACGTGTCCTTTGTTTACTCACAAAATTTCCTGAAATAGAAAATACTCTCATACCTGCGACCAAATTATGCTTAATTGTTTTTAAAGCCTGATATAATAATTCTGAGTTTTTTGTTCTTTATGGCTTCTAGGGATTAAAAATTTTTTTTTTAAGTTAGAGTAGAGGAAGTTACTTCTTCACACTGATTTAAATTAATATATACACTAGTATAAAAATTTAAATTAATATATACAAAACCTTGCTGGGAACCATTGCAGACTGATAAGATATGAAATGCTATTGAACCGATATGATTTCAAGAATCAAAACGCTTTCATATATATTTTATATTTGGTTATATTTGTCATTTTCCACATATACAGTAAAAACCGACTTTTTTCGCTAAAAAACGGTTTTCGAATTCCATAATTTTCGCCAAAAAACTGGTTTTTGAAAACCGACAAACCCTAATATATATATATATATATATATATATATATATATATATATATATATATATATATATATATATATCTTCTTAATTAGTCATATTATGATTTTAGTATTTTGCGGTGTGGTAAGTGCCTGGATTCGCAATCACAAATTTGCAGGTTCACACCCTTGTTTCGAACATCTTGATTTAAAGCAGTAATGATATCTATTCTCATTTAAAAATATAAAGATGAAAATATTATTATTTCAAGTGGGAATAGCCCTTCCCAGCATTAAGTCAAAAACATCATCATTATTAAAGGAAAAAAAACTAGTAGTATATGGCATCGTGCCTTAAGGCAAATTACAGGAATTTTTCGTACCTTAATAAAATATTCGAGGAATATTAAATGTTTTCGAATAGATTATTATAAATAATGTAGATTTCATTATTCTTATTTTATAAAAAGTAAATAAACAAACTTAATCGATAGGATTTAAAATGAAGAGCGTTGTCTAATATTTCTATGTATCATATAAACTGAATTTCAAAGTTAAAATTATTTATTTGAAGTATAAGTATCATTATAACAGACTATCGGAAAGGGGCATAAGTTTTGCTTGCTTTTAAAAAATGTATAGAAAAAATGTTCAATATTGAATCGTTTATCGTTGGAATGTTTAAATAATATTGCATTTTTTATCTATTTCTAAATACTGTTCAGCTCAGATAAGGATGCAAGACATCCTGTTGATAACAATTTCAAGTAGTATGTATCTAGGCAAGAATCTGTTAAAATATTCTCATTTTGGTATCATGAACGACAACCATCAAAATTATCAATATAATAAAAACATTGATAGAGAAAAATATTTCTCTAATTTTTTACTCCGCTATCGCACGTAGTACGCATTTTTATAAATTTCTTCATCAAAATTTGAAGTTTAATTTGATATTTAGTTATTTGGACTTTCAAATCTTTGACCATGGCTGTAAAATTTCAACTCTGATTTTTGTAATAAATTCATATTATTTGCAAAATACGTTATTAAGAATTTATCCTAAATGCAATATGTTTGCGTACATTTCGTAAAGTGTAATAAATAAAAATGGAGACATACCATCGTATTGCAGCTTTTTTATTGTCGTTAAACTAATAAACAACGCCACATTTCATTGTACAAGTGTAAATTTTTATAAACATACACTGTTTGCATAGAATAAATACATTATAATTTACTTATCGTAAATGATTTTCGAGATAGTTATACAATGCGCACATTTTTATTTAATATTAATTTTATAGCATTTATTTCTAATTGTAAGTAAATTAAACTAGTGGTGCACGGCATCGTGCCTCAAAGCAAACTGCTGGAACTTATCCCGTACTAAGGATTTTCAAGGAATAATCATAAATATTAAATAATTTGAAATAGATAATTATAATTATCAATTCATTATTTGTAGTTGAATGATATAAGCTAGAATTAAAAATTTTGGTAAAAAAAATTTTTTGCCTTCCTAAACCAATCGTTTCTTTACAAGCAAAATGTTTTTTGAATCATTCAAATCGGAAACTTTTTTCTCTCAAAAACTGCCATTTTACACTTTTAGCTACTTATCTCTGAAACGGGTGGGCCTGTCTTTGCCAAAAACTACTACATCTTCTCATCATTACAAATTGAATGTGTTCTAGTTAAGGGGTTTTACGCAGTTGCGAGGCTGAAAAATAACGTTTTTCTACGATTTTTTTGTGCACACAGCTTTCATTTATTAAGGCCAAGTAATAGTAATTCTGAAAGGGCACACTTTGAGGAATATAATTGTGCATAACTCGTGTCAAAATATTGATGTGCACCGCCTCTACAGATGATTTCCCGAACGACCTGCATAAAAAGGCGTTCGGCGGTGAGTACGATTTCGTCGGTTTAGATTCTATGAAATTAAAAAAAGGTGAATTTTTTTAAAGGATAGACAAATGCGGGTATTGAACGAAGGAATAAACAAAATTTTCATTTTTGACAGAATGGCGGCAATTTGAAAAAAAAATTCGTTTTCGATGAAAATTTTTGCAGTAAATGGTCAAAAAAATAGTATTTTTTTAATATTTTGTTCCTTCGTTCAATACCTGTAATGTATCTAAAAAGATGTTAAAATTTCAGCCCTATTGGTTGAGTCATCTCTGAGAAATCTTGCTCACCGACTCTGGTATGACAGTTTTAAGATAAACGCGTTTAAAGTTTCAGAAGTAGTTTACACATAGGTAAATTTTGTTTTTTTAAACTTTCTTGGTATAAACTTTTTTATTAATTCTTTTTCCATTGATTCAGTCTTATTCTTGACTCGGTCGCGGAGTCGTGAGCCCATACTCTTTTGAGTATTGGCCAATACATTTTTTTTACTACCCACTTTATAACGCTCTGACGTGGCCTTACAAATTCAGGTACATCTACGAAAGTATATATCGGATTTACTTCAAATTTTCAGAGAATATACTCAAATATACATATACTCCAATAATTTTTTTTTTTTGAAAATTCTAACTGCGTATAACCCCTTAAATTAATGAATCATTCAAATCGGATGCTTTGTTCTCTTAAAAACTCAATTTCTCGTTTCTGCACTTTTTATTGCTTCATATCTCCTACACTGCTGGACCAAAAACTAATCAGCACGTTTCTCTTTCAATAGGAATCGATTTTTTTTTGAATATATCAAATCGGTTGATCCGTGCTCTCGAAAACGTGGACGACAATTTGTATCCATACATACGCACACACACATATGCATACATCCATTTTTTCCAACTAAGGTATGCCAAAATGTTCAGAAACCACTCAAACATAAAGATATGCAAAAGTTTTCAATTTAGATTTTTGTACAATAACTTACCCTACAGGAAATTAATAATAAGCTAAATATAATATTCATTTTGTTTAATCTTCTATATATATAAAAATAAGTCGGGTTTTCCTTCCTGACGAAATAACTCCAGAACGCACGAACCGATTTTGACGAATTTTGCATTCGTTGGAAAGGACTCGGGCTCCGCAAGGTTTATAGCTAAGAAAATTAGTTGTGCATGGCATCGTGCCCTAATGCAAATTGCTGGAACTTCATGCACCGTAATTAAAAATTCGAGTAATAAAAATAATCAACAATTGTTTTAAATAATTTCACATAGATTATCTTTTATATATATATATAAATAAGTCGGGTTTTCCTTCCTGACGAAATAACTCCAGAACGCACGAACCGATTTCGACAATTTTGCATTCGTTGGAAAGGACTCGGGCTCCGCAAAGTTTATAGCTAAGAAAATTAGTGTTGCATGGCATCGTACCCTAATGCAAATTGCTGGAACTTCATGCACCGTAATTAAAAATTCGAGTAGTGAAAATAGTCAACAATTGTTTAATATAACTCCAGAACGCACAAACCGATTTCGACAATTTTGCATTCATTGGAAAGGTCTTGGGCTCCGCAAGGTTTATAGCTAAGAAAATTAGTTGTGCATGGCATCGTGCCTTAATGCAAGCTGCTGGAACTTCACGCACCGTAATTAAAAATTCGAGTAATCACATTAGTGAGAATTATCAGAATTATGCTTAGTTAAGTCAACGAGCAATTCTGGCCGCAAAGAATAATGATGTACACGCACTGAATTTCACCATTCAATCAAAAATTGCTGGCGATTTGGTGACATACCAATGATTCCGACTGGTCTTCCGTTTGACTTCAAACGATTGCAATATCCAGTTCGCTTTGCGTTTGCAATAACAAGTCTCAAGGCCAATCGCTTAATGTTTGCGGGATAAATTTCAAATAGATTATTTAGAAAATCATTGTTTTTCACATGGGCAGTTATACGTTGCCTGTTCACGAGTTGGAAAACCATCCGCTTTGTTTGTGTTAACGTCAGACCAATAAACAAACTAGCTGTAAGTGGAATTCTGTCTTAAGGCAATTAAGGCATCGTGCCTTAAGGCAAATTGCTGGAACTTCCCGTACCAAAAATTATTATTTTTTTAAAAACGATTGACATTTTTTAAAAAAAATTACTTCGAAAAAATACGATTTGTAAGAAACTATAAATTGGACAAAAAATTACTTTTTTTTGAAAAAAAATTTTTTTTTAAAAAATTTTTTTTTTGTTTTTTTTTTTGAAAAATTTTTTTTTTTTATTTTGACATATTGTGGAAGATCTGAACTTTCTTTTCAAAGCAATCGTACTGCTTTAACTGCATAGGGGCAAAATATAAAGCGCGTAAGCGCCGCGTCGCTGTCTAACGCATAAGAATTGGTACGGAACCCATAGGAATGTTAACAAAATGTATACTTATTGTTAAAATCTCTATAAAATATCTAATAATTTGATGAGCATATGTCTAATGATCATTTTTGACCGCCAAATGGCTTATTTTTTTACTTTTTCCTCCATATCTCCGAAACCGCTAGAGCTACCTTCATGAAAATTTTATCGATTCTTATCCTTGTCAATACAAGTGAAATGTTTTTTGAATTATTCAAATCGGACGCTCCGTTCTCTCAAAAACTGAGTTACCGTTTTCGGCACTTTTTGCCCCGTATCTTCGGAACGGATAGACCTGCCTTCGCCAAAAACTAATCAGCACGTCTCCTTATCAATACGAATCGAATGTTTTTTGAATTATTCAAATCGGTTGACCCGTGTTCCCGAAATCGTCGACGAAAATTTGTATCCGCACATACATACACACACATACATACATACACACACACACACACACACATACACACACACACACACATACATGCATTTTTTCTAAGGTATGCCAAAATGTTCAGAAACCTCTGAAACGTAAAGATATATAAAAATTTTCATTTTCGATTTTTTTGCGATTACTATAACTTACCCTACGGGAAGTTAAAAATGTGGTTTACCAAAGAGCAATTCAATGAAACGGATAATTTGCGGATTCACTTTCATTTACTTAGAGAAGTTCAACTAAAAAACACTTAAAATTTGTAATGGAAATAAATTCATTACTGTTGTGTAATAAAATCGAATTTTTCCTTTTCAAATATAAAACAAACAAATAATTTCTTCATTTTTCTCACGCAACCATCTTGTGGCGAAACGGAGTTCGTCGGGTTTGCTAGTTAATTTATAATATTCACTTTGATAATTTATCGAAATCGAAACATTTATTGAATTAATCAATCTTTCATACTTTATGAATAGTCGAAATTTGTATCTGTGCATTGTCTTAGATGTTATTATTGAATGATAATGTGTTATAATAGTTTTGTGAAATATTAATTAATTAATTAAATTTAATAATGTAAAATACGTGTCATTGTTACCCTAGTTTTGCTATTAGAAAGGTCTGAACTAAAGCACTTCATTAAAGCTATACCAAAACGAACATAGTGTTTGAAAATATTATTAAGTACTAGTACAGTTTGTTTGAAGTTAATATTTATCAAGGACTTATAACATTAGAACTTTATCAATGTTCTAACAATTTATTCATTTCGCTCTTAATTTCCTCAATAAATTGGTCGAATAACTAGAAAAACCTACTTTTCTGTCACTGAATTCCTAACCGTGCATATCTTTCTCTCTCTTTTACGAATGTCTCGGCTGTTTTGTTTTATTTGAAAGTCTTATATACGCCACACGTCAGTTCAGTATCATACGAGCCGTTACGCGACGTGTACATCATTCGACACTAGAAAAATATGTAAAGTTTATCAAATATTAAAATTAATAAAAAAATGATTTTATTAAGTTACATTATGACCGAAGCAATGAAAGCGCGAATTTAATCTATTTTTAATTGTTATCAGTTTATATTGCGCTACGAGTATGTCGTTGTATCTATATACGATATATACAAGGAAATGTGTTGTGAATGTTGAACTGATTTATAGTGATTATTCTACGTAAAGCAGTTAATTGCTGATGTGCGTATTACTAAGTTATTATTTATTGATAATAAAATATTATTTTTGTATTAGACTAATTCAATATATGATATAAACCTACCACCAGGACTTTATTAAAAAACATTTCTAACTAGTTGATAATATGGCATTTTACCTTATGGCAAGTTGGATGAACTTCCCGATCGATGTGTAATAATTGACCGAAATTTTTCAACTGTTTATTTCGAAAATAAAGTTTTGCTTTTCAATTAAATCTAAACATTACTATTTCCAAGTAATATCTCTCAAACACATTTAAATAATTTGTGATTATATTAATTATAGTGCACAGACATATGCTTGTATGTGCTAAAATTGTAGCTAATTATTTCAAATTTAAATTAAGTAACTTTAGTAAGACTGTTTAGTACATGAACTTTATTGGTTAAATTTTATGCAAAACGTCGAAATATTTTTTTTAAACCTAAAAAATATATTTTGTGAACTATTAAGAATCTTCTTAAAGAAAATACTATACACATTTTTTTCCCGAACCTAATCGCGGCTCCTTCTTATCGATTTCATTCCAATGGCTTCTAAATTTGTGAAATTCAAAATTTGACTTATCACATCGCAGAAGCGACTTTTGACTATCATATTTTTACAAACGGATGTATTTTTAAAATGTAATGACTTATCGTGGAGCCATAATATTTTAGTATGTTCTTTAAGATCATGAAAAAAAAATAGTAACTGTCAATTACATGAAAGCGGCTCAGTCGATCTTCACTGAAAACTAATCAGCACAATTCCCAAACAATATCCTTCAATCGGTTTTTGAATTATTAAAATCGATTCAAGATTATGGGCTAAAACGCAGACGAATTTTTTTCACTTTTCTGCTATCAACAAAGAAATGGTTTGGCTGATCGTCGCGCAAAAACTGACAAACGCTAGTCCTTCCTCATCGAGAGCCGTTTTTGAGAAAACGTCGACGAAAGGTCAAAAATCGGCTCACATAACATTCATAATGGCTTGAAACGTCAAGAAAACATAAAATTAGCACTTCTGATTTTGTTGCGAAAACATAAACTTCTCCTTAGGAAGAAAGAATTTCTAATTTATATTAAAACATTCTTATAAGTTCACAAATTCACATATACATGTTTGTGGGACATATTAATAGTAATTGTAACTGTGCACATTTGGTGGTTCAAAGTTTTGATAATTATCGCGCATTTTATTAATTAATTAATTTTTGTATTTACGAAGCAAAATCCGCATATTATTATTTTTAGTTAATCAAGAAAAGCTTCGAGCAGAAATTTACAGCTTTGGCGTAGATTTGTGTCGTACCGAGTTTCCTCTCAAAAATAGTTGTATTTTTAAATTTAAATATTCAATCAACATTTTATTACTGAAATTGCTCTCTGCACGCCATTTGGTTAATATTTTTTGTACAATGGTATAATCCTGCAAATCAGTGATAACGCAAAAAGCGATCATTAGTTTGATACACAAATCTAGTGTATTAAATTGATGATCGCTTTTTGCGTTATCACTGATTTGCTATTTTTAAAAATATTTTTGCAGATGGAGCGAATAAATTGAAACTTTTCCATATGTTACGGAAAATCTTTACAGAACTTCGGTGAAAAAGTTCAAAAGAAACAATAATTGATGATTTATCGTGCTAAATGGAAAATGATTAAACTGCTAAAATTACTATCATTATGAAATAGGAATTTGCATTTGTTTATTTACGAACTAAAAAAATTAAAACAAAGAAAAAATGGTCTCAAAATTGAAGGGGTGGACAGCCTCAAAGAGTGCGCTTGATAAAGTGAAATTAAAAAAAAAAAGCGTTAGTGGTGGACAACCCTCGATGAAAATGAATTGTTTTTTGAAGTAAAGTTTATGATTTTCCATAAGCTCAAGTAAATATGATTTAAAATTTAATTCAAAACATTACATAGATACAAATTTTATATATAGATACACATTTTATCAGTTTTACAGCTATTCTAAAAATAAGTCATCACATAGATTATTATATCCTAAATATCTCATCGTCGTGCTAGGCTCTAAACATGAAATTTAGGCTTTAATAACTAAAAGTTAGAATGAGTCAATTTAGGTCAATTATGCGAGGTTTTGTTCGATAACTTATCGTCATTTTGAAGATAATATCGTTATGCCTCTCTCATAGAAACCCTCGTCCCAATTGACAAAAAATTGAGACGATCGATGTTTACAAGCCTTTCTTGAAATGAATCTTTCATCAGCAAAACTATTCGCCATGAAGAGAAACAGATGATTGCTTAAAGCCAATTGAGCTCCCGAAACTTCTGGCGAGTCACTATGTTGCCAGATGTTGTCCTGATGGAACACAATTTCTCTCCTATTGGCCAAGGCTGGTTAAGAGTACTCTCCTATTGGCCAAAGTTCCGAGTTAAGAGTTTTGCCATAGGAGATTAGCACAAAGTATATAATTTCCTGCTAAACCCACCACATCCCGATCCTGGCTTGGCCATCATTTCTGTTCATTTACTGCGATTTGATCACGATAGTTTTCGCTGTACGTTGTCGCATGAGATCCACTTTTCATTATCAGTCACCAACGGCTTCAAATATGAGGCGATTTTCTTGCGATTCATCAGCGATTTGAGATGAAAATTTGGTCAAGTAGGTTTTCATGTGGAACCCATACATTGAGCGTTTTTGCATCTAGCCTCGAATGGTGGCAAGTGGTTTTTGTACAATTTTTAGCTTTTGGGCAATCTAAATCGACTTATGGCGGTTGGCCATCCAGTGCACGCGCGTCTTTGGCATCGAAATTACCTAAATGAATTTAAGAAACCAAAATTGCGCGTAATTGGCTATTACAGTATCAGGACCATAAACACTGTTGACATTTGTAGCCGCCTGGTTGCTTTTTTGCTTTTTTCATTTTTTCTTTCCTAGTGTGCATTTTTGACGCTTGCTCAAACAAAACTGAGTTAATCAATTACAAAACTGTCAAAAACGTTTACTTAGCACTAATAATAAGTCTCAGCTTTCTAAAGCCGCTTATAGAACTCAGTCGGACTTATACAACGCGAGATACAGATGATTAAAGCCAACTTTTGCGAATAAAAATAATTTATTTTTATTTAACCTACTATATTTGTGTGTGTCATTAATGCTTTATAGTAAAAGAAAGAGACCAAGAATTATTTCCAAACTATTCAAATAAGTAGAATTCAGTATGTTTCAGATATACACCACTAATCTGATTCTAGTCCATATAAAAACATCACATTTACTTCAAACCTGTTTATCTATGTTAATTCTACTAATCCTAATCATTAATAATATATAAAAGTTTTCAAGATATCTATCCATTTATTCACAAAATTCCAAACCGAGGGAAAATTCTGTAAAATCTATTTTTATTATGCCTGTTATGATTTAAAATCAAATGAAAAAGAAAATTGTTTCAAATGTTCAAAAAAATTCTTAATTTTGTGAAAAAAAGTTCTCTATTCTTTTATAAATCTATCTGTCGCCTGTAATAAAATTCGCAATAATATGGTCACTTTTAGTCTGTACGATATAATAAAAATTTTTTTGGCAGTTAAGTCTAAAAACTGTAGACTGCAATTCTGACTTTGACGTGGTATTCAATCTTACTACTACATTACTATTAAATTTGTTTTTCCAAACTGATGTACTTTTTGAAAACTATAAAAAGTTTACTTGCAAATATAGCACGTAAGATTTTAATTTTTGAATTTATGCAATTATCTTAACATTATCTATAAGGCTATCACAAGTTGATAAATGGTCAACATTCAAAGAAATGAAAAAATAAATTTTATCACGAAATATTTTTGTACCGAGATAAGACATGATTTTAACGTTAATAGAGTAAAGATTTTTTCACAAATTTTATTTAGTTTTAAATTTTTGAACATCATTAACTATAACAAGTATGTTTGTAAATGTTACATTTTCATACTATGTATATTACGATTTAATATTAAGCATAGACAAATAATAATTATTGGTGCTCTACTCGACCAGGAGTATGAAAGTACCACATATCATTGATTTCCTTTCCCTCTCGTGTTTAGTATTATATTATCGTGGGATAAGTTATTGTAATCGACCAAAAACCGAAATTGAAATTTTTTGCATATCTTTACGTTTTGAAGGTTTCCGAACATTTTGACATACCTTTTACAATGTATATAGGAAAATACTAATATAGGAAAAATGGATGTGTGTGTTTATATGGATACAAATTTTTGTCCACATTTTCGGGCGCACGGATCCTACCGATTTGAATGGTTAAAAAATATTCGATTGCTAATGATAGGGAGATGTGCTGATTAGTTTTTTTCAAAGGCAGGTCCAGCTGTTTCGAAATTACAAAGCAAAGTGTGCAGAAAATAGAAATAGAGTTTTTGAGATAACGGAGCATCCGATTTGAATTATCCAAAAAACCTTCAATTCGCAATGATGGGGAGAAGTGGTGATTAGATTTTGGCAAAAATTGCAATTTTTGAGCGAACTAAGCATCCGATTTGAATGGTTTAAGGAAAGTTGCAGCGATTTGCCTTTAAGCACGTTGCCATACACCACTAGTTTACTCTAACTACTATTACCATTTTGGTTTTATGCACTTTTATACATCTTCCTTTCTAAACTTCTGAATCCATCTGAGTCCGCTTTTTGATCAATACTTTAAATGAAGGAGGATACTCTACTATAGTACGTTTTAGAGATACGTTTTAGAGATATTTATAAATAACATGCTGAAAGTTTTATCTGTTTAAAGTTGTTTAATATTATATATACATATAATAATATATTTGCACACATCTGCTCCATTTCAAATAAATATGCCGTTCCATTCGACTCATCAATATGAGCAATAAAATATTTTTTTCATATGATAATTAAATATTTATTTATTAAAAGTTTATGTTAGAAACATATATCACTATTCAGTACATTTTACTTCAGATAATACACTCACTTTCAACATTTACCTTCGCATAAATGTAATTAATTCTTCACTCCGTCAATACGCATCGATTGTTTTCTTAACCTTTCTAGTCGAATACTCTATTTTCTCAAAAACTGTCATTTATGCATATTTCGATCCGTATCTCTAAAACGGCTGGTCCTGCCTTCGCCAAAGACTAATCAGTACGTCTACCCGTCAATGCTTTTTGAATCATTGTTATCGGATCGGATTTTTTATACCGTTATCTCTGCATTTTCGAAACAGCTGGAACTGTCTTTTATTGAAACTAATCATCGCCTCTATCCGTCAATACGAATCGAATGTTTTATGAATTATTCTAGCTGGGTGCTTTGTTGTTTCAAAAACTGCTACTTTTTGCGTTTTATAAAAATTAATATGTACGTTCCCGAAATCGTGTACGAAAAATTGATTCCAAACATTTATTTATACATACTATATACACACCACTCATACATCCATTTTTTTTGAAGATGTTCAGAAAACCCGATATATTACATATATAAAAATTTTCATTTTCGATTTTTTTGCGATTACTATATCTTATCATATGGGAAGTTAAAAATAAATACAATATTGCTGATATTTCACTTTGCTTTTTTATTATTGTAGAATAAAATGCTTATGGCGTTTTTCTTTAAATAAATAATAATTTTAACAAATACGTCAACGTAAAATAAATCTTGAATATCGATGCTTAGTCAATATTGATGCTGCGATTTGTCTATGTTGATTACTATCGTTGTAGATGATTGTGGCAAATCTGTTTGGCAAGCATATATGTATATACCGACAACAGGGTAATACCCTACAGAATTTATATATATATATATATATATATATATATATATATTGCAAACAGAAAATAAAACATAATTCTATAAGCTGTTGTGCTGATTATTAGAATTCCAGTAATAGTACTGGAGTTCTACATATATGACATCATGGAGGTCACCCCAGTGGGCTACTCCATTTTAATGCATGAGATCGAGGTGAAGCTCCTTCTTCAATCTTCATGCATGTGATAGTTCTAATACGCGAATTATTGTGGGGTTATTGTGGTTGAGGATCTTGCCGTGATGGAATTTTGGTTCTGTTTTTCACTACCTTCTGGACAATATCGATTATCAGATCGTTATGTAGTATTTGGTTGACTTATCAAGGCGCATTTGCAATACACCTTAACATTTTTTATTGTTTCCTCTGGATAGATGAAATATTTGATCACTGGCCCCACAACTCTACGCCATAAGTTCACATCGGTTCCATTGTTGCTCTAAAAAGTAGAATTTTGTTTTCTATTGATAATTTAGATTTACTATTAATAAGTCAGAACAGTGATTTCATTTTTCTGTGGCTTTGCTGTTGATATGAGCAATCCAATTTAATTTGCTATCCAAGTGCATTCCTAAATAGATGATGCAGTTTCCGGGATCATTTTATTATTAAGGGACACCGAAGGACATTTACCCTTCATTAATAGTGAGAAGACGATAAATTGAAAACCAATATCCACCCATTTTTCAGCCGAGCTTAAGTTTTACATGAATATGGATGTTTTATTGATTGACTTAGAACGTTTTGGAAATAACGAATTTATATTTTGAATGCGCGGAGTTCATTCGTTATTTGTTAATGTGGTCCAGTCAATGTAGTTTGAGTTATGGAAAAGGATTTTCTAAAATAGTCATTCGACAGACGAAAAGTTGGTACTTCGCTTACGCACAATATAATGTATTGGACTTTATTATATCATTTTAACCATTCGTAATTATGTCATATCACTCAAAAGTTTTCATTCAGAGACATTCAAGATTAATAATGAATTCAGATAAAAATATCATGAAATTACTAATATAATAGATTTCTTTCAAATATATAAATTTTTGCTCGCAAAATATATGCAATGAGTTAATAGTTAAAAACGTTTCTACAATATTTGACTATTCAAACATGAAAATTTAAAAAAATAATTTAATTTATACGTTGCCAGGATTTGAACCCGATCATTTTTAACTTCCCATAGGGCAGTTATAGTAATCGCAAAATCAAAAATGAAAATTTTTATATATCTTTACGTTTCAGAGGTTTCTGAACATCTTGGCATACCTTAGAAAAAATGGATGTATGTGTGTGTGTGTATGTATGTATGTATGTACGTGTGTGTATGTATGTGCGGATACAAATTTTCGTCGACGATTTCGGGAACACGGATCAACCGATTTGAATAATTCAAAAAACATTCGATTTGTATTGATAAGGAGACGTGCTGATCAGTTTTTGGCGAAGGCAGGTCTGGCCGTTCCGAAGATACGGGACAAAAAGTGCCGAAAACGGTAACTCAGTTTTTAAGAGAACGGAGCGTCCGATTTGAATAATTCAAAAAACATTTCACTTGTATTGACAAGATGAAGAATCGATAAAATTTTCATGAAGGTAGGTCTAGCGGTGTCGGAGATACGGAGGAAAAAGTAAAAAAATGAGCCATTTGGCGGTCAAAAATGATCAATAGACATATGCACATCAAATTATCAGATATTTTATAGAGATTTTAACAATAAGTATACATTTTGTTAATATTCATATGGGTTCCGTACCAATTCTTATGCGTTAGACAGCGACGCGGCGCTTACGCGCTTTATATTTTGTCCCTATGCAGTTAAAGCAGTACGATTGCTTTGAAAAAAAAGTTCAGATCTTCCACAATATGTCAAAATAAAGAAAAAAAAATTATTTTCAAAAAAAAAAATTTAAAAAAAATTATTTTTTTTCAAAAAAAAAAGTAATTTTTTGCCCAATTTATAGTTTCTCAAAAATCTTATTTTTCAAAGTAATTTTTTTTCAAAAATGTTGATCGTTTTTAAAAAAATAATAATTTTTGGTACGGGAAGTTCCAGCAATTTGCCTTAAGGCACGATGCCTTAATTGCCTTAAGACAGAATTCCACTTACAGCTAGTTAACTCCCTTTCTATGAAACCGAGCGCAAAAAGTAGAAGCAAGTCTTAAAACTACTTATTAGATTTATACATCAATACGGAACACTTTAGGAGTACGTATCGCGAGGGTCTTTTTTTCCAAACTTGTCATAGGTCTAAAATATTTTAGACTGTGCAGTTTGACTATCAACTCTATCACCATGCGAAGTATTATGAAAAATATAAATCTGCCGTTCTCCTTGTAATATACATTTACTCATATCACATTACTGTTTGAGCACTCCTTGGAACCAATTGAAATTTTAAACAAAACTGTATTATATTCTAAAAGGAAAATACTTGGTGGCAGATTATACACTAATTTTTGAGAGTTTTGCGCTCATCCGTACAAGTTTTTTTTAGATTTACAACAACTTTTTGGGCAAATTTGCGCTCATTCTTACAAGTTTTAATTGTTTATACGCCAACTCTTTGGGCAGTTTTTGCGCTCATCCGTACAAGTTTTATGCGATTATACCACAACTTTTTGGGCAGTTTTGCGCTCTACCGTACAAGTTTTAATCAATTATATAACAACTTTCTGGGCAGTTTTGCGCTCATCCGTACAAGTTTTAATCGATTATACAACAACTTTTTGGGATGCTTTGCGCTTCATCCATACAAGTTAAAAATTCATTATTAAGCAACTTTTTGGACAGT
>NW_020537646.1:41435709-41469350 GCF_003426905.1 Ctenocephalides felis | reverse complement strand
TTCTAGGTTACGCTTCTTCGCTAATGTCCCCTATACAGTTTACTTGATGTAGTTTCTCGGTACCCGTAAGTTACTGATATTAAAAAGCCGAGAAATGTTTTAACCTGTTTTGTAGGCAAGATTTTAGGTCAAGCTGAGTTACTATTTATTATAGATTTAGAGTATATTACAAAATTAAATAAAAATGGCAACTTGCTCGTATTTGCACATTAACAACTTGCACGTATTTTACACATTGACAACTTGCACGCATTTTCCATTATTGATAACTTATACGTACTTTGCTTATTAGCAACTTGTACGCATTTCATTTTAATTGGTAACTTGTACGCATTTGCCAAGAACTTGAAAAAAAACATTCTCCCTTATATAGAATTAAATAAAAGATATATATATTCATAGTAAGAAATACGAAAAGTTTCTCTTAAAAACAAATACTCTTCGTTAAACCTCAAAATTTTATAACTATTTATAAGCCCTTAGTTATTTAAAGAAATAATGAATATTCTCTGTATCGGAATATGCCGATAAGTTTTGCCTAACGTGCTGACTTAGGCACGTTGTACAAAATAGCTAAGTAGATACCAAAAGAAGTATCACATGTAAATATGTACAACTTTCTGAGGGTCAAGTCCATACTGATTGTGGCATACTGCAATGCGACGGCTTAAGGCTTATGCCTCTAAGAGCGTGGGGGACGCCAAGCCAACATGACGAATCCCCAAGCCAAAGGCTGTGTTCCAGCAGATCGCAGCGTGGTAACTGCTCTACCAATACACATCCCGCCTGGTACCTTAAAGTCGTCTATAACGATTCCGAGCCTCTACATCGAACTAGTGAACCATGATCGACCGCTATAAAACGGCTAAAATGCTCGTGCGATAAACGGCGTGCGCCGAATACCTAATAGATCACATTGTATTGAGTCTTTCGACTCACGAGACTCCTCAAATATCGTTGTTATCTAGAAAGGATATGCCTTAGAGTCGTTCAGGCATACCCACGGATGGTAGCTTTTGCACCACGTCCGAGCCTGCGGTTCCTCTCGTACTAAGCAGAAATTCTATCGCAACGACAATTCATCAGTAGGGTAAAACTAACCTGTCTCACGACGGTCTAAACCCGGCCACTTTTATAAATTCTGCGCTTACACAGAGGCTAGACTTTAACAACCGTCGAAAGGAGGTCCGTATATACATTAGCGGTCTGCGACCCTTTATTTAGTCTCTTTACCCTTCGTTAGATTGAAACTTCGGGGCAAATTCATCGTCATAACTCACTTTTATTCTCGCTCGGAGAGTATTGAGTTGATTGCATTTGTATATTTTATTTTCCGCATAAGAGTCTTTGCGTCAACGACACATGCCCGCGGATATGCTGTACAGTATGGTTGAACCTTATAAATAGGTCCAGACCGGCCGTAAACCGACATCCGAACATAACGACGTATATAATTCCAACACAACTGTCTACGACATTTTTAAAATTAACCCCGCTATATATTGACAGGCTAAAAGTATCGAATATAATGTATAAAATACACCGGGGAATAATATTCAAACCTGCCTGAACAACACAGCGAACTTTTGCCAAAAGTTGATCGCATCGCATACGACGCGATCTATCCCCCTATAGAAGGCGCGCGGCCACACCGTAAGTATTAAGACCGAGTCCCAAGCGATGTGCATTTGACCTGCGGCGAAGCGTCGCTCCGGTTACGTGTGAATCGTCAAGACAAAAGTCTGGGAAATTTTCGAACTGCGAACCCTTATGATAGACAAATTTTTTCGAAAAATTTTTTAGATGTTCAAACAGTTTATATATATGGACAATACGAATTATAGTGAATTATTGAGTTTTTAGGTGTTTTTTTTTGTTTTTTTTTTTAAACTTTTGTATTGAAATATGTATTTATTGATTTTTATAGATCTCAATGAATATTAAAACAATTTATTTGTAGTTATATTATTTTTCTCTTCTTTTAAAAAAAAATCCGATTTTTTAATCAATTTTTCACTAGTTTTGTCATCGATTTTCTCCGAACGGTAAAAGATACGAAAAACTTTGTTCGTACAAAAGATTCAGAATAAAATTAAGAATAAAATGATATATAACTTTGATATTTCATAATATATTTTCATGAGTTTTTCAATTTTTTTCTTTAATTAAAAAATGTTTTAAATTTTTCGCTGGCTTTAAATTCATTTGCAAGTTATGCTTTTTTTACAATATTGTTTCAAATGTTGTAAAATTAAATTAGCGAGGTGCCTCAATATGCAAAAATTGGCCCACTCTAATATATATATATATTTGAATAGTCTTGAATTTGATGTTGATATATATGTTTAATTTGAGTTTAATATTCGGCGTAACTCAATACAAATAAATGTGAGAGTTTTTTTAAAAGTTTATTTATTTAAAATCCATACGTTTCGGCTAGCATCTTAGCCATCATTCAGTGGTAATCAAATTAACTATAAAAAATTGAAACTAATAAATTATATGAACGGAAATTTCATGGAAAAACAATAATAATAATAATAGTATAAAACACTTACAATTTTGTATCCTAATATAGCATATGAAACCATTATTAATCCATGGTATGAGTATGTGCACATTGATAAGATATATATTTTTTAACACAAACATCACAAATGGTAAACACACTAATAACCATGACAACTTAATAAGTTGTCGAAACTATATGTGTTTACTCTTCGGAGTTTAGGATAGAAATGTCACATTTTTCTCAAAGCAGTTTTTAGCATGTGTTGATATTTTTTGGAAAATTTAAAAGGCGGTGGGATTTTGTTATTTTTTAAGAAATTTTGACACGCTATTAAGAAACCACGTGTTCGTTTCGTTCAGGGCCATATTGTCGAAGCGTTTGTTAATGACCCTGTCGTTATGTAATTGCAAAAACAACCCCTCAGCGAATTTTCTTTTAATTGTATTCTCTTCAAATTTTTAATATGCTCAGTCAACATCGTTTTAAATTGCTTAGGGTTTTTTGAGTTATTTTTGTGTTGATGAAGGTGTTTATACTCAGGTTTTGACTGGTTTCTCCAATATAAAACAGTTCGCAATTAGAGCAATTAATCTGATATACCAGATTCCTGAGGCGGTCAAAATTGAACTTAGATTTAATTTGTGTAAAAATTGAACTAAGGGTTGCATCACAATTACATACCAACAGAATGCCACACTGTTGAAAGTTTTTTTTCCACGAGAAATATAAATCCTTTTACGTACGGTAGGCAAATGACACCAGTATATGACTCTAAGTCTAAGCGGTTTTTATGGTCTGTGAGGTCGTTTTGTTTGTTAAAAATGTAACTGCGTCTGTTATTTATGACCGAGTTGATTATGTTTGTAGGATATAAGTTGTTTTTCAGTGTGTTTATTACCAGGTCAATGTTCGTGTCCCAGAAGTTTTTGTCAGATAGTAATATGGCGTGGTATGTTAAATTTATTATTGTGGCTATTTCATTTTGAGAGGTGGTATGAGTGGGTAATTATGTATCGTCCGGAGCTAGTTGGTTTCTGTTACCAGTTAGTAATTAGTCGGTGGTCATTTGCGTATTAGTCTGATGTCTATAAAGCTAATCGAATTCATTGTCTCTAATTTTACGGGTAAATTGTAGTTTTTTATTAAAATTTTTAAATTATAATCACTAACTATGTTAAGTCTTCTTCCGGAATACAAGTATAATATCGTCTACATAGCGGTAATAAAAGATTTGTTTATTAAAATTTTTAAATATTTTGTTTCTACTAATTGTAAGGAATTTCTACTAAAGACGGAGATGCGGGAGATCCCATTGAGGTGCCAAAAATTTTGTATAAAATGATCCATTAAATTCAAAATAGGTGTTAGAGACAATGAATTTGACGATTCTCTAAACCAATGTAAGGATAATGTGGTGTGAAGGCTGATTTCACACCATCTGCTAGTGATGGCGTCTAGTATAAGTCTAGTGGGACATTTGTAAATAGGGATATAACGTTAGGCTAATTAGTTTTATATTATTGGGAATGGAAATATTATTAAGAAGTTTGACAAGCTCGAAGGAATTTTTTATGTAATATGGGGACTGTTTTGTTATTGTTGTTAAGATGTTACTAATGTACTTGGATAATTTGTATAGTAGAGAATTCATGTCTGAAACAATCGGTCTATAGGGTAGGTTTGTTCTGTGTATCTTAGGAAGGCCGTATAATCTTGGAAAGTATGGGTGTAAATTTTTTAAGTTTGTAGCTGTATCTTTTGTGATTTGTTTATTGGTAGCTAATTTGTCTAGAAGTTTATGACAGGAGCGGTTAATGTGTTCGGTTGGGTCGTTGTTTATGGTCGTGTAGGTACTTGTTTCCGAGAGTGATTCAGTAATTTTTTGTAAATAGTCCTCTTTGTCAAGTATAACTGTGACGTTTCCTTTGTCTGCTCTTGTCACAATGATGTCAGGATGGTCTTTTAAAAATAATTTACAGCTTTTGAGACCTCTAAGAATGTCAGTATAATTCGAATTTTTTATATTGAAAGAATTGATGTACGAAATAAATTTTTTGCAAAAAAGAGTTCTGGTATGAGATTTCAGTTTAGGATCTTTAATTTGCTGTAACCATTTTCTAAGTTCGAGAGTAATTTAATGAAATTAAAATTGTTAGGACAGTTGGGAACAGCAAAATTTGGGGCCTAATGCAAAAATGTATCGAAAGTCTATCTGGGATCTCAATGGATGAGAAGTTTTTTAGCCATTTGTTGATGACGTTCTCATCTAAAGTTATTTTACTATGTTCTATTTTATTTTGTAATAATTTGTTAAATTCATTCTTGTAAGATTGTTTTAGGTTAATTGAATGTTTATTGTTTTTAACATTTTCGAAGTGGAGAAAATCGTTAACAATTTCGGAATTTCGAAATTCCACTTCGAAAATATACGAACATTGATCTGGTAATAAACACACTGAAAAACAACTCATATCCTACAAACATAATCAACTCGGTCATAAATAACAGACGCAGTTACATTTTTAACAAACAAAACGACCTCTCAGACCATAAAAACCGCTTAGACTTGGAGTCATATACTGGTGTCATTTGCCTACCGTACGTAAAAGATTTATATTTCTCGAGGAAAAAACTATTTCAACAGTGTGGCATTCTGTTGGTATGTAATTGTGATGCAACCCTTAGTTCAATTTTTACACCAATTAAATCTAAGTTCAATTTTGACCGCCTCAGAAATCTGGTATCAGATTAATTGCTCTAATTGCGAACTCTTTTATATTGGAGAAACCAGTCAAAACCTGAGTAAACGCCTTCATCAACACAAAAATAACTCAAAAACCCCTAAGCAATTTAAAACGATGTTAACTGAGCATATTAAAAATTTAAATCATAATATCGATTTTTTTAACCCTAAAATTTTACATTTTGAAGAGAATACAATTAAAAGAAGATTCGCTGAGGGGTTTGTTTTTGCAATTACATAACGACAGGGTCATTAACAAACGCTTCGACAATACGGCCCTGAACGAAACGAACAGGTGGTTTCTTAATAGCGTGTCAAAATTTCTTAAAAAATAACAAAATACCATCGCCTTTTAAATTTTCCAAAAAATATCAACACATGCTAAAAACTGCTTTGAGAAAAATGTGACATTTCTATCGTAAACTCCGAAGAGTAAATACATAGTTTCGACAACTTATTAAGTTATCATGGTTATTAGTGTGTTTTACCATTTGTGATGTTTGTGTTAAAAAATATATATCTTATCAATGTGCACATACTCATACCATGGATTAATAATGGTTTCATATGCTATATTAGGATACAAAATTGTAAGTGTTTTATTACTATTATTATTATTATTGTTTTTCCATGAAATTTCCGTTCATATAATTTATTTAGTTTCAATTTTTTATAGTTAATTTGATTACCACTGAATGATGGCTAAGATGCTAGCCGAAACGTATGGATTTTAAATAAATAAACTTTAAAAAAAAACTCTCATACTATTTTTATTGATGTTACGCCCGATTATTAAACTCAAATTAAACATATATATATATATATATATATGCGTGTTGAAAGTGTTTAAATTTGATGTTGAAATGTATGATTAATTTCTTGGAGGGCGTTACATCAAGTAAAAAATATAAATAAAGTAAAGATTTTTTAAAACATTATAATTTTTCCATAAGTTTCGACGTAAAATTCTACGTTATCGTCAGTGGTTCTACAATTTTGAGAAAAAACAGAAAGTAACGTTAGAAACTAAATATGCAATAGCAAAAATAAAAAGAAAATAGATTTAACTGAAGAGACAGACTAATTACATCTAAACCTTAAATTAAAATATGCATAAAACATTATTTACTTGAAATTCTTAGATTATCACTTACGCATATTAATACATCATTTAAAAAATTAGTAATTGGAAACAACCACCAAATGTCAGTAATTTCTTTTTTATAAAGAATAAAAAATAAAAAATATTTAATAATAGAATATTATACGTAAGCACTCGTGTTCCGTGGCAGGCCAGACAAGAATAACGTTTTGTAAAAAGCTGAGGTCAAAATTTTGAGAAAAAACAAATGTGTTCGTAGTTGGACATCAGTATGACGCACTGTGCAGTTATTATCGTGTTGTTTTAAACGTTTGATAAAGTTCTGTCCTGTTTCGCCAATATAGGTGGAATCATAGTCATTGCAAGATATTTTATAGACCACATTGGATACTCGTTCCATACCAGTGCGAGGCTTTAAATTTGAGAAGATTTCCACATCGGATAAAGTTCCTTGATGTAAGGTAGGCAAATGGTACCTTCAAAATTATTATCTTTTGTGGAAATTAAACTCAGGTTGGGGTTAATTATTTTGTTTTTTAAAATAGTGAGTCTATTGTTTGTGACGGATTTTATAAGATGTGGGGAATAGGAATTTTGTGTGAGGGTTTTGAAAATTAAATCTAAGTTAGAGGTCCAAAATTGTTTGGCAGGAGTGAAAATTTAAGTACCTACCTGACCAAGTAAAGTCTGTGCTTTTAATGATTTTGGCATCCAAGAAGCTGATAGAGTTATTTTGTTCTTTTTCGAAAGTGAACTGAATATGTTTGTTAATCGAATTGAATGAATGGAGCATTAAGTCAAAATTTTGAGGATGAAAAAATTCAATGAATTAATTTTAATGTTATGCATTTGTGCAATGTGAGGCACAGTTGAAAAGTTCGTGGTTAAAAATAACCCCAAAAAAGATGCAGTTGGTCTAGACTTATTTTCGCATTACTATAAAGTGTTGAAAAAAAATAATGCCCATAGAATAGTTGTATTTACCACTTTGTATATAAAGCGTGTATTTTTCAGATGGTGAAAATATATGATGAAGTGTTCTTGGGCATCCAACCAATAATTAAAACAAATTTAACTAGTCGTGAGTGATATTTTGCCTTAAGGCAAGTTACATGAATTTCCCGACATATGTAAATAATCGACTTAGTCAATAATAAATCAATATATTAATTTATGAGTGATTTATAAGTATTATAAGAATATTATTTGAATTTTCAAAAACGGGTAAGAATTTTTGGTTAAAACGTGAGCTAAATTTTTTGACTTTCACTAAAATCAGCATAATTACTAAGCAATATCTTTCGTGCAAAAAAGATTTTGAATTTTTAAAATAGATTCAGAATTGTGAGCTAGAAAGTTAACAAAAAAGTTTACACTTTTTTGCTGATTACAAAAAAACGGTTCGGACGAACGTCGCGCAAAACTGGCAAGGACTTTGTCCTCATCGATATACATTGAAATTTTAAATGTTTGATATCAGTTCAGAGCATTTGAAATCTTCGATTAAAAGTCTAATTTCAGCAAACACCAAAAGAAGCAACTATTTTTTTCAAACTTTGATGAATTTTTAAAACTGAACAATTAGTCGTAGATTCATAATATTTTGGAATGGTGTATAAGACCATGATATCTATGGTCATAAAAATCGACGAAAAAATCTTTTCAACGGGTAATGACAAGAACACTGGCCGGTCTTTACTGAAACCTAATCAGCACGATTCTCAACCAATATCCTTTGAACGGCTTCTGAATTTTTAAAATTGATTCAGAATTGTGAGCTGAAACGTGGACGAAGAATTTTACACTTTTTTGCTAATTACAAAAAAAAGATTAGCCGATCGTCGTGCAAAACATAAACGCTAGTCCTCAACGAGTTACATCATATGGCTTTTGAATTTTTTAAATCGATTCAGCCGTTTACACACACAAACACACTTTTTCCAAATTTGGCCTTATTCTATTGAGAATGGCTTGAAATGTCGAGAAAACATAAAATTAGCAAATCGGATTTTTGTACGAAAACATAGGCTTCTTCTTCGGGAAGTTTAAAAAAAAGTCTTTATTATACTAGCAAATGTTTCGAGTCTTGGTTTGGTCCAACTAAAAGTTCTATAAATATATAAAACTTATAAAATTAACAATTATATAATTATAAATGTGAATAATAACATAGGTCTGAGCAACATATATATTGCTAAAGTATAAAAAGTATATAGTGCCTGACTGCATAACAACCATGTGGCTTTTGACAGTATTCAGTACACTTTTTAGTATTTATACTTGTTTATCTATGATTCAGTACGATTTTGTATGAAAACTAGAATGTACGTAGCCTTAACATAACATTGGTCTATTTTACGGCAGAATCGGATCATTAATAACTTCATTTTAAACAAGATATGTTAGGCGTAATTACTAAGGAAAAGCCAATAGATACAGAATCATATTTATATCATTAAGTTATGATATTTATAGCAAGTTTTGCTGTCTTGCTACTGCCGTCTCAGGTCCGTCGCGCTTTCTAACGTGTTTGACTTCCTTGTTCCCTCGCAGGCTTATTTCCTGCACCGTGAATGATGCTATGCTAAACGTCAGAGCAGCGGTCGCTATTTCGAGGCAGGTACAAAGAAGTCTATGGTGTGTCGACAGAACATCTGATCTTTGATCGAGCCCAGCATTATCAGATCGTCAACCTCTATGTGTGGTGTTGGGACGATTTGTAGTGCTGCCTCGCTCGTCTGATTTATTTCATTTTCCTCCATAGCTTATTGGATCTATTCATGTTTTATGAAATAATATTTATTCAACTGCTGCGAAAATTATCAAGTGTTGCTTTTGAGATTCAAACCCAGACCAACTTTGCTTAAAAAGTCAATACCTAATAAGGTGTTGTTCCTTCTTGCTTCCAGAACTACCATAACCTGTATTCGCACGATCGTTGTTGTGAGTGAAACTTTACTTTCCTTTTTCCTTCTTTGTGTTTTATTGCAGAAGATGTACACAGCCTTGTCCTTGGTGATCGAGCATTTGCTCTTGTTCACACCAGAATCGTAATAAGAGAATGTAGATTTCTCTAGTACTACTGGAGATTTTAGTATTCTTTTGTTTTTCGAAGCTTGTTGATTTGCAAGGTGTGTCCGGTATTCTATTGTTGAATGCCCCGTGTTTCCAAAGAACGAGCATTTGTTCTTTTTCCTCATCTTGTTTCTGCTATTCTTCATCGCCTCGCTTAAATTTGCTTCAACATCGCGAGCTTTTAGTAAAAATTCTCCAAAAGGCATTGCCTCTGCACGCGAAACGCGCCCGCAATTTTTTATATCCAATAGTCCGTAAACCATGCCAATCTGCAAGTTTAGAAGCAACTCATACGAACGTTGCGCAAATAATGCTTGTTTGTGACACACCAACAAATCACGTGATCTTGTCCTGATGTGTCGCAAGTAATTCTATATATATAAATTAGCGCTGGTTTGTTAGGTGTGAAAGATGTTTTTATAAGGTAGATAACTTCATCAAAAGTTCTGACATCGGAGGTAACCCCACTGCCAACACATCGAGAGTACTTCCTCAATTATCAATGGCATTCCCCTTAAGGGCGTTTTCGAGATATTCTCTATAATTTATATCCTTGTGCAGCGCTATTGTGAAAACTTTTGGAATCGTTACGGATTTCTTGAACTGCAAAACCTTGCTATTAGTTGGCAATACTTCCTTGAGTTGTTTACATTTGTCTATTCGCCCTTGTTCCCATCAGCCTTTCCAGCATTTCTTCTGACATGTTGATTGCCATTTTGATCCTGGCCAATCGATTGGGCGCAAGTTTTAAGGAATACTTATCGATTGCTTCACGTTTTTTGGAAAACAATTCAATACTTCGTTGATAAATTATATTTTAATGTGGGTTCCAGGGTAATCAAAGTGACTTTACATATATCTGCGTATTTAAAGAAGTATGCCCAAATTGATATAGTTTCCAAAATCGATTTTTGGAAAACCGATCAAGCCTTAAAAACGTTATAAACTACAAATAATATTCAATAATTCGCAGATTTAACATAAATGCTAGTAGTGATCTTAATGCATCATTTAAAGAAATTTGCAATATTTATCAATATTTTTATTTAAATCAATTTATATTATTTTTCACTAACCGTAGATTTTCTTGCAATGCTTTTCAATAGCGGCGACGCAGCTTGCACAAGTCATACCCGATATGTGCAAATTGCATTTTTGGTTATTTTTGTTACTTTTATCTTTTATACCATCGAAAACCGACGATATACTAGTTTCAGAAGGCAATGATTTCAAAGGCATCGTTTGCGATGGATCTAAAAATAAATATAAGTATTGGTATTATTTTATTTATTTTTTGAACAATATTTTAACAAACAAGAATATATCAAACCTTTTTTTAAAGATGAAAATGGTCTGCCATTTATCAATTTTACACTGGCTTCAAAACCCATATCATTTATACTCTCGGAAATTTCATTTGCCGATATAAATTTTTCATTGAACACAACTGTAGCTATTTTTTGTTCTAAACTCACTTTTATGCTACACACACCTGTCTTTTCTGATATCATACCTGAAAAATTACATTAAAACAATATAATAGCAATGCGAAATAACGATCGATTAAAACAAACGCAATAACTAACTTTCAATAGTCTTAACACAACTTTGGCAGGTCATGCCCTGAACTTCTATAATACTTTCGGCTTCATTTTGTTGCTTATCACGATCTCTCTCATCGCCTATGAGTAAAAGATCTTGTGTCAGATCAATATTGATATTAGAATAATTTTCATTCATCTCTGATGCGTTAGTTTTAACTCCAGAAACAGAGGATTGGACGTTAATTAGTTCAGATATAGAATCGGTAACTGCTTCTGCAGGTCCAGGAGTTGGAATCCTTGCTTGAAAACCGATATCTTCTAAAGCTTTACATAAAGTCCTTGGTTCTATAATCGCCGGATCGTATGTGAATAATCCTGCACGTTCTTGTAATAAAACCTGCATTTGTAAAATTAATAATATTAATATCAACAAAATGCAACATTTGAAATCAGATCAACTGCTGTTCTCTAGAATCATGTGTGATGAGGGTAGTAAATAGATAACATTTTCATTCAAAGATTCTAAAGAAATATGAAGCTGTTAAAATTTTCATATTAAACGAGCGCAGTCAGATTCTATAACAGTAACATTAGTTAAACTGAATGGTTGTTCACAACTGATACATTTGTTCTATAAAATAACAACTATTAACTTACTTCTACACTCGTTGCGCTAATGCTTTGTTTACTTCTACAAATCACTTTTACAAAAATAACATTTTTGTAAAGTTTTAAAACCATTTTAAAATTTACCTTGTATGCATTTTTCCTGTATTTTTAATATCTAACTCATTTACATATGTATATTTTATATTTTCTTGCATATAATCAGTAGTTGAAGTAATAAACCTAGTTGGTATTGGTATTTTGCCTTGAGGCAACTTACATGAACTTCCCGATATGTGTAAATAATCGACTTAATCAATAAAACATAAATTAATTTATGAGAGATTAAAGTATGAAACACGTTAACTCCGAATATTTTCTAAGAGCAAATTTTCAAAAATAAACAATTTTTATAATTGAACCAGTTTCCTTAGGACTTTAATGCTTTAGTATGTTCATTAAGACCAAGTACTCTATCGTTATACCAAGAAAATCGTCTAATTTCAATTTTAACAAACGTCAAAAATACTACTCATTTTCTCAAACTTTGATGAATTTTTAAGATTAAACTACATGTCGTAAGGCCGTAATATTTCAGTAAGTTCTATAAGACCATGATGTATATCGCCAAAAAAAGTTCAATAAAAATCACCTAAAACTAATCAGTATCATTCCTAACTAATATCTTTCAAACAGTCTTTGATTTTTCAAAATCGATTCGGTAGTATGAGCTTAAATGTGAACGAAACGTTTAACACTTTTTCCCAAATGACAAAGAAACGGATTGGCAGATCGTCGCACAAAACTGACAAACGATAGTCGTCATCGAGATACATCAAATGGTTTTTAAATTTCTGAAATCGGTTCAGACGTTTTTAAGAAAACGTCGATTAAAGGTATAATTTTGACAAATGCCAAAAAAACGAAACCAATTTTTGCAAACTTTGACGAATTTTTAAAGTTAAACGAGTTGTCGTAGGGCCGTAATATTTCAGTATGATCTAGAAGACTATGGTATCTATTGTCAAAAAAATAATAATAAAAATCGTCGAAAAAAATTTTTTCAACACTTTATTACAAGAAAACGGCCGGCCGATCTCTACCAAAAACTAATCAGCACCATTCCCAACCAATATCTTTCAACGGTTTTTGAATTTTCATGATCGATTCAGAATTGCGGGCTAAAACGTGGACGGCCGATCGTAGCGCAAAACTGACATACGATAGTCTTTATAGAGATACATCGAATGGCTTAAAATGGCGAATCGGTCCAGCCGTTTTTGAGAAAACGTCGATTTACGGAAAAAAAATCTGTTCACATACACATACACATACACACACACACACTTACACACACACACATACTTTTTCCAAATTTGGTCTCATTCGATTCAGAATGGCTTAAAACGTCGAGAAAACATAAAATTAGCGAATCGGATTTTTTGATGAGAATAAACTTCTCCTTCGGGAAGTTAACAAGTTCATAATTATCTAATAGCTGCTGAAAACAACCCTAACTTATTGGGAATAAATAAAATTAGATACGCAAAGTATATTACAAATAATTTTTATGCTGTACTGACTTTTTATTATTTTGCTTTTAATTATAATTATAATATTTTCAATATTAGAAAACATTTGCAATTGCGACGGATTTATTTATATTTTTTAAACTGTACGTGTATCTGAGTGAAGTCACTCATTTTCTGAAATCGATAAAGTTCGCTTTTCTCGTGATTGCGTATAAATATAAATAAATAGTGAATATTATATAAAATCAAAGATCTTTGAGACCATGAGAAAAAATTATTATGTGTATTGCAAAGAATTGTGTTTAATAGACAATATATCCTAATCAGCCAGAACTATTAGTTATTAATTTAAATAAAATTGTTCTCACCTCTACATCAAGCACACCTGGTCGTTCAAAAAGATTACCCTTAATGCTTCGCACACAACTTTCACATTTCATCCCTTCGACAGACAAACGAACAGTCGCTCGCAAAGGTTGAGTTGGTGGAATCTTCACTAAGTCATCCGACGAGGGAGTCTGAAATTATTATATAAATATTCAATTTGTACAAAACATTTTGGTATTTCGACAAAATTTAAATCAAATCAGATTCATAGTTTTGCATAGATCACTTGCACATGGTTTTTAGGAAAGCAGAAACTACTACCACGACGCCCATTAAAAATTGGCTTAAAAACTTTGGATATTTAGAAGTAACACTATGGTACCGAAAGTAAGAAGTGCTATCACGAGACAAAAATATAAAGCCATTTTAGTTGAATTTCTTCAATTGTTCGTCTTAAGCTTCGTCTTTCGTCTAAGGCTTCGTTATGGCCGAGATCCAAAACTATCTAGATTGCTTTTATCAATCTTTAAATCAATTTTTAAATTCTCCAATTCGTACAATGTTCTTGCTTAAAATTTCGTTAGGTGAGAGTTGATAGTCAAGCTGAATCCTCTAAAATATTATAGACCTATGAGAAGTCGTTTAATTAAAAAAAAAATAAGTTGCGAAAAATGCGCTACGCTCTTATCTGCCCGCAAAACGTTCTCTGTTGGTATGTCTAGATAGCCGAGCCGAGTTCTTTTTAGCTTTCGGTTATGATTTATTTGTGAATTATAATGACTGATCATATAATTAATACATCGATTTTCTTGTAAAAAAATAAGTTATAATAGATGCATTTGATTTGTGTATTTGGTTGTGAAGATCACCATGCTCAGTTTCATCAAAATTCCTGAAGAGTAAACCTAATGTCTCTCTCCTTGTCAGGCTTAACTTTGACATTTTTTCCCGGTATATTTTTATCGGAAAGCCCATAAAGTTTTGATGTTGCTATACAATATACCAAACTATCTGTCATGTCATTCATACACTAACGAATTTGTGTATCCCGTATGCTCGAATAGATCGTGTATTGGACATTTTAGGTCAATAAAACAGGTTTAAAGTTTTTGCATCGTGAAATGATTCTATTAACGATGTACTAGGTTCAATTTAAATATATCTTGTTCCTACTTTTTATTTGTTGCGTTTTGTTCTTCATCAAATAAATTGTTTTAATGTGATTTTCACGAATTTACACTACTGAATGATTACGCATACTCAGAAATAGCTTTTCAAACGTTTATATACAGTATTTTTTAGAATATATATATATATATATACAGTAGAATCCGCTTAGTATGACATTCAAGGGACTGCGAAAAATGGTCATACTAAGCGGTCGTCATACTAAGCGTACTGAAAAAAAAAAATTTTTTGGCGAATATGTTATTAATTTCGGTAATTTAATACAAAAATTAAGGTAAAAAATGACACATATAAACAAATTGACAAATTTAATTAAAATATGACATAACAATGCATTTTTTAATGTAAGAAATCTGTAATTTTCGTTTGAATTTTAATTACTGGGTAAAAATAGTAAAAAATATAGAACTTTACTAATTCAGTAAATTATAGCAGATGTTATCGCTTCAAAATTTCGAACACCAAGAATGAGCCTACTTATTTTTTGCACGAGGTCGTCCATGCCGGAAGTTGCCAAAGTTTCCATAGCGCGAATCTCGTGCAACATAGAGACCTGAAGGTATGTAGCGACCTGACACACAAGGGTAGTTCACAGTGGTGCCATACCATAACAATGTGCAATGAAAAACATGAACTCTATGTTATCGGAGGTGTAAAATCATGTCGGTCATTATACTTGGACCAAATTTTTTTTCAAAAATGGGTCATTATAAGCGAAATGTCAATGTAAGCGAGGTCAACATATCCGACTAAACAGCTGTTTTTTTGAGAAATTTTATATGGAAACCAAACTGCCTTTAAAATTACGTCATAATAAGCGGTTGTCAATATATCCGGCGTCATACTAATCGGATTCTACTGTATATATATATATATATATATATATATAAATTTAAATATGTACAATTTTTTAGATTTTTACACACACTTTATTTAATAATTACAGACCATGGTGTGCCTCACCTTCAGTGTAATTTGAAAACAGTAAAAATTATATACTGCTTCTCAATATTTTCAGTTTTTCCTTTTGATATTATTGTATATACATAATTTATTTTCATCAAAGTTAGCAGTCGTTCCAAAAATGGATTATTTTCATTATGTTTTTTTAGCAAATCGCAGCTGCTAATGCATTGTGTTAACCACGTCTCTATCAATTCCCAATTTATTATTAGAAACTCATCTATTGAGTTTTTAAACATGACTAAATTGTTTTAGATGACACATAGCACTTTGTACTGACACGATCCAAATGGGTCGTTGTTTTAATGAGGTCGTAATCGACTTCAACTGGATGGCAAAGAGCGTTTTTCATCTTTGAATGAAAAATTACCAGAATGATATTTAGAAACCAATTTTGACACATCTATTTTTTTAATGTTTTTTTGCAACAAACAGCACGCAATGCCTTAAATGCTTAAGCTCAAGATGCGTTTTTTCATCTTGGGGTGATAAAACACCACAATGGCATTTGCGAACCAATTTTGACACAGCTATTTTTTAAGGCTTCACCACAACAAACAGCATATAATCTTTTGTGAGCTTAATATGCGTTTTTTCCACTTTCAAAAAAATTAAAAAAGTCGAACTTTTTTAAACTTTTCAAAAATTTCGAAAATATTATTTTTATTTCCATTTTTTTCAAATATCAAAAATATTCGCATTTTTTTTTTAATATTCAAAAAAAGTTCTTTCTTAATTTTGAAAATTCGAATTAATACTTCTTTTTCCTTACAGTGAAACCTACCAATATAGTCATGTTCCATAATAATAACAATAAATTAACATTAGTAGAATGTACTTTGTGAAACTTGAAACGCTATCATTGTTTTTGAAACGTTTAAAATTGAGTTTGTTTCAAACGTTTGTAACTGGATCGTTTATCATGTTAAACTGGATATATAGGCACGACAAACAAAAGCTAGTTGAAAGTAGCATTTTGCTGCATTTTGCCTTAAGAAAGGTTGCAAAATTTCCCGATAGATGCAATAATTGACTTATTCAACCGAAATTGAGATTTAGATATTTAGATAAAATTTTCAACTGTTTATTTCAAAAATAAAATTTTCGCTTTCACTTAAATCTAAACATTAGTAGCGTTTAAACATTTAAACTTCACGCCATATTAAATTAAATGAAAAACGTCAAATAATTTTTTTAAGAAACTTAATACACTGTTTTTTCAAACCATCATCTATAAGAAATTACTAGCACGATTACTTACACATATCATGTACATAATAATTGATATTACTTTATCATGTATATTAATAGCAGAGCGCTGTGGACCCCGTTTTTATTTTTGATTGTACAACAGTGCTTAGAAACGGAAATTTCTGGATTATTTTCTCTTTTTTTTTTTAATTACAGGGGTGTTACAAAACGCAACCTTTTATCATAGGAGATGCTTGAAATTATGTTTGGAAGTGTATCTATATATTACACGTATATGGAAGGGAGTTTTCACAAATTCTTACCCTGGCGGTTTTTAAATGCGCCGATTACGAATCCGTTGTCAAACTTACAATATTCAAAATAGTTGATACGAAATGAGGGTTAGAAATAGAAAAAACAGACTTCAATAATAATGTTCATTTAATGTCTGAAAAGAAACAATACAGTTGTAATCATAAAATTTTTGAAAAAAGCATTTTACAATAATCAAGCACAGATTGTTAGCACAAGTGGCGCTCGTGAAGTCATATCGACGCACTTCAACTGGGAAGGGTCTGTCGCAGTTATAGCACTCATTGAGTTTTTTCTTGTCATTCTAGCCGGCATCAATTTATTGCAAATCATTGAAAGTCTTCCAAAAACTTTCATTTTTGCGTTTTTTTCAGAGCTGATTGTGAAGTACTGGCTTTCTTGTAAACTTTCGCTGGTACTTCGATTTTTGACGCTGTGCTGCTTCTGCCGCGACCTCTCTGTTTTCAGGGGATGTAATGATGCATTGAAAAGACGATCTGCTAACACTGGCAGCAGCAGAAGTAACACGCTCCGATATTTAATTTATTTTCACTTCCTTCATAGCAATAAACTATTTTTTATAATTCACCTCTTTTTGGGAATTTTTCATTTTAATTCTAAATTTTATTGTTTAAAAGCAAAAACGTCGGAAATGATATCAAATTTTAGAATTTATTTGGCACAAATTATGGCTTTCAAACGGCCGAAAAGCCATAGCAAGTTACACCAAAGTGGCTCTGGGGTATTTTTCCCTTTCCTGGCGAGGCGCCTATTTGAGATGATCGACAATTTGGTATTTTTTAGTGCAAACCTTACTCTTCAAAATGCCCCAGACACGAAAGTCCAACGGATTTAGTTTCAGAGATTTTGGTGGCCATTGTGCGATGGACATGAAGCAAAAAACCTCTTTTTTAACCATTTTCGGTTGATGCGTGCTGATTTTGATGGTGCTGAGTCCTGTTGGAATGTCCATGATCTGCGACCGAAATGTTTGTTTACTCAAGACTTCAATACTGCCTTTAAGACATGTTTCCGATAAATTCGGCAATTATTTTAATTATTTTATGTCACCATTGGCGATTACGGTGGTTCTCATCATTACCGTCGGCGGCGCTTGAGTTCTGGTGGCCAATCGAAGGTGTAAATTTTTAGCTGACCTCTTTAGCAAGTGAACCCTATCATGTTGCTTGTTCACAAACTGCTTAGTTTGAAATGACTTCTCATCGTAGAAAACCAAATTCGGTAACTAGCCACTTTCATGCAAGCGAAACAACTCCTTGGCTCTTTCCGCCTAACTTTATTCTGTGCATCTATGAACTCTTGCACTTTTTGGAACTTCAATGGCTTTAGTCCAAGCTCATTTTTCAATATGTGTTGCATCCGTTCTCGCGATATGTTAAGCTCACGAGCCATTTCTTTACCACTGCGATACGAATTTCGATGAATTTTTGCCTTCTCTTTTCGGATCATTTCTGGTGCTTCTGGTGTTTTTTTGTCCACTTTTTGGACGGGGTGCAATACTGAGAGTATAACGATTACGAAATATGGTACGAGAAACAAAATATTTGTTCGCATTTAAATGCTGGAAGGCTCTAACGATAGCCACTTGTGGTTTTCCAGCCAAATATAAAGCAATCACACTATAACGCTTGACTTTCATCAAGAATAATTCTTTTTCTGAATGCAATAGATCAAAATGCTTTTTTACGCTTATAAACAACTAAATGAACAATCACTGAAACGAATCTGTCAACTGTCTGATGAGCGGTTTAGAAATGATAGCAGTCTGAAGTTGGTTGCAAATAATATCAGCCACCCTGTATATATATATATATATATATATATATATATATATATATATATGGCGGAATGAACACCATATGAAAGATGTCAGTTGAATGACGCCAATTGACGACAAAGTGATATAGCGGAATCAACACGCATATGGCGGAATGAACACGGCAAAATGACAGATGTCAGTGGAATTACGCCAAGTTGATGACAAAAATTACACAACATACTTTGGGCTACGCTGATGCTAATCTGGCATCTAGGAAGCTAGAGTGGAAGATTGTTTTTAAAAAATAGGATCGAAAATTTGATTGGGTTTTAATGATCGAACTTTTTGTCGGGACGTAAAGTGTAGTTCGAAAATTATATAATGATAAATCGAGTTTCTTATTAAATTGAGTTTTTAATAAACTGACATCATAAACGAGTATACATCCGATAATTGTGGTTTCACTTGTAAATAATAATTAATTAATAATATATGGCCCACTAGCGCCATAATTGGTGACTCCGAACGTGTAAGTGAAATCATTAAGCAAGAGACATTATCAACGTCTTAGTACCCATAATTGGTGACGTCAGACGGAGAAAGGAAAACACTTGTCAAATACAAGTAAATTAATAAAGGTAAATTATACCAATTTTTATCAACATGTCGACTCGATCTACGTCCATCAATGACGAAACAGCGCTCAACAGATCTCTGATCGATCTGGATCACGAGGCGATCTTTAACACTAGCAATCCTCGTATTTCTGAGCATGAACATGACAGTTATGCTGACCAATTCAACATAGCAGCATTTAATAATCACCGTCTCACTCCATTCAATGGAGACTCTCCAGATCTATGGTTTTTAGTTATTGAATACGAGTTTCAGTCTGCTAGGATCAGGAGTGACGATACTAAGTACACAGCAGTACTCAAAGCCCTAGACTTCGAGACACTGCGCCTCATCCAGGATGTCCTCCGTAATCCATCAATGACAGGCAAATACGAATATATCAAAAACACTATATTAAGCAGAATGTCTGAATCTAGAGGTAAGCAAATTGACAAGCTATTAAAAAACTTAACTCTAGGAGAGAAGAAACCATCACAGCTCCTACGAGAAATGATGAATTTGGCTAAGGGAGAGGTCAGTGAAGACATCATAATTAAATTGTGGTCAGAACGCCTGCCACACCATATTCGGCCACAATTAATAGTTTATCGCCATCTTGGTCCGGAAGCCCTGGCGGAAGTTGCCGATATTTTGGTCGATCACTGTAGCCCCACATCACATGTGATGTCCACAACACACAAGTCTTCAGTAGAACAGAGACTGGACCGCCACGAAACTCTTCTTATGTCATGCGTCCAGGAAATCAAGGAACTAAAGGCAATGTTAAACACTGAAAGACAGAGAAATGATCAGCAAGAATCACAACTCAACCAGTCAAGATCAAGAAGTGAACAACTCAATCAGTCAAGTTCAAGAAGTGGTTCTCGACATAGGTCCAGGACACCTTCACGTGGATCGGTTTGCTACTATCATTACAGATATGGGGAGAAGGCCACAAAGTGTGAAGAGCCCTGCCTGCTTAAATCTCTAAACCAGTCAAAAAACTTACTTCACCGTCATTAAGTGGAGCTTGCCATGACGGTGAAGTAAATTCTGTCTGTTCTGAGCTCCGTCTTCATATATCAGACAGAAAGACGGCAATCCAATTTCTTATAGATTCAGGATCCGTTATATCCATTTTACCAGCTCAGAAGTTTGCCAATGGTCATTCTAAGGAAGAGTTAGTTCTTTTTGCAGCAAACTCTAGCAGAATTTCCACGTATGGCAAGAGAACTCAGGAGCTGGATTTATCTTTACGCAGAAGCTTTAGCTGGCAGTTTGTTGTTGCCGATGTAGCCACAGCCATAATAGGAACTGATTTCCTAAGCAACTACAATTTATTAATAGACTTGAAGAGTAGAAGATTGATTGATTCGACCACAGGCCTTACTTCTGATGGAAAGGTACTCAAGGCACAGCAAGTTAACATCTCCACTGTCAACCCGGCAGAGCCCTTCAAGGATTTACTGGCACAATACATCGCAATAACAAAGCCACAGGTAATCACCAATAATAAATCATCTCTTTTTGCCCACAGGATAACCACAACAGGTCCACCATTAGCTTCCAGATTCAGGAAAATCTTCGGAGAAAAGGCTGTTGCAGCCAGGTCCGAGATACAAGATCTCCTGAATAGGGGCATTTTGAGGCCTTCCAACAGTCCATGGGCAAGCCCTATTCACAAAGTTCCCAAAAAGAATGGCACATTCAGAATGTGTGGAGACTACAGGAGGCTGAACGCAAACACGCTGCCCGACAGGTATCCTCCACCATTAATACAAGATGTATTCAATAATCTTCATCAGAAAGCAGTATTTTCTACAATAGATTTAGAAAAAGCTTACCACCAAGTACCCATGCAATGAAGAGGATATACAAAAGACTGCAATTATCACACCATGAGGACTCTTCAAATATCTACGTATGCCATTTGGACTCAAAAACGCTGCCCAGACATTCCAGAGGTTTATCAATCACATATTCCAAGATTTCAATTTTGTTTTCATTTATATAGACGACATCCTGGTAATGTCGACTGATATGAATGAGCACCGTCGTCATCTTCAATTGGTTTTTGAGAGGCTACAGGAATATTCTCTTACTATAAACTTGGAGAAATGCGCCTTTGGAAAAGATGAAGTTAACTTCCTCGGTTACAAACTAAGTGCTGCAGGATATTCTCCTCCACCAGACCGAGTAGAGAAAATTATTAATTATCCAAAACCTTCGACAGTTATAGAACTCAGAAGATTTTTGGGCATGGTAAACTATTATCGTAAATCAATACCCAAGGCAGCAAATATACAAGCACCACTTTATGAGTATGTGAAGTCCTCAGTTAAAAACGATAAGACTCAAATTGAATGGAATGACAATTCATTATCAGCATTCAGCAAGCTGAAGGAAGCTCTAGCAAATGCAACTCTTCTTCATTTTCCTTCAAGTATAGCAAATATTAATTTAATTACAGATGCATCTACAACAGCCATTGGAGCAACTCTGGAACAGGAAGAAAATGGCGCATGGCACCCTATAGGTTTCTTTTCCAGAAAGCTCACAGCTACTGAACAGCGATATTCAACTTACGATCGCGAGCTACTAGCCATCTTTGCGGCTTTAAAGTATTTTGAATATCTACTAGAAGGAAGGCACTTTATAATCAAGACAGACCACAAGCCAATCACACACGCATTTCAACAAAAACTGGAGAAAGCATCAGATCGTCAGCGACGGCAGCTAGAATACATATCACAGTTTTCCACTGATATTATATATTTGAAGGCTGATCAGAACGTGGTTGCTGATGCGTTGTCCAGGATCAATGCCATTCAAATGCCATCAAAGCTAACCGAAGAGGAAATTTCGCAAGAACAGATCAAGGACGTTAAAATGCAATCTATACTAAATGGCAACACCTCTCTAAACCTTAAAAAAATAACATTAGTCAGCGATCCAGTGTATTACATCACACAAGATAATTTTGTGAAGCCCTACCGTCAAAGTATTCTCAGAACTTCTTTTGACATACACCATGAAAGTCAACAAAACCTTCAAGAAAAGATGAAATCCAAAAAAGTCTCCTTTAAGTTATAATAATTAAACTTATTTATTTATTTCTAACGGGTACTTTTTTTTTTCTTTTGAAGGGGAGTTATATGGCGGAATGAACACCATATGAAAGATGTCAGTTGAATGACGCCAATTGACGACAAAGTGATATAGCGGAATCAACACGCATATGGCGGAATGAACACGGCAAAATGACAGATGTCAGTGGAATTACGCCAAGTTGATGACAAAAATTACACAACATACTTTCGGCTACGCTGATGCTAATCTGGCATCTAGGAAGCTAGAGTGGAAGATTGTTTTTAAAAAATAGAATCGAAAATTTGATTGGGTTTTAATGATCGAACTTTTTGTCGGGACGTAAAGTGTAGTTCGAAAATTATATAATGATAAATCGAGTTTCTTATTAAATTGAGTTTTTAATAAATTGACATCATAAACGAGTATACATCCGATAATTGTGGTTTCACTTGTAAATAATAATTAATTAATAATATATGGCCCACTAGCGCCATATATATATATATATATATATATATATATATATATATATATATATATATACAGTCTGAAGTTGGTTGCAAATAATATCAGCCACCCTGTATATATATATATATATATATATATATATATATATATATTATGACCTTGGAAATACATTTTTCTATGGTCATTTATATTTTTACCTGTTCGCCATTGTTATTGCAAGAATCGCTACTAGATAAAACGACTAAATTGGTCTGTTGAGAGTCTGATCCAGCTATGACTGCGCTAGGTGATTGGAAAGTTGGCACCATTTCATCCTCGTCATTTTCCAGGAGATGCTGGGAAGCCTCGTCGGACCGACGCCACATTGTGCTACTGTAAAGACAGTACAGATTAGCTAAACATGTACAAATATTTTATCTAACACTTGACAAAAAGATTATTTTTTCTTGTCACACTTAGGACATTCAGTAATTGTTTTGACTTTTATTATATGGATTTTTGAATGGATGGCAGGTGCAGTAGTTGTCCAATGTAATTATGACAAATTAACTATAATCGAAGTATTCGCTAACATTTTTATTATATATATGCAAATATATCAACGAAAGGCGATTTTCACTTGAGGCTATATTTGAGATCTAAAACATCAAGTGGAAATTTGACATCAAAGTTGCCCGATGTCGGGCTTTAGCGGTAGCGAAAATCGAACCAGCAAACCCAGGACTAGTTGGTGCTAGCCCACGTTCGAACCGAAATCGCCACCGCACACACCCCCATAACATAAAAGATAAAATTCAAAATTCAATATATTGCGACAAATGAACAGTATTATTTGGGCGCATCCAATTATTAACTAGGCATAAGTAGCATCATGTCATCAAGGACAGAAGCTCGATCTACCTCTCAAAAATTATGTGCCACTACAACCAGCTCATTGCTTCTCTAATCAACTCTTCATCACTAGGTAGATTGAAAAGATGCTGGCCAAACGACCTTAAATGAAACACTAGGCTTCACTCGTTCAAGTGAACTCTAGTTAATTATTTCTTTTTTTTCTTTAATTTTATTATAATAATTATTATTATTATTATTATTTTTATTTATTTATTTATTTATTTATTTATTCAGTATTATTATTTTCTTTTTTTTATTATATATATATTTTTTTTCTCCTTTGTGTCACAATAGCTTAGAAGATACATTGTATCTTGATTGCTATTAACGAATAACTACAAAAAAACAAGCAAAATAGTTTATTATAAATACTGTAACTTTCATTATCCGTAATTTATAGATAAAATGTGAAAGCTTCGAGCTTAAATTCGAAGATGACTTTTATATATGTTTACATAAAAAGTAATAAACAAAACTTGATCAAGCGGAGTTATCATTACGAAAAATGACACATCCATTTTTTCTGGGATACGCCAAAATGCTCAGAAACCTTTGAAACGTAAAGATATGCAAAAATTTTCAATTTCGATATTTGGGCGATTACAATAAGTTACACTACAGGAAATTAATAACTATAATTGTGTAGATTAAAGCGCCCAAATTCGTGCTTATATGGTGTGTGTGGCATAAAAGCGTGACCCATTATATAATTTTAATAAATTTTTATAATTGAAAATATAAGGGAAAGAAAACGCCGGACGGCACCAAGCACCGGACACTCTAACACGTATTATTTAAGCGAGTATAAATCTTTTCATTTCAAAATACAAATGAAAAGGGCACTAGGGCACACAGGTACAGGATCACGCGCCAAGCCTCGCATGTGACGCACACAGCCCCGGCAAGAGCAACCCTTTCCTGTTTTAGGCGCAAAATCACGGCGTCACCTAAATATCAATGGAAGTAATTCTAGCATATTTGTGGATTTACATTTGAGTGGTGTGCAAAGATAAAAGTTGTACTTGATTGTTATCCGTAAAATGGTAGAATATTATTAGATCTTTTAACCAATTTTAGTAGGTGCCACCAAATGAACGAAAATGTCTGTTCCTTAGCACCGCACACTAAGTCGTCTCTTAGTGCCGGACAGTAAACATATTGATATTTCTTGTGAGAATTTATTTGAGTTATTTAACTTTGTTGTGTATGAGTGCTAACGGTCACTACATACCCCCATTTTTCGTATTTCCTAGTCAAAGAATGAAAAGCTTATGGTGAATGCACCAGCTGAGAGCATCGGTGTGGCCCAGCGAAAAGGGTGGATATATAGTGACTTTTTTGCAATATCTAAGAATATTCATCAAAGACACATGTGCAGCCATTCCAGAGCGTGGAGATGGCTACATATGCAATCAATGCAGGTTATTTTGAAATGTCCGGTCTAGGTGCCACTGTTTAAAATCATATTTTTTGATAGCAAAGTTTGATTGATAGTATTAATTATTTTTTAGCAAAGATTGCGGTTTTGTTAATTTAGTTTGATTTCTAACTTATTATCTAACATAAATCATAATTTAATAAACATTTAGTAAAATATTTTTTGATTTATTTATAAATAACCTTAGGTGTCCGCGGTAACTAAATAACGGTCGATCGATACACTTGCAAAGTGTTGTAGATGATCCATTCTCTTAATAACTGCAATTTTTTGCACTTTTTGCTGCGTATATCGGAAACGGCTGCAACTGCCATTGCAAAAAATTAATCAGCACGTCTCCGTAAGAATCGAATAATGTTTGAATTATTTTCCGTATCTACGAAACAACTGACCTGCCTTTATCAAAAATTAATCAGCACGTCTCCTTAACAATAGGAATCGATTTTTTAATCATTCAAATCGGTTGATCCTCCCGAAAACGTGGTCGAAAAATTGTATCGACACATACATACACACACGCATACACACATACACACATTTTTCTAATGTATGCCAAAATGTTCAGAAAATATGAAACGCAAATATATGCAAAAACTTTCATTTTCGATTACTATAACTGGCTCTAAACTCTAGACAAACTCTAGACTCTAACAAAAATCGAAGATATTTGCACTAAATATGAATCCAAAACAAAAGAAAAGTTTAATGCATGGGTATAATTAATTGGCCTGCATTTAGGACATGCTAGAATACCCATCGTATTTGCACAATATTATTAAATTCATTATGTATAAAAATGAATCACAAAAGAATTTTCACATATTTCACTGTGAGTATTAACAATATTTATCTCTTGTACAAACAATGTATATAATTATTCTATATACAGGGTGGCTGATATGTATTGCAACAAATTTCAGACCGCTATCATTTCTAAACCGCTCATCAGACAGATGACAGATTTATTCCAGTAATTGTTCATTTAGTTGTTTATAAGCGTACAAAAGCATTTTGATCTATTGCATTCAGAAAAAAAGTTATTCGTGATGGAAGTCAAGCGTGATAGTGCGAATGCTTCATATTTGGCTGGAAAACCTTAAGTGGCTACCTTTAGAGCCCTCCAGCATTTAAATGCGAACAAATATTTTGTTTCTCGTACCATAGCTCGTAATTGTGATACACTCAGTGTTGCACCGCGTCCAAAAAGTGGACGAAAAAAAACACTAACAATACCAGAAATGCTCCAAAAAGTATAGGCAAAAATTGATCGAAATTCGTGTCGCAGTGGTAAAAAAATGGCTCTTGAGCTGAACATATCGCAAAAACGGATGCAACGCATATTGAAAAATGAGCTTGGACTAAAGCCATTAAAGTTCCAAAAAGTGCAAGAGCTCATCGATGCACAAAAAAAAAGTTAGACGAGCAGGAGCAAAGGGGTTGCCTCGCTTGCACGAAAGTGGCTAGTTACCGAATTTGGTTTTCTCAGATGGGAAGTCCTTACAAATCGAACAGTATTTGAACAAACAAAATAACAGGGTTTACTTGCCAAAAAGGTCAGCTAAAAATTTACACCTTCGATTGACCACCAGAACTCAAGCGCCGCCGACGGTAATGGTGTGAACCACCGTAACGGCCGATGGTGACATTCCGCTCTTATTCATCGACCGTGGGATCAAAATAATTGCCGAAATTATCGGGAAAATGTCTCAAAGGCAGTATTGAAGTCCTGGGTGGACAAAAATTTCGGCCGCAGACCATGGACAATCCAACAGGACTCAGCACCATCAAACTCAGCACGCGTCTACCGAAAATGGCTTAAAAATGAGGTTTTTCGCTTCATGTCCGTCGCACAATAGCCACAAAAATCTCTGGATTTAAATTCGTTGGAGTTTTGTGCCTTGGACATTGTATAGAGTAAGGTTCGCTCTAAATAATACCAAAGCGTCGATCATCCTAAGAAGGCGCCTCGCCGGGAATGGGCCAAAATACCCCAGAGCCACTTTCGTGCAGCGTGTTATGGTTTTTCTGCCGTTTGAAGGCCATAATTCGTGCCAAAGGTGGCTAATTAGAAAAATTTTCAACTGATTCTAAAATTTGGTGTCATTTCCTAAATTTTTGCTCTCGAACAATGAAATTTAAAATGAGAATGACAAAGTTATAGCGCTTTACTTTGTTGCATTACATATCAGCCACCCTGTATACCCTATTATACTATCACGATTTTAATTAATTCATGAAATATTATGATCAGCATAAAGAGAATGAAATTAGTTGAAATAGTGCATGTTTGTAATTGAAGACCAATCGCATTTATCAAACATAGACTCATGATATTAAAACGTCAAGATTATTACTAGATAAGAACATACTAAAAATCGTTTTATCTAATTTGCAATGAAAAGTGCTTGCGTAGAATATAATTTTAATTGAATTTGATTCAGTTAATTGATTATTGTCAGAATAATCTGTGATACAAACAATTTAGTATTAATATCATTAAAATAAGAATTCTTTTCGATAAAAACAGTAAGAAATTAATCGAATTTACAATGTACAGAAAAGGTTAATATTTTATTGACAGCACAATAAAAATAAGTGTATATATTTGAATGTGTGTACATACATTCTTATAAATATGCGACTGATGTATCTGTAATCAATAGCTTATGAAATTATTTATCGCGGCAATGTTATTGCAGTGAAGTGCAAGGTTGTGTTAAATACATTTTTGTAATTTTTATACTGACTTTTAAATTGAAATATGTCCAATTTGACCTTATTTTTAGAGCTAGACCACAGTCTTTAAATTAGTTTCCATTTATCCAAAAGGAAAAACAAAAGTAAATTGTTGTAATTAATATACGTACTTAATTTTCTTCGTGAATGAATCCATATCAATCATCAAAACAATTAACACTGAACATATATGTTATTGTTACATATATTGCAAAAATCACACACAAACACTGTCACACATATATTAAAAATAGTCATTGATATTATTTCCCACATTATCTATTGATTTACTGCGCGTAACTGACATACTTAGAAGTTCCTGCTAAATTATCTTCGAATTGCTGATATAAATTCATCACTTATCATTCTGTTTGAAATTATTGGTACCGCGCATTAGTGCCGTGTGATTGAGATAAAAATTAATAAATTCAATAACTCGGAGTGCGCGAGCAAATTGTGGGCGTATCAGCTGCAATTTGATCTCCAAGGTGGCATTTACGTCACATTGCATTGATGTTACGATAAAATGAAGAATCTAATAAAATCTTTTTTAACTTCCCGAAGGAGAAGTTTATGTTTTCATCAAAAAATCCGATTCGCTAATTTTATGTTTTCTCGACGTTTCAAGTCATTCTGAATCGAATGAGACCAAATTTGGAAAAAATATGTGTGTGTGTGTGTGCGCGTGTGCACCAACAGATTTTTTGCCGTAAATCGCCGTTTTCTCAAAAACGGCTGGACTGATTTCAAAAATTTAAAAGCCATTCGATGCATCTCGATGAGGACTATTGTTTGTTAGTTTTGTGTGACGATCTGCCAAGCCGTTTCTTTGCAATTTGAAAAAAAGTGTTAAACTTTTCGTCCACATTTAAGCTCATCCTACCGAACCGATTTTAAAAAATCAAAAACTATTCGAAAGATATTAGTTGGGAATGGTACTGATTAGTTTTAGGTGAAAATCTACCGAACCGTTTTCTTGTAATTAACTGTTGAAAAAAAGTGTTAAACTTTTCGTGCACATTTAAGGGGGTATTCTACTGTAGAGTCATGAATTTCGCCCGGTTTTTGAAGCGCTGTATAAAGGAAACAAATAATATTTTTACTATCGATTTTTATCATTTGTTTATTGATATTTTATTATTATATAAAAAAATTATTAAAAAAAAATAATTAAAATTCACAAAGTTATGAGCCGTCAAAGTGGGGGTTCCCAAAAAAAGAGGGTGTCCTGGCGTACATGATTCCAACCCTCCTTGTGATTTGAAACATAAAAAATAGATGGATTCTTAATTATAATAGATGTCGCTATCGTATGAACCTTGGATAAGCTGAAAAAAAAAATTTGTTCGAATGGCGGCAGTTTGAAAAAAAAATTAGTTTTTTTCATGTTTTTTTAACAATTCCAAATTTTTTAAAAATAAATACTAAATGAAAAGTTATAGTTTTGGGCAAGGTCCATACGATAAAGCGATGTATAGAGAAGATCCTCTCCAAATTTGAAGTAAATCAGTTCATTAGAACTCGAGATATCCTTACCGCCAGCTCGAAAAAAGTAGTTCCGAGAAAAACGCGTTCAAAGTTTTGAGACAAGTCGGACCCGAACCGAGGCCACGTCACTAAAACGGCCATAACTCAGGAAATAATAATAATTTTGAAAAATCCTTTCAATGACATATTTTTGAATAACTAAACTTTGAAAATATGAAAAAAAATTTTTTTCGTTTTTTTCAAAATTATACAGTAGAATACCCCCTTAAGCACATCCTACCGAACCGATTTTAAAAAATCAAAAACTGTTCGAAAGATATTAGTTGGGAATGGTACTGATTAATTTTAGGTGAAAATCTACCGAGCCGTTTTCTTGTAATGAACTGTTGAAAAAAAAATTTAAGCCGATTTTCATCGAACTTTTTTTGGCGATATACATCATGGTCTTATAGAACTTACTGTAATATTACGGCCTTACGGCAAGTAGTTTAATTTTAAAAATTCGTCAAACTTTGCTAAAATTATTATCGTTTTTTTTAAAGTAGGATTGATGAAGTATATTATTTACACTTTTTTTTTTTGATTAAGTCGATTATTTACACATATCGGGAAGTTCATGTAACTTGCCCCAAGGCTAAATACCAAACCAACTAGTTAATATCGCACTTGAAAACAAAAGCACGGGCAAAAATTACATTTTACTTTGACTATGTTAACAATGATTTGCTAGCCGTTTGCCCATTTTTATCACCGTTTTTTCAACGACTGAGAGACGATTAATCTTGGTTTTTATCGCTAACGCTCACTTTCGCAGATAGCATATCACGAAAAAAATTATTGAGATAGTTTATTATTTTCCCCAAGTGTAAAAGTTCAACTTTCGATGACATTCCATTTGTACTGACCGAGTGAAAAGTATATTAGTTTTTGGGATTTCCAAACAACCATTTAGGAGACTCTCAAGAAAATGGACAAATTGGTCATTCGGCTTATCAGAACAGGTATTAATCGGTTAGAATAAATCGGCAATTGCATGATTTTTGCATTTCCCAGAAACTATGCAACCTAATACCGTCCACATAAACAAATGTTTAAACATTCGTTTTTGTGGACGGTATTAGGTTGCATAGTTTCTGGAAAATGCAAAAATCATTTTGTCAATTTTAGCAATATGAATAAGTGTTTAAACTCAGAAGATTTTTTAAATTGAAATAAAACTAACTTTTTGTATTTTGTATTTAAAATTTTCCAATTACAAATGTTTCCAAATTGTCATATTTTTTTATTATAATTTTAAATTTCCTAAATAATGAAATTTTTCAAAATAAACAAATATTTGATATTTTAAAATATTCAATTTCTGCTTTAGCTGTGTTTAGACGGAATATCAAACGCGTAAGCGCCGCGGCGCAGTTTTACAGATGAACATGGGTATGGAAACCATAAAAATGTAAACAAAATTTGTATTTATTATTGAAATCTGTATAATCTGATATCTGATCATTTAAGGGGTTATACGCAGTTAGAATTTTCAAAAAAAAAACTTTTTTTTTTCATTTCGGAATGTACATATATTTGAGTATATTCTCTAAAAAGTTTAAGTCAATCCGATAAATACTTTCGGAGATGTACCTGAACGTGTAAGGCCACATCAGAGCGTTATAAAGTACTAGTATAGGTAGTAAAAGAAAATGTATCGAGCATGTTAAAAAGAGGATGGACTCACGACTCCGCGACCTAGTCAAAAATAAGACTGAATCAATGAAAAAGACGGAAAAACAATTAATAAAAAATTACTTTCTAGGAATAATAGAGCCAATTATTCCATGTGTCTCTACAGTTGTTGAAATAGCGGCTTACATTGCAGCTGCAATATAAAATGAAGGTACAACATCATTGTTTCACATTATGAATGCATTAGGGCTTTCATTAGGAACTGTAGCTCATGATTATACTCAGAAAGACACAGAGCGTGAGATGATCTCCGACGCGAGAGCGCTAGGGAGCACGCGCGAAGAAAGAATGGCTCGACGACAACACATCAGTTGTACTTACTGGAAGCTAGGGATCCTACACAAGATCCCTATATTATTGCTCTGGATTCGATGATACCATGAATGTTGAAGAAAAACTAAATTTACCTATGTGTAAACTGCTTCTGAAACTTTAAACGCGTTTATCCCAAAACTGTCATTTCAGAAACGGTGAGCAAGATTTTTCAGAAATGGCTCAACTAAACGGGCTGAAATTTCAACACGATATTTTTAGATATGTTCTTCGGTTATTGAACGAAGGAATAAGATGTAAACAAATTGCCGCCATTTCGTCAAAAATGAAAATTTTGTTTATTCCATCATTCAATACCTTCATTTGTCTATACTTTAAAAGAATTTCCCTTTTTTTTTAGTTAGATAATCTAAACCGACGAAATCGTGCTCACCGCCAAACGCCTTTTTATGGAGGATGTTCGGGAAATCATCTGCAGAGGCGGTGCATATCAATATTTTGACACGAGTAATACACAATTATATTCTTCAAAGTGTGCTTTTTCAGAATTACTATTACTTGTACTTAATAACTAAAAGCTGTGTCCACAAAAAAATATGAAAAAACGTTATTTTTTAGCATCGCAACGGCGTATAAACCCTTAATGTCAATATGTCGAATGATCATTCTTGTCTGCCAAATAGCATTTTTTAACATTTATCACGAAATTTCATTGTGACAAATATTTCCGGACTAAAATTGGCTACATCATTTCAGCTGTTCTCAAAAGCTTAAAAGCCATTCGATGTAAATCGATTAATACTAATAATAAAATAAGCAAAATTTTCCGCGACGTTAGTCAAGCCGTTTCTTTGTTAGTAGCAAAAAAAGTAAAAAAAAAATCGTCTATATTTTAGCCCACAATCCTGAATCGAACTTCAAAAATCAAAACCGTCGAAAAAATCGTTTTTGTAATGTGATTAGACAAAATTTGAATTTCACAAATATAAAAGCTATTGGAATAAATTCGATAAGAAGGAACCGGGATTAGGTTTGCGAAGAGATTGGACAAGACATTAGAAATGCCTTTGGAATTAGCATAAAAGTAAGCGAGAAGTCTACAAAACATCTAAAATCTACAACCATCTAGTTGTGTAAAAAACGTTACTATTAATTTAAAACATTAAATAATGTTAAACAGACAGACAGAATTGACAGAAATAATAATTTATTCGTTATATTGGTACATACATTGAATTAAGTGTGGGTTTTTCTACCCTGAGGTATTCTATCCAAAAATTGTTTTAGTTTTACAACATATTAATATTTGTACAATATTTTATATATTATTATACAAGGACAAAAAAGGAGACAATTTTTGTCTCCTGAAAAAAAATATCCTATTGCCAATGGTGTATTGCTTATGTATTTACTGCGGGCTCGATCAGGTAGTTAGGCATGGCATAATTACCATACCATATCATTTCTGATGTGTATTGGCCTAACGCGCGGAGTAAAGACTAGATATACATGATATATATATAATCGTGTCAGTATTTTCTGGCACCCGTTTCCACAAAATGATTTATTAAGTTTCTTAAAAAAATGTTTAGTTTTTTGCAGTATATTTTTTCTAAAAAAAAGTTCATGCACTAAACAGTCTTACAAACATAGGTTGAATTATATGAAGTAATTATATGAGCTACAATTTTAGAACAGACATGCTCGCATCTGCACAATAATTAATATAATTACAGATAATTCAAATGTTTTTGAGAGATATCAATGGGAAATCGCAATGTTTACATTTAAATGAAAGCAAAAACTTTATTCTCGAAATAAACTGTTGAAATTTTTATCTGAATATCTAAATCTGAATTTCGGTTGATTAAATCGAATGGACATTTCGAGAAGTTCATGCAATTTGCCTTATGGCACAATATCATGTTCAGCTAGTATAAATTAAAATTATTTTCAAATAAGATTATATAACCTAATAAATTCATAGTAATGCGTATATTAGTAATCTCTACTATCGACACCGCTGCTTT
>NW_020537646.1:41399092-41434709 GCF_003426905.1 Ctenocephalides felis | reverse complement strand
ATGAGTCATGCAACAAATTATTGGCACGAAATGACCTGTTGCCAGTAATTAGAAGAATCACTGAAATTTTTAATCAGGAATTATGACAGATTTCCAAATGTCGAGAGAGCAAGACATTTGGAATCTGTACATTATTAGATCCTAGGTTCAAAATGAAGGGTTTCTCAAACATAGAAGATGCAAAATTATTAAAGAAGATCTTAAGCAAAAAGTAGCAAAAATCATTGAAGAACGAAGACTTTTAGAGAATGTTGTTCATATGCCATCAACGTCCATGGAAGATATTGATGAGTATAACCCATGGACTATTTTAAATAACCTAGTAGGAGCATCACTGCATCAATCGACTCCACTATGTGCTGCTATAAAGGAAATTGATATATATCTCGCTGATGATAGCTTGCCTATGAAATCTGCAGAAGGTATATTAAATTGCCCACTGCAATGGTGGAGAAATCACCAGCATGTTTATCCAAATTTGGCGAGATTGTTTAAAAATCAGTGCAATGTTGTAGCTACCCTCCGTTCCTGTGAAAGGATCTTTTCAAAAGCAGGCATGGTTATTACGGATAGAAGATCGAGACTACAAAATACAAAAGTCGAAAAATTAATGTATTTAAATGTAAATTTAGATCAAAATCGATTTGATAAAATTTAAAATTGTTAAATTTTTGTTTTGTTATGTAACAAATTATATAATCTATTTGAAATTTATAATTATAGTTAAATGTATATATATGTAAATATTTGAATAAAATGTACTTATAAAAATGATTTGTTTAATTTATAAGATTTCATAAAAACTTCTATTTAAGTTAATCTTCATTTGATTTTTCAGGCTATATGGAATATCATGTCATAAAAAAAATCTTCTTAGTTAACAAGGTCATAAATAGATAGATGAATACTAACTTTCAAATGTTTTGTTACTAATATTTTTCGTTATATCCATAACATTTTTAATTTGAAATTACTTGAAGTCATTTTTTAAACTAACCTGAAAATAAATTATTGAGTAATATAAATTATTTGTTTATTATGTGAAACATTGCTATTTTAATTATAAATTCGTTGTTCAGTATACTATATCCTTTTGCTTTAAAATTAAAAATAAACAATATGATGGGATACACAGTTCACTTCTAAACCTTGTTATTGATCAAATGATTTGACATTTAACTGGGACGAACATAGCTAAGGAACAACTTCATTACTTTCAACGAAACAGTATTTTCAACTCATAGTTATAACGTTGCCAGCGTTGAATCGTTAAAATCAACTATAGTTGAAAATTAACTAGTTTTTCAACTAGTTGACGAGAACCCGTTAACCGTTTCGTTTCGTTGGCGGAAAAAACGTCAACGACCCATCACTAATTGATGTTGCGATTTGTCTATGTTGATTACTATCGTTGTAGATGATTGTGGCAAATCTGTTTGGCAAGCATATATGTATATACCGACAACAGGGTAATACCCTACAGAATTTATATATATATTATTATATATTATATATTGCAAACAGAAATAAAACAAAATTCTATAAGCTGTTGTGCTGATTATTAGAATTCCAGTAATAGTACTGGAGTTCTACATATATGACATCATGGAGGTCACCCCAGTGGGCTACTCCATTTTAATGCAAGAGATCGAGGTGAAGCTCCTTCTTCAATCTTCATGTATGTGATAGTTCTAATACGGCGAATTATGTGGGGTTATTGTGGTTGAGGATCTTGCCGTGATGGAATTTTGTTCTGTTTTTCACTACCTTCTGGACAATATCGATTATCAGATCGTTATGTAGTATTTGGTTGACTTATCAAGGCGCATTTGCAATACACCTTAACATTTTTTTTGTTTCCTCTGGATAGATGAAATATTTGATCACTGGCCCCACAACTCTACGCCATAAGTTCACATCGGTTCCATTGTTGCTCTAAAAAGTAGAATTTTGTTTTCTATTGATAATTTAGATTCACTATTAATAAGTCAGAACAGTGATTTCATTTTTCTGTGGCTTTGCTGTTGATATGAGCAATCCAATTTATTTTGCTATCCAAGTGCATTCCTAAATAGATGATGCAGTTTCCGGGATCATTTTGTTATTAAGGGACACCGAAGGACATTTACCCTTCATTAATAGTGAGAAGACGATAAATTGAAAACCAATATCCACCCATTTTTCAGCCGAGCTTAAGTTTTACATGTATATGGATGTTTTTTGATTGACTTAGAACGTTTTGGAAATACCGAATTTATATTTTGAATGCGCGGAGTTCATTCGTTATTTGTTAATGTGGTCCAGTCAATGTAGTTTATGAGTTATGGAAAAGGATTTTCTAAAATAGTCATTCGACAGACGAAAAGTTGGTACTTCGCTACGCACAAATATAATGTATTGGACTTTATTATTTATTTTAACCATTCGTAATTATGTCATATCACTCTCAATTTTCATTCAGAGACATTCAAGATTAATAATGAATTCAGATAAAATATCATGAAATTACTAATATAATAGATTTCTTTCAAATATATAAATTTTTGCTTGCAAAATAATGCAATGAGTTAATAGTTAAAAACGTTTCTACAATATTTGACTATTCAAACATGAAAATTTTAAAAAATAATCTAATTTATACGTTGCCAGGATTTGAACCCGATCATTTTTAACTTCCCATAGGGCAAGTTATAGTAATCGCAAAAAAATCAAAAATGAAAATTTTTATATATCTTTACGTTTCAGAGGTTTCTGAACATTTTGGCATACCTTAGAAAAAATGGATGTATGTGTGTGTGTGTGTGTGTGTATGTATGTATGTATGTACGTGTGTGTATGTATGTGCGGATACAAATTTTCGTCGACGATTTCGGGAACACGGATCAACCGATTTGAATAATTCAAAAAACATTCGATTCGTATTGATAAGGAGACGTGCTGATCAGTTTTTGGCGAAGGCAGGTCTAGCCGTTCCGAAGATACGGGGCAAAAAGTGCCGAAAACGGTAACTCATTTTTTAAGAGAACGGAGCGTCCGATTTGAATAATTCAAAAAACATTTCACTTGTATTGACAAGATGAAGAATCGATAAAATTTTCATGAAGGTAGGTCTGGCGGTGTCGGAGATACGGAGGAAAAAGTAAAAAAATGAGCCATTTGGCGGTCAAAAATGATCATTAGACGTATGCACATCAAGTTATCAGATATTTTATAGAGATTTTAACAATAAGTATACATTTTGTTAATATTCATATGGGTTCCGTACCAATTCTTATGCATTAGACAGCGACGCGGCGCTTACGCGCTTTATATTTTGTCCCTATGCAGTTAAAGCAGTACGATTGCTTTGAAAAAAAAGTTCAGATCTTCCACAATATGTCAAAATAAAGAAAAAAAAAATTATTTTCAAAAAAAAAAATTAAAAAAAATTATTTTTTTTTCAAAAAAAAAAGTAATTTTTTGCCCAATTTATAGTTTCTCAAAAATATTATTTTTCAAAGTAATTTTTTTTCAAAAATGTTAATCGTTTTTAAAAAAATAATAATTTTTAGTACGGGAAGTTCCAGCAATTTGCCTTAAGGCACGATGCCTTAATTGCCTTAAGACAGAATTCCACTTACAGCTAGTTAACTCCCTTATCTATGAAACCGAGCGCAAAAAGTAGAAGCAAGTCTTAAACTACTTATTAGATTTATACATCAATACGGAACACTTTAGGAGTACGTATCGCGAGCGGTCTTTTTTTCCAAACTTGTCATAGGTCTAAAATATTTTAGACTGTGCAGTTTGACTATCAACTCTATCACCATGCGAAGTATTATGAAAAATATAAATCTGCCGTTCTTTTTGTAATATACATTTACTCATATACACATTACTGTTTGAGCACTCCTTGGAACCAATTGAAATTTTAAAACAAAACTGTATTATATTCTAAAAGGAAAATACTTGGTGGCAGATTATACAACTAATTTTTGAGAAGTTTTGCGCTCATCCGTACAAGTTTTTTTAGTTTATACAACAACTTTTTGGGCAAATTTGCGCTCATTCTTACAAGTTTTAATTGTTTATACGCCAACTCTTTGGGCAGTTTTGCGCTCATCCGTACAAGTTTTAATCAATTATATAACAACTTTCTGGGCAGTTTTGCGGTCATCCGTACAAGTTACAATCGATTACACAGGTCAACAAAGAAAATGGTGCAAACAATTTTAATAATGTTTTTAAGTATATTTGGGGCGCTGATTTCAAAAATGACATTGGTTTTTTTCTATGAGCTTTAGTTTTCAAGATACGATATATATGATATATTTTACGATATTAGGTGCGCAACTAAGTTCTCGCTGTTTTTTCGATGAAAATGTAACTTTATTATAAAAAAAAGCATCAATTGAGTTCGATACAGTTCTCCAGTGATGGTTTCACTCGGTTTCAACAGCTCATAACAAATAACACCGACCTGGTCCCACCATATGTAGAGCATAACATTCGCAGTGAATATTCGGCCGAACCGAGATATTCTCCTCTTTGGATTGCTGAAATGTATTCATTTTTTATCACCTGTCACGATGTGATGAAGTACCTCTTCTTTTCTCGCCGCTGGAGCAGTTGTTTACAGGCGAAAAAACGACGCTCGACCTCTCTTGGCTTCAACTCACAAGGAACTGAAGTTTCTTGCTTCTAAATCATCCCCAACGCATGCAATAGCTTGGAAATGGCTTGATGGGTAACTTCAAATTCTGAAGCAAGATCTTCTTGAGTTTGGCACGAATCCTCTTCAAACAAGGCCTTCAATTTAGCGTTTTTGAAGGTTTTGGCCTTCCTTCACGAGGGTGGTCGTCAACATCAAAATCACTATTTTTGAAGCGACAAAACCCTTCATGGCATGTTGTTTCGGTCAGAGCAACATTTCCGTAGCTTTGGATGCACTTGAGCTCCCGTTTTTTTTGAATGGAAGACGAAAATCAACACTCTTCGCAAATGACGATTGTATGGCATAAAATTGGACATATTCACTTAACCAGAAGTATGTAATGCAAAAACGAAATCAATTATGTGTCGCAGCAGTTTGTTTACTTACTCTAAGCTTGTTTCAAGACGTTTTGGATTTGTCAAAATCGACCAACCCTTACTGATAGAGCCATATACTGACAAACAGCGAGAACTTAGTTGCGCACCTGATATAAGGAACGAAAGTACAAAAGAGTAATACAATTCAGAATGTTATTTTAATGAGATATGCCTACTCGTACATACAAACTTATAAGACCCATTCGGCCTTAGTTGGGACATTAGTTGACACTGTGAAAAGTTCTTTTCTGTGCCGACCTCGAATGGACCTGGTTTCGGCAACTTTTTTGTATCTCAAAAACTAGAGCTGATACAAAAAAATACTATAAGAATGAGCTCTAACATTTGATGCACAAAAAAAATTTTTTTTTTTGGTCTGTGTTATACAACAACTTTTTGGATGCTTTGCGCTCATCCATACAAGTTAAAATCCATTATTAAGCAACTTTTTGGACAGTTTTGCGCTCATATGTACAAGTTCTTATCGGTTATACAACATTTTTTAAATGTTTTTAAATGAAAAAATTAGATTTTTTAGAAACTATAAATTTTTGACAAAAATTTACTTTTTTTGAAAAAAAAGACTTTTTGAAGAAAAATTTATTTTGAAATAATTTGGAATTTCTGAACTTTTTTTCAAAATAAAAACTCAGTTTTTTTTTAGCAGAGATGGAAGATTTAAACACTCTGTTATCGAGAAGTTTTGATTAGAACAGCATATCATTCACCACTAAATTCAAGTCATGCACTCGTTATGATAAATAATATTGTGTTTGATTCAATCTTTTAAAGAATATATATAGCTCAAAATGAGCCAAACAGATAATAGAATTAATCTTAGTATTTTCGTGCATATGATACAGTCTTGATTTAATAAAAAAGTTAGTTTTAGTTTTAAACCTCTAAAGTATACATTATTTGGCTTTTTATAATAATTTTACTTTCTCCACATAAAACATATCAATTATTCAATCTTCAATGTCTCAAGATCAACCATTACTTATAAGTTTAAGCCAATCCACATTGAATGGCGTTGAAACGATTTCAATTGATTCCATAATTGTTCTGATATTGACATTCAAACATTTCGAAGTCGAAATTATAACAAAATAGCATCATAGCAATACATTTCAATAATTTCCGAAATATTGTAATAATGTAATTCAAACCTGCTTATTCTGTTAGTATATTAATTTTTTAACATTGGTGCCGCGATTTTGTGATGACGGATTTGTAACAGCTGATTACTTAACTATAATGGACCGATTCTCCCGCACAACAAACCAATGTTTTTTTGATGATTTATTGGCTTTATAAACGAGTACATTAGCCATATACATGAGTTTAGTCAACGCTCAATGTTATGGCAAGGCTATTTTATGTAGAACTTTCCATACTAAATATTAACAAAGCCATGTGGTTGCTGTGCAGTCAGGCGTTTTTCTTTGGTTGTCAGATGGAAAACCTAATCTGGATACAGCACAAATGTCAAAAAAACGATCTTACATTAAATAACTGGGCCTTTCTGACTCGGCTTTATAACATACAAGTGACGTTGCAGTTTATGCGTAAAACTCTGCATGCACAGCAAATACATAACATTTTGACAGTATTCAGTATGATTCCGTAGCATAATATATGGAAGTTGGAACGTAGCATGGCCTTGCCATAACATTGGTTTGTTGTGCGGCAAAATCGGCTCATAAGTGTTGTGTATTAGTTTTTGGCAAAGACATGTCCAGACGTTTCGGAGATCGGAGCTAAATGTGCAAAAAATTGCATTTTTGGAGAGAACGAAGCATCCGATTTGAATGTTTTAAAAAACTTTTTGCTTGTATTCACGAAACGTTTGATCTCGGGGAAAGCAATTTTTTTTCGTTTTTTTTTTTCATTTCCGAAAAATATTTTTTTGGATATCAAAATTGACTAAGATTTTAATTTTAATTCTATCTAAGATTCTAAAGCTCACTTATATACTTAAATATCACCTATAATAATATGTTTGAAAACATTTACAATTTTTCGAATATTTCATTACGGTACGAAAAGTTCCTGCAATTTGCATTAAGTTCATACAGCACTATAGTTTAAATAAATTTTTGTGTAGAATTTCATAAATTTATTTGTAATCGATTAATTTTTAACTTTCCGTAGGGTAGAGAATGCAATTTTTTATATATCTTTACGTTTGAAAGTTTTCTGAACATTTCGGAATATCATGGAAATCGTGTATGTATATGTATGTGTGTGTGCGGATACAAATTTTTGTCTACGATTTCGAGAACCGAAATATTAACCGATTTCAATAATTCAAAAAAAAAAAACAATTGATTCGTATTAATGGGGCGTCGTGCTGGTTAATTTTTTGTTAAAGGCAGGTCCAGATTTTCTCTTTAAATTTCAAAATTTTGAAACCTCTGGACTCTGTTTTATTGAAAAACTAAGCATTTTTCCGCACTAAAATGATAGCGCGATCGTCTTGCGTAGCTGTTTTAGAGACGAGGCGCTTATGGATTGTAAATACAGGTAACCCCTGCGTAACACTGTACTTCTATAACACGGATTCGCTCTAACACGTCTTAAGAATTGAGACCATCCCCCTCATATTACTTTCGGGTTTGCCTAACACAGTTTAAGAATTGAGGAAAGTTATAATAAAATAAGAAATATAGTAAAACTTATGAAAAGCAAACTTTTAATCTAAAATTAGTAAAATCGCCGTACAATAGCTCAATAAATGTGATGAAACTAGTGCAAAAGATAACTAATTTGATGTACATTATTAGAGCGCGTACCTAACGAAAAAAAATTCTAGGATTATCCGAATATATTAAATAATTCTTAAGCAATTCTTTAAATAAAATGAGCATAAAAGTTTAATAAAGATTACTTTATATGTGTTAAACATATAAATATAATTTTGCTAAAAGCAAGTAATCGCAAATGTTGGTAGTATAGAAAACTGCTCAGAGGATGAGGATTTCTTGCAAAAAAAGGATCATGTTGGATAGCACTTACTTGTTAATTATGACAAAAAATCATATAATTCAAGTAGTGTATATTACTTATAAAAAATGAATAAATGTAACAATATTTATTATAAAATCATGATGTTTTTTTGTAGTATGTTTTTTTAAATTCTTTGAACGTAACCCCTATCTTTGTGCTTGTTCTTTGACCCTTATAACACGGATTCGCATAACACGCTAGTTTTTAACTTCCCGTAGGGCAAGTTATAGTAATCGCAAAAAAATCAAAAATGAAATTTTTTATATATCTTCACGTTTCAGAGGTTTCTGAACATTTTGGCATACCTTAGAAAAAATGGATGTATGTGTGTGTGTGTGTGTGTGTATGTATGTATGTATGTATGTATGTATGTATGTATGTATGTATGTATGTGTGTGTATGTATGTGCGGATACAAATTTTCGTCGACGATTTCGGGAACACGGATCAACCGATTTGAATAATTCAAAAAACATTCGATTTGTATTGATAAGGAGACGTGCTGATTAGTTTTTGGCGAAAGCAGGTCTAGCCGTTCCGAAGATACGGGGAAAAAAGTGCCGAAAACGGTAACTCAGTTTTTAAGAGAACGGAGCGTCCGATTTGAATAATTCAAAAAACATTTCACTTGTATTGACAAGATAAATAATCGATATAATTTTCATGAAGGTAGGTCTAGCGGTTTCGGAGATATGGAGGAAAAAGTAAAAAAATGAGCCATTTGGCGGTCAAAAATGATCATTAGACATATGCACATCAAATTATCAGATATTTTATAGAGATTTTAACAATAAGTATACATTTTGTTAACATTCCTATGGGTTCCGTACCAATGCTTATGCGTTAGACAGCGACGCGGCGCTTACGCGCTTTATATTTTGTCCCTATGCAGTTAAATCAGTACGATTGCTTTGAAAAAAAGTTCAGATCTTCCACAATATGTCAAAATAAAGAAAAAAAAAATTTTTTTCAAAAAAAAAAAAAATAAAAAAAAATTTTTTTTTTTCAAAAAAAAAGTAATTTTTGGTCCATATATATAGTTTCTCAAAAATATTATTTTTTCAAAGTACATTTTTTTCAAAAACGTTAATCGTTTTTAAAAAATTAATAATATTTGGTACGGGAAGTTCCAGCAATTTGCCTTAAGGCACGATGCCTTAATTGCCTTAAGACAGAATTCCACTTACAGCTAGTTAATTTTTTTTTTTTGAAAAAAAATTTTTTCTTTATTTTGACATATTGTGGAAGATCTGAACTTTCTTTTCAAAGCAATCGTACTGCTTTATCTGCATAGGGACAAAATATAAAGCGCGTAAGCCCCGCGTGGCTGTCTAACGCATAAGCATTGGTACGGAACCCATAGGAATGTTAACAAAATGTATACTTATTGTTAAAATCTCTATAAAATATCTGATAATTTGATGTGCATATGTCTAATGATCATTTTTGACCGCCAAATGGCTCATTTTTTTACTTTTTCCTCCATATCTCCGAAACCGCTAGACCTACCTTTATGAAAATTTGATCGATTCTTCATCTTGTCAATACAAGTGAAATGTTTTTTGAATTATTTAAATCGGACGCTCCGTTCTCTTAAAAACTGAGTTACCGTTTTCGGCACTTTTTGCCCCGTATCTTCGGAACGGCTAGACCTGCCTGCGCCAAAAACTAATCAGCACGTCTCCTTATCAATACGAATCGAATGTTTTTTGAATTATTCAAATCGGTTGATCCGTGTTCCCGAAATCGTCGACGAAAATTTGTATCCGCACATACATACACACACGTACATACATACACACACACATACACACACACATACACACACACACACACACACACACATACATCCATTTTTTCTAAGGTATGCCAAAATGTTCAGAAACCTTTGAAACGTAAAGATATATAAAAATTTTCATTTTCGATTTTTTTGCGATTACTATAACTTGCCCTACGGGAAGTTAAAAAAAAATCATTTTTTTTTAAAAAAAATTTTTTCAAAAAAAAGTAATTTTTTGTCCAATTTATAGTTTCTCAAAAATCTTATTTTTTCAAAGTAAATATTTTAAAAAATGTTAATCGATTTAAAAATATAATATATTTTGGTACGGGAAGTTCCAGCAATTTGCCTTAAGGCACGATGCCTTAATTGCCTTAAGACAGAATTCCACTTACAGCTAGTTTTGAAACGTAACTACCGTGTTGTACTGGGGTTATCTGTATACGAATCAGAATTATAAAAAATGCGATTATTTTTAAATATCTGATATGCTTTTGAAAGTCATATCATTTCTGCGTCATCTCCGTGCCTTTCCAACAATTTAAAAAATTCTTTATTTTGTCAATAAAAGTGATATGTGTTTTGAATCATTCAAATCGGCGCTCCGTTCTCTCAAAATTACCATTTTTTGCACTTGTTGCTTAAGGTTCGTCAAAATATTGAAAATCATACTAAATTTGGTATTTGGTCTAATAATCTAATTTAAATTTTGAAATATGCATAATAAATGTTTTATCAGATTAAAGGGAAGATTGGTCGATTTTATTCTTTTTAACAGCAGTTGAAGTCGAAGTTAATTTTCATATTTTGCAAAACTATACAAATATATGTCGACAATTCTTTTTGTGTTTCAATATTTTGTAAATATCAATTATGTAAATATTTTGGAATTCTTTAATTACTTAACGCTATCGGAAATTTAGGAATTTCTTATGTGTTTATCAATGCGCTATTTAATATATTCAATCATAAGCAGAGCTCATTATAATTGCACGCAGTCGAATCTGTTTGACGCATTTGCAAAATTTACAAAAATGTAAACAAAATTCCTCACTACTCTCAATATAACATCAAACACGATAATTTTGGTATGTAATAATGAAAACAGCATACTAACAATAGCGGTTTTAATCACTCTAACGAGAATAAACTAATATTGATGTTTATAGAATGTGGTCATAATTTGTTGCGGTATTCAATTTTATTGGAGCGTTTTTTTAGTTTCCTATAAAACAGTTCATAAGTCTTAGAGTACAGCTACGTTAAAGTAATGGTAATATTTTGGTTGTTTCAACAATTTTGACAAAACAACTAGTAATATGTGTTTTTTTTATATCATATTTACATATAAAGCAGCGGTGTCGATAGTAGAGATTACTAATTGTACGCATTACTATGAATTTATTAGGTTATATAATCTTATTTGAAAATAATTTTAATTTATACTAGCTGAACGTGATATTGTGCCATAAGGCAAGTTGCATGAACTTCTCGAAATGTCTATTCGATTTAATCAACCGAAATTGAGATTTAGATATTTAGATAAAAATTTCAACAGTTTATTTCGAGAATAAAGTTTTTGCTTTCATTTAAATGTAAACATTGCGATTTCCCATTGATATCTCTCAAAAATATTTGAATTATCTGTAATTATATTAATTATTGTGCAGATACGAGCATGTCTGTTCTAAAATTGTAGCTCATATAATTACTTCATATAATTCAACCTATGTTTGTAAGACTGTTTAGCGCATGAACTTTTTTTTAGAAAAAATATACTGCAAAAAACTAAACATTTTTTTAAGAAACTTGATAAATCATTTTGTGGAAACGAGTGCCAGAAAATACTGACACGATTATATATATATCATGTATATTTATCTAGTCTTTTCTCCGCGCGTTAGGCCAATACACATCAGAAATGATATGGTATGGAAATTATGCCATGCCTAACTACCTGATCGAGCCCGCAGTAAATACATAAGCAATACACCATTGGCAATAGGATATTTTTTTTCAGGAGACAAAAATTGTCTCCTTTTTTTGTCCTTGTATAATAATACATAAAATATTGTACAAATATTAATATGTTGTAAAACTAAAACAATTTTTGGGTAGAATACCTCAGGGTAGAAAAACCCACACTTAATTCAATGTATGTACCAATATAACGAATAAATTTTTATTTCTGTCAATTCTGTCTGTCTGTTTAACATTATTTGTTTTAAATTAATAGTAACGTTTTTTACACAACTAGATATTTGTAGATTTTAGATGTTTTGTAGACTTCTCGCTTACTTTTATGCTAATTCCAAAGGCATTTCTAATGTCTTGTCCAATCTCTTCGCAAACCTAATCCCGGTTCCTTCTTATCGAATTTATTCCAATAGCTTTTTTGTGAAATTCAAATTTTATCTAATCACATTACTTACAAAAACGATTTTTTCGACGGTTTTGATTTTTGAAATTCGATTCAGGATTGTGAGCTAAAATATAGACGATTTTTTTTACTTTTTTTGCTACTAACAAAGAAACGGCTTGACTAACGTCGCGGAAAATTTTGCTTATTTTATTATTAGTATTAATTTACAGCTGAAATGATGTAGCCAATTTTAGTCCGGAAATATTTGTCATAATGAAATTCCGTGATAAATGTTAAAAAATGCTATTTGGCAGACAAGAATGATCATTCGACATATTGACATTAAGGATTTATACGCCGTTGCGAGGCTAAAAAATAACGTTTTTTCACATTTTTTGTGGACACAGCTTTTATTTATTAAGTACAAGTAATAGTAATTCTGAAAGAGCACACTTTGAAGAATATAATTGTGTATTACTCGTGTCAAAATATTGATATGCACCGCCTCTGCAGATGATTTCTCGAACATCCTCCATAAAAAGGCGTTTGGCGGTGAGCACGATTCCGTCGGTTTAGATTATCTGAACAAAATTTTAATTTTTGACGAAATGGCGGCAATTTGGAAAAAAAAATCGTTTTCGATGAAAGTTTTTGCTGTAAAGTGTCAAAAAAAATTAGTAAAAAGTTTTTTACATCTTATTTCTTCGTTCAATAACCGAAGAATATATCTAAAAATATCGTGTTAAAATTTCAGCCCGTTTAGTTGAGCCATTTCTGAGAAATCTTGCTCTGCGTTTCTGAAATGACAGTTTTGAGATAAACGCGTTTAAAGTTTCAGAAGTAGTTTACACATAGGTAAATTTAGTTTTTTTTCAACATTCATGGTATCATCGATTCCAGGGCCATAATATCTTGTGTAGAATCCCTAGCTTCCAGTAAGTACAGCTGATGTGTTGTCGTCGAGCCATTCTTTCTTCGCGCGTGCTCCCTAGCGCTCTTGCGTCGGAGTTCCTAATGAAAGCCCTAATGCATTCATAATGTGTAACAATGATGTTGTACCTTCATTTTATATTGCAGCTGCAATGTAAGCCGCTATTTCAACAACTGTAGAGACACATGGAATAATTGGCTCTATTATTCCTAGAAAGTACTTTTTATTAATTGTTTTTCCGTCTTTTTCATTAATTCATTAATTCATTCTTATTTTTGACTAGGTCGCGGAGTCGTGAGCCCATCCTCTTTTTAACATGCTCGATACATTTTCTTTTACTACCTACTACTTTATAACTCTTATTTTTTTAGAGAATATACTCAAATATATGTACATTCCGAAATTAAAAAAAAATTTTTTTTTTTTTTGTAAATTCTAACTGCGTATAACCCCTTAAATGATTTTTTATTTATTTATTTTTTTTTTTTTTTTTTTTTGATCAGATATAAGATTATACAGATTTCAATAATAAATACAAATTTTGTTTACATTTTTATGGTTTCCATACCAATGTTCATCTTAGTCTAAGAGCCAGTGAACTATTTGACTAACCTGTTTTCTCAAAGCTAGAAATTTTTTTAATGATATTTTATTATCGGTACATTAAGAAAGTGCCGGTCTGGCAAGCATTTAGCGATTGCGTCATCATCCCTCGAGTTTTTGAAAATGTAAAAAAACTCATTTTTTTAACTTGCTTTCACAAGGCTCAAATTTTGAGGGAGTATTCTTGTAACTGTTCAGATAGCATATGTAGAAAGCCAGACCATTCTGACGATTGCAAGGGTCTGCCAGACGAGTACATAATAGTCACGACGCGCAAGGGTGTGGGCGCATTGCCATACATGATCGACTAATACCCTTGTATTTGAATAATTTATACGCCATTTTGAAGGTCATTTTGAAAACATCCGATATACCAAACTTCAACTTTGTACCTCATCTTATGGCCGAGATATCATTGAAAATATGCCAAAGTGGCCCCTTTTTCAAACTCAATTTTTGGCGTAACCATAAAAGATATCGAAAAAAAAATTACGTGATTCTACTCATATTGGCTTAGGCCGCTTAATGTATAGTGATATATGCTAAATAATCCTTTATTATTAGCTAAAAAGGATAAAATAATTTTTCAATTAATGTTTTCGGATAGTGCGTTTTGTTCAATTACTTTCTTATTAGCGTTATTCGAAAGCCTATTGTTTTTTCTTTTAGTACTGCAAAAATTGTTCAAATCAAATTTGTGGAACACATTGAAAAATTGAAGAAACCAGAGTTTGTATACCCGCGCGTAACGCATTGCGCACTGCTATCCGATAGAACGAAATCTATGCGGGCTACTATTAGCGCGGTGTTCTGTGCATAGAACTCGTTCTATCGGATAGCAGTGCGCGATGCGTTACGCGCGGGTATACAAACTCTGGTTTCTTCAATTTTTCAATGTGTTCTACAAATTTGATTTGAACAATTTTTGCAGTACTAAAAGAAAAAACAATAGGCTTTCGAATAACGCTTATAAGAAAGTAATTGAACAAAACGCACTATCCGAAAACATTAATTGAAAAATTATTTTATCCTTTTTAGCTAATAATAAAGGATTATTTAGCATATATCACTATAGATTAAGCGGCCTAAGCCAATATGAGTAGAATCACGTAATTTTTTTTTCGATATCTTTTATGGTTACGCCAAAAATTGAGTTTGAAAAAGGGGTCACTTTGGCATATTTTCAATGATATCTCGGCCATAAGATGAGGTACAAAGTTGAAGTTTGGTATATCGGATGTTTTCAAAATGACCTTCAAAATGGCGTATAAATTATTCAAATACAAGGGTATTAGTCGATCATGTATGGCAATGCGCCCACACCCTTGCGCGTCGTGACTATTATGTACTCGTCTGGCAGACCCTTGCAATCGTCAGAATGGTCTGGCTTTCTACATATGCTATCTGAACAGTTACAAGAATACTCCCTCAAAATTTGAGCCTTGTGAAAGCAAGTTAAAAAAATGAGTTTTTTTACATTTTCAAAAACTCGAGGGATGATGACGCAATCGCTAAATGCTTGCCAGACCGGCACTTTCTTAATGTACCGATAATAAAATATCATTAAAAAAATTTCTAGCTTTGAGAAAACAGGTTCTGTTAAACTGCGCCGCGGTGCTTACGCGTTTGATATTCCGTCTAAACACAGCTAAAGCAGAAATTGAATATTTTAAAATATTAAATATTTGTTTATTTTGAAAAATTTCATTATTTAGGAAATTTAAAATTATAATATAAAAAATTTGACAATTTGGAAACATTTGTAATTGGAAAATTTTAAATACAAAATACAAAAAGTTAGTTTTATTTTAAGTTAAAAAATCTTCTGAGTTTAAACACTTATTCATATTGCTAAAATTGACAAAATGATTTTTGCATTTTTCAGAAACTATGCAACCTAATACCGTCCACAAAAACGAATGTTTAAACATTCGTTTTTGTGGACGGTATTAGGTTGCATAGTTTCTGGGAAATGCAAAAATCATGCAATTGCCGATTTATTCTAACCGATTAATACTTGTTCTGATAAGCCGAATGACCAATTTCTCAATTTTCTTGAGAGTCTCCTAAATGGTTGGAAAGAAATCCCAAAAACTAATCTACTTTTCACTCGGTCAGTACAAATGGAATGTCATCGAAAGTTGAACTTTTACCCTTGGGGAAAATAATAAACTATCTCAATAATTTTTTTCCTGATATGCTATCAGCGAAAGTGAGCGTTAGCGTTAAAAGCCAAGATTAATCGTCTCTCAGTCGTTGAAAAAACGGTGATAAAAATGGGCAAACAGCTAGCAAATCATTGTAAACATAGTCAAAGTAAAATGTAATTTTTATCCGTGCTTTTGTTTTAAAGTGCAATATTAAAAAAGATTTTATTAGATTCTTCATTTTATCGTAACATCAATGCAATGTGACGTAAATGCCACCTTGGAGATCAAATTGCAGCTGATACGCCCACAATTTGCTCGCGCACTCCGAGTTATTGAATTTATTAATTTTTATCTTAATCACACGGCACTAATGCGCGGTACCAATAATTTCAAACAGAATGATAAGTGATGAATTTATATCAGCAATTCGAAGATAATTTAGCAGGAACTTCTAAGTATGTCAGTTACGCGCAGTAAATCAATAGATAATGTGGGAAATAATATCAATGACTATTTTTAATATATGTGTGACAGTGTTTGTGTGTGATTTTTGCAATATATGTAACAATAACATATATGTTCAGTGTTAATTGTTTTGATGATTGATATGGATTCATTCACGAAGAAAATTAAGTACGTATATTAATTACAACAATTTACTTTTGTTTTTTCTTTTGGATAAATGGAAACTAATTTAAATGGAAAGAAATTTTTTAATTGGACATATTTTAATTCAAAAGTCGGTATAAAAATTACAAAAATGTATTTAACACAACCTTGCACTTCACTGCAATAACATTGCTGCGATAATTTCATAAGCTATTTATTACAGATACATCAGTCGCTTATATATATATATACATATATTATATATATGTATATATATATATATATTTATATATATATACGTGCGTAAATACACACATTCAAATATATACACCTTTTCTGTACATTGTATATTCGATTAATTTCCTACTATTTTTATCGAAAAGAATTCTTATTTTAATGATATTAATACTAATTTGTTTGTATATCATATTATTCTGACAATAATCAATTAACTGAATCAAATTCAATTAAAATTATATTCTACGCAAGCACTTTTCATTGCAAATTAGATAAAACGATTTTTAGTGTGTTCTTATCTAGTAATAATCTTGACGTTTTAATATCATGAGTCTATGTTTGATAAATGCGATTGGTCTTCAATTACAAACATGCACTATTTCAACTAATTTCATTCTCTGTATGCTGATCATAATATTTCATGAATTAATTTAAATCGTGATAGTATAATAGGGTATATATAGAATAATTATATACATTGTTTGTACAAGAGATAAATTCTGTTAATACTCACAGTGAAATATGTGAAAATTCTTTTGTGATTCATTTTTATACATAATGAATTTAATAATATTGTGCAAATACGATGGGTATTCTAGCATGTTCTAAATGCAGGCCAATTAATTATACCCATGCATTAAACTTTTCTTTTGTTTTGGATTTATATTTAGTGCAAATATCTTCGATTTTTATTTTCGCTAATATTCCATTGCTGCTCAGCAGAATCAAATATATTTTTAAACTTCCTATAGAGTCTAGAGCAAGTTATAGTAATCGTTCAAGAATCGAAAATGAAAGTTTTTGCATATATTTGCGTTTCATTATTTCTGAACATTTTGGCATACATTAGAAAAAATGGATGTGTGTATGTGTGTCGATACAATTTTTCGACCACGTTTTCGGGAGGATCAATCGATTTGAATGATTAAAAAATCGATTCCTATTGTTAAGGAGACGTGCTGATTAATTTTTGATAAAGGCAGGTCAGTTGTTTCGTAGATACGGAAAATAATTCAAGCATTATTCGATTCTTACGGAGACGTGCTGATTAATTTTTTGCAATGGCAGTTGCAGCCGTTTCCGATATGCGGAGCAAAAAGTGCAAAAAATTGCAATTATTAAGAGAACGGATCATCTACAACACTTTGCGAGTGTATCGATCAAACCGTTATTTAGTTACCGCGGACACCTAAGGTTATTTATAAATAAATCAAAAAATATTTTACGAAATGTTTATTAAATTATGATTTATGTTGGATAATAAAGTTAGAAATCAAACTAAATTAACAAAACCGCAATCTTTGCTAAAAAATAATTAATACTATCAATCAAACTTTGCTCTCAAAAAATATGATTTTAAACAGTGACACCTAGACTGAACATTTCAAAATAACCTGCATTGATTGTATATGTAGCCATCTCCACGCTCTGGAATGTCTGCACATGTGTCTTTGATGAATATTCTTAGATATTGCAAAAAAGTCACTATTTATCCACCCTTTTGCCTGGGCCACACCGATGCTCTCAGCTGGTGCATTCACCATAAGCTTGTCATTCTTTGACTAGAAAATACGAAAAATGGGGGTATGTAGTGACCGTTAGCACTCATACATAACAAAGTTAAATAATTGAAATAAATTATCACAAGAAATATCAATATTTTTACTGTCCGGCACTAAGAGACGACTTAGTGTGCGGTGCTAAGGAACAGACATTTTTGTTCATTTGGTGGCACCTACTAAACTTGGTTAAAAGATCTAATAATATTCTACCATTTTACGGATAACAATCAAGTACAACTTTTATCTTTGCATACCACTCAAATGTAAATCCACAAATATGCTAGAATTACTTTCATTAGGTGACGCCGTGATTTTGCGCCTAAAACAGGAAAGGGTTGCTCTCACCGTGGCCGTGTGCGTCACAGGCGAGGCTTGGCGCGTTATCCTGTACCTGTGTGCCCTAGTGCCCCTTTCATTTGTATTTTGAAATGAAAAGATTTATACTCGTTTAAATAATACGTGTTAAATAGAGTGTCCGGTGCTTGGTGCCGTCCGGCGTTACAGGACTTTCCCCTGTATTTTCAATTATAAAAATTTATTAAAATTATATAATGGGTCGCGCTTTAATGCAATACACAGCATATAAGCACGATTTTGGGCGCTTTAATCTACACAATTATAGTTATTAATTTCCTGTAGTGTAACTTATTGTAATCGCCCAAAAATCGAAATTGAAAATTTTTGCATTTCTTTACGTTTCAAAGGTTTCTGAGTGTATACATTTGTGTCATTTTGCGTAATGATAACTCCGCTTGATCAAGTTTTGTTTATTACTTTTTATGTAAACATATATAAAAGTCATCTTCGAATTTATAAGCTCACATTTTATCTATAAATTCCGAATAATGAAAGTTACAGTATTTATAATAAAGTATTTTGCTTGTTTTTTTTATATTTATTTATTAATAGCAATCAAGATACAATTTATCTTATAAGCTATATATATATATATATATATATATATATATAAATAATAAAAAAAAGAAAATAATAATAATAATAATAATAATAATACTGAATAAATAAATAAATAAATAAAAATAATAATAATAATTATTATTATAATAATATATTATAATAATAATAATTATAATAATATAATAATATATTGAATTTTGACTATTATCTTTTATGTTATGGGGTGTATGCGGTGGCGATATCGGTTCGAACGTGGGCTAGAACCAACTAGTCCTGGGTTCGCTGGTTCGATTCTCGCTACCGCCAAAGCCCGACATCGGGCAACTTTGATGTGAAATTTCCACTTGAGGTTATAGATCTCAAATATAGCCTCAAGTGAAAATCGCCTCTCGTAGATATATTTGCATATATATAATAAAAATGTCAGCGAATACTTCGAGTATAGTTAATTAGTCATAATTGGATTGGACAACTACTGGGTTGCCATTCATTTAAAAATCCATATAATAAAAGCCAAAACAATTACTGAATGTCCTAAGTGTGATTGTGATTAAGAAAAAAAAATCTGTTATGTTATAAATTGTCAAGTGTTACATAAAACATGTGTACATGTTTAGCTAATCTGTATTGTCTTTACAGTAGCACAATGTGGCGTCGGTCCGACGAGGCTTCCCAGCATCTCCTGGAAAATGACGAAGATGAAATGGTACCAACTTTCCAAACACCTAGCGCAGTCATAGCTGGATCAGACTCTCAACAGACCAATTTAGTCGTTTTATCTAGTAGCGATTCTTGCAATAATAATGGCGAACAGGTAAAAATATAAATGACCATAGAAAAATGTATTTGTAAGGTCATAAAATTATATATATATATATATATATATATATATATATGATTTAGTAGTTAATTTTGATGTTGAAATATATGAGTGAGTTCTTGAGGGCGATACATCAAACAAAGAAAAGCCAAAGATTTATAAAATAATCTTAATTGCTGATTACGAATCCGTTGTCAAACTTGCAATATTCAAAATAGTTGACATGTAATGAGGGTTAGAAATAGAAAAAACAGAATTCAATAATAATGTTCATTTAATGTCTGAAAAGAAACAATAAAGTTGAAATCATAAAATTTTTGAAAAAAGCATTTTACAATAATTAAGCACAGATTGTTAGCACAAGTGGCGCTCGTGAAGTCATATCGACGCACTTCAACTGGGAAGGGTCTGTCGCAGTTATAGCACTCATTGAGTTTTTTCTTGTCAGCCTTGCCGGCATCAATTTATTGCAAATCATTGAAAGTCTGATTGTGAAGTACTGGCTTTCTTGTAAATTTTCGCTGGTACTTCGATTTTTGACGCTGTGCTGCTTCTGCCGTGACCTCTCTGTTTTCAGGGGATGTAATGATGCATTGAAAAGACGATCTGCTAACGTTGGCAGCAGCAGAAGCAACACGCTCCGAAATTTCATTTATTTTCACTTCCTTCATAGCAATAAACTATTTTTTATAATTTATCTATTTTTTGGGAGTTTTTCATTTTAATTCTAAATTTTATTGTTTAAAATAAAAAATGTCGAAAATAATATAAAATTTTAGAATTTATTCGGCACGAATTATGGCTTTCAAACGGCCGGAAAGCCACCGCAAGTTGCACGAAAGTGGCTCTGGGGTATTTTGGCCCATTCCTGGCGAGGCGCCTAGTAGAGGTGATCGACAATTTGGTATTTTTTAGTGCAAACCTTACTTTTCAAAATGCCCCAGGCACAAAAGTCTAACGGATTTAGTTTCAGAGATTTTGGTGGCCATTGTTCGATGGACATGAAGCGAGAAACCTCTTTTTTAAGCCATTTTCGCTTGACGCGTGCTGAGTTTGATGGTGCTGAGTCCTGTTGGAATGTCCATGGTCTGCGACCGAAATGTTTGTCTACTCAGGACTTCAATACTGCCTTTAAGAAATGTTTCCGATAAATTCGGCAATTGTTTTGATCCCACGGTCGATGAATACGAGCGGAGTGTCACCATTGGCGGTTACGATGGTTCTCATCATTACCGTGGGCGGCGCTTGAGTTCTGGTGGTCAATCGAAGGTGTAAATTTTTAGCTGACCTCTTTGTCAAGTAAACCCTATCATGTTGCCTGTTCACAAACTACTTAGTTTGGAATGACTTCTCATCGTAGAAAACCAATTCGGTAACTAGCCACTTTCGTATAAGCGAACCAACTCCTTGGCTCTTTCCCGTCTAACTTTATTCTGTGCATCTATGAACTCTTGCATTTTTTGGAACTTCAATGGCTCTAGTCCAAGCTCATTTTTCAATATGTGTTGCATCCGTTCTCGCGATATGTTAAGCTCACGAGCCATTTCTTTACCACTGCGATGCGAATTTCGATCAATTTTTACCTTCACTTTTCGGATAATTTCTGGTGCTTCTGGTGTTTTTTTGTCCACTTTTTGGACGCGGTGCAATACTGAGTATACATGTTTTATGTAATAACGATTACGAAATATGATACGAGAAACAAAATATTTGTTCGCATTTAAATGCTGGAGGGCTCTAACGATAGCCACTTGTGGTTTTCCAGCCAAATATAAAGCAATCACACTATCTCGCTTGACTTCCATCAAGAATTTTTTTTCTGAATGCAATAGATCAAAATGCTTTTTTACGCTAATAAACAACTAAATGAACAATCACTGAAATAAATCTGTCAACAGTCTGATTTGCGGTATAGAAATGATAGCAGTCTGAAGTTGGTTGCAATACATATCAGCCACCCTGTATATATATATATATATATATATATAATATATATATATATATATATATATGTTAAAGAACTTACTCATATATATATATATATATATATATATATATATATATATATATATATATATGAGTGAGTTCTTGAGGGCGATACATCAAACAAAGAAAAGCCAAAGATTTATAAAATAATCTTTATTTCCAAACGTTTCGACATTCAATTTAATGTCATCATCAGTGGATATTACGTTGGTTAGTTACATATAGAGAAGTGTACACAGCACTAGAGATTTGGCACTAACATTTATACAACTAACTTGTCAGCACGGAATTTATAGATAAAATGTGAGAGCTTATAAATTCGAAGATGACTTTTATATATGTTTACATAAAAAGTAATAAACAAACTTGATCAAGCGGAGTTATCATTACGCAAAATGACACAAATGTATACACTCAGAAACCTTTGAAACGTTAAGAAATGCAAAAATTTTCAATTTCGATTTTTGGGCGATTACAATAAGTTACACTACAGGAAATTAATAACTATAATTGTGTAGATTAAAAGCGCCCAAAATCGTGCTTATATGCTGTGTATTGCATTAAAGCGCGACCCATTATATAATTTTAATAAATTTTTATAATTGAAAATACAGGGGAAAGTCCTGTAACGCCGGACGGCACCAAGCACCGGACACTCTATTTAACACGTATTATTTAAACGAGTATAAATCTTTTCATTTCAAAATACAAATGAAAGGGGCACTAGGGCACACAGGTACAGGATACGCGCCAAGCCTCGCCTGTGACGCACACGGCCACGGTGAGAGCAACCCTTTCCTGTTTTAGGCGCAAAATCACGGCGTCACCTAATGAAAGTAATTCTAGCATATTTGTGGATTTACATTTGAGTGGTATGCAAAGATAAAAGTTGTACTTGATTGTTATCCGTAAAATGGTAGAATATTATTATTATATTATTATATATATATATATATATATATATATATATATATATATATGAGTGAGTTCTTGAGGGCGATACATCAAACAAAGAAAAGCCAAAGATTTATAAAATAATCTTTATTTCCAAACGTTTCGACATTCAATTTAATGTCATCATCAGTGGATATTACGTTGGTTAGTTACATATAGAGAAGTGTACACAGCACTAGAGATTTGGCACTAACATTTATACAACTAACTTGTCACGACTTCTGTACTTTGCTAGTACCGAGGCATGTATCCTAGCCTACATATGCAGATACATGCCTCGGTACTAGCAAAGTACAGAAGTCGTGGCAGAAATTACATAATTCTACTTACATTTTTGTTCAATAAAACTATCATTTTTCTGTTTACATCATACAAAAAAATTATATAAAAAATGCATAGTGCTGACAAGTTAGTTGTATAAATGTTAGTGCCAAATCTCTAGTGCTGTGTACACTTCTCTATATGTAACTAACCAACGTAATATCCACTGATGATGACATTAAATTGAATGTCGAAACGTTTGGAAATAAAGATTATTTTATAAATCTTTGGCTTTTCTTTGTTTGATGTATCGCCCTCAAGAACTCACTCATATATATATATATATATATATATATATATATATAATATATAATAATATTCTACCATTTTACGGATAACAATCAAGTACAACTTTTATCTTTGCATACCACTCAAATGTAAATCCACAAATATGCTAGAATTACTTTCATTAGGTGACGCCGTGATTTTGCGCCTAAAACAGGAAAGGGTTGCTCTCACCGTGGCCGTGTGCGTCACAGGCGAGGCTTGGCGCGTTATCCTGTACCTGTGTGCCCTAGTGCCCCTTTCATTTGTATTTTGAAATGAAAAGATTTATACTCGTTTAAATAATACGTGTTAAATAGAGTGTCCGGTGCTTGGTGCCGTCCGGCGTTACAGGACTTTCCCCTGTATTTTCAATTATAAAAATTTATTAAAATTATATAATGGGTCGCGCTTTAATGCAATACACAGCATATAAGCACGATTTTGGGCGCTTTAATCTACACAATTATAGTTATTAATTTCCTGTAGTGTAACTTATTGTAATCGCCCAAAAATCGAAATTGAAAATTTTTGCATTTCTTTACGTTTCAAAGGTTTCTGAGTGTATACATTTGTGTCATTTTGCGTAATGATAACTCCGCTTGATCAAGTTTTGTTTATTACTTTTTATGTAAACATATATAAAAGTCATCTTCGAATTTATAAGCTCTCACATTTTATCTATAAATTCCGTGCTGACAAGTTAGTTGTATAAATGTTAGTGCCAAATCTCTAGTGCTGTGTACACTTCTCTATATGTAACTAACCAACGTAATATCCACTGATGATGACATTAAATTGAATGTCGAAACGTTTGGAAATAAAGATTATTTTATAAATCTTTGGCTTTTCTTTGTTTGATGTATCGCCCTCAAGAACTCACTCATATATATATATATATATATATATATATATATATATATATATGAGTAAGTTCTTTAACATATATATATATATATATATATTTATATATATATATATATATATATACAGGGTGGCTGATATGTATTGCAACCAACTTCAGACTGCTATCATTTCTATACCGCAAATCAGACTGTTGACAGATTTATTTCAGTGATTGTTCATTTAGTTGTTTATTAGCGTAAAAAAGCATTTTGATCTATTGCATTCAGAAAAAAAATTCTTGATGGAAGTCAAGCGAGATAGTGTGATTGCTTTATATTTGGCTGGAAAACCACAAGTGGCTATCGTTAGAGCCCTCCAGCATTTAAATGCGAACAAATATTTTGTTTCTCGTATCATATTTCGTAATCGTTATTACATAAAACATGTATACTCAGTATTGCACCGCGTCCAAAAAGTGGACAAAAAAACACCAGAAGCACCAGAAATTATCCGAAAAGTGAAGGTAAAAATTGATCGAAATTCGCATCGCAGTGGTAAAGAAATGGCTCGTGAGCTTAACATATCGCGAGAACGGATGCAACACATATTGAAAAATGAGCTTGGACTAGAGCCATTGAAGTTCCAAAAAATGCAAGAGTTCATAGATGCACAGAATAAAGTTAGACGGGAAAGAGCCAAGGAGTTGGTTCGCTTATACGAAAGTGGCTAGTTACCGAATTTGGTTTTCTACGATGAGAAGTCATTCCAAACTAAGTAGTTTGTGAACAGGCAACATGATAGGGTTTACTTGACAAAGAGGTCAGCTAAAAATTTACACCTTCGATTGACCACCAGAACTCAAGCGCCGCCCACGGTAATGATGAGAACCATCGTAACCGCCAATGGTGACACTCCGCTCGTATTCATCGACCGTGGGATCAAAACAATTGCCGAATTTATCGGAAACATTTCTTAAAGGCAGTATTGAAGTCCTGAGTAGACAAACATTTCGGTCGCAGACCATGGACATTCCAACAGGACTCAGCACCATCAAACTCAGCACGCGTCAAGCGAAAATGGCTTAAAAAAGAGGTTTTCGCTTCATGTCCATCGAACAATGGCCACCAAAATCTCTGAAACTAAATCCGTTAGACTTTTGTGCCTGGGGCATTTTGAAAAGTAAGGTTTGCACTAAAAAATACCAAATTGTCGATCACCTCTACTAGGCGCCTCGCCAGGAATGGGCCAAAATACCCCAGAGCCACTTTCGTGCAACTTGCGGTGGCTTTCCGGCCGTTTGAAAGCCATAATTCGTGCCGAATAAATTCTAAAATTTTATATTATTTTCGACATTTTTTATTTTAAACAATAAAATTTAGAATTAAAATGAAAAACTCCCAAAAAATAGATAAATTATAAAAAATAGTTTATTGCTATGAAGGAAGTGAAAATAAATGAAATTTCGGAGCGTGTTGCTTCTGCTGCTGCCAACGTTAGCAGATCGTCTTTTCAATGCATCATTACATCCCTGAAAACAGAGAGGTCACGGCAGAAGCAGCACAGCGTCAAAAATCGAAGTACCAGCGAAAATTTACAAGAAAGCCAGTACTTCACAATCAGCTCTGAAAAAAGGAAAAAAGAAAGTTTTCGGAAGACTTTCAATGATTTGCAATAAATTGATGCCGGCAAGGCTGACAAGAAAAAACTCAATGAGTGCTATAACTGCGACAGACCCTTCCCAGTTGAAGTGCGTCGATATGACTTCACGAGCGCCACTTGTGCTAACAATCTGTGCTTAATTATTGTAAAATGCTTTTTTCAAAAATTTTATGATTTCAACTTTATTGTTTCTTTTCAGACATTAAATGAACATTATTATTGAATTCTGTTTTTTCTATTTCTAACCCTCATTTCATGTCAACTATTTTGAATATTGCAAGTTTGACAACGGATTCGTAATCAGCGCATTTAAAAACCGTCAGGGTAAGAATTTGTGGAAACTCCCTTTCATATACGTGTAATATATAGATACACTTCCAAACATAATTGCAAGCATCTCTTATGATAAAATGTTGCGTTTTGTAATACCCCTGTAATTAAAAAATAATCCAGAAATTTTCGTTTCTAAGCATTGTTGTACAATCAAAAATAAAATTGTGGTCCACAGCGCCATGCTATTAATATACTTGATAAAGTAATATCAATTATTATGTACATGATATATGTAATTAATCGTGCTAGTAATTTCTTACAGAAGATGGTTTGAAAAAACAGTGTATTAAGTTTCTTAACCTTCCGTCGGTCGGATATTTTTTCACCTTCGAACGGTCGGAAAGGTCTGGCTGGACCACCATTCATTTTACATTCATTTATATGTGATATATGAGTTTTTGGTGTCTTATATATTAACGATTATTAGTAGTAAATATTTATAGTTTTGATTTTTCTTTTTCTTACCGTCTTTTGCATGTGTTGAGCTTGCTTATAATAAAAATATTACATATTATATTATATAAAAAAAATCAAGAAATATAAAAAAATCGTTGCTTTTTTGTTAATTTTTCTGTTTTATATCCATGAAAAACAATATTTATTCTTTTTCGGCACCTTTGAAATGAATGTGAAATTCAAATGAAAACGAAATGAAGTGCGTCGCCTTTGGAATGAGCTGTAAAATTCAAAGTGAAAATATAATTTCACTACAGGTTTGCCAAAAAAAATTTCGAACGCAGTACGGGTAGAAAAATTGTTGATAATGTGTGCATTACTCATCCGATTTCAGAGTTTGCGATTACCAATAAGTTTGGTAGGTTTTCAAGGAACTCTAGTCATGAAAATACTAACATTCATGTTACAACACATAGCAAAGAATATATACAACGCAGTTTGAATAGAAAATACCATAAAAAGATAAAATACTGGTTTACATATATCAAAAATCTTATATTTTATACAAAATGTATGGGTGGTCTAGACAGACCTTTCCGACCGTTTGAAGTATAAAAAAGTTAATATCCTTATAATTATCCTTCTGTACATTTTTTCGTCCTGATTTTTTCATTGATCGACAGCTAATGAAATTTTAGGAAAAATCAAGAAATTTCAAGTCGATAGGATTACTAGAAGTATTTTTTTTTAATTGAAGTCGAAAAAAGTCTGGCCAGACCACGCCGACCGACGGAGGGTTAAAAAAATGATTTGACGTTTTTCATGAAATTTAATATGGCGTGAAGTTTAATTGTTTTTGGGAGATATGAATTGGAAATACTAATGTTTAGATTTAAGTGAAAGCGAAAATTTTATTTCCGAAATAAACAGTTCAAAATTTTATCTAAATATATAAATCTCAATTTCGGTTGAATAAGTCAATTATTGCATCTATCGGGAAGTTTTTGCAACCTTTCTTAAGGCAAAATGCTACTTTCAACTAGCTTTTGTTTGTCGTGCCTATATATCCAGTTTAACAAGATAAACGATCCAGTTACAAACGTTTGAAACAAACTCAATTTTATATGTTCCAATAACAATGGTAGCGTTTCAAGTTTCACAAAGTACATTCTACTAATGTTAATTTATTGTTATTATTATGGAACATGACTATACTGGTAGGTTTCACTGTAGTGAAAAAGAAGTATTAATTCGAATTTTCAAAATTAAGAAATAACTTTTTTTGAATATTTAAAAAAATGCGAATATTTTTGATATCTGAAAAAAATTGAAATAAAAATATTATTTTACAAATTTTTGAAAAGTTTAAAAAAGTTCGACATATTAATTTTTTTGAAAGTGGAAAAAACGCATATTAAGCTCACACAAGATAATGTGCTGTTTGTTGTGGTGAAGCCTTAAAAAATAGCTGTGTCAAAATTGGTTCGCAAATGTCATTGTGGTGCTTTATCACCCCAAGATGAAAAAACGCATCTTAACTTAAGCGCTTAAGGCATTGCGTGCTGTTTGTTGCAAAAAAACATTAAAAAAATATATGTGTCAAAATTGGTTTCTAAATATCATTCTGGTGATTTTTCATTCAAAGATGAAAAACGCTCTTTGCCATCCAGTTGAAGTCGATTACGACCTCAAAGTGCTATGTGTCATCTAAAGCAATTTGGTCATGTTTAAAAACTCAATAGATGAGTTTCTAATAATAAATTGGGAATTGATAGAGACGTGTTTAACACAATGCATTAGAAGCTGCGATTTGCTAAAAAAACATAATGAAAATAATCCATTTTTGGAACGACTTCTAACTTTGATGAAAATAAATTATGTATATACAATAATATCAAGTGGAAAAACTGAAAATATTGAAAAGCAGGCTAGTGAAACAGCTCAAACATCAAAATCTGATAGTCATTAAAAAAAGATTTTGGTCTGTTTGGTGGAATCATAAAAGAATAGTTTGCTCTGAGCGAAGTAAGAATAAATAAATTAACAATTATCTATACCATATCTAACTAAACTCACATATTTAGTACTGTGTCAAGCATTGTAAGAGACAGTTGGTGTTTTTTGTTTTCAAAAATTGAATATAATTTAAATAAAATATTAAATGATGTATAAGTATATAATTTTTACTGTTTTCAAATTACACTGAAGATGAGGCATACCATGGTCTGTAATTATTAAATAAAGTGTGTGTAAAAATCTAAAAAATTGTACATATTTAAAATTTAATATATATATATATATATATATATATATATATATATATTCTAAAAAATACTGTATATAAACGTTTCAAAAGCTATTTCTGAGTTTGCGTAATCATTCAGTAGTGTAAATTCGTGAAAATCACATTAAAACAATTTATTTGATGAAGAACAAAATGCAACAAATAAAAAGTAGGAACAAGATATATTTAAATTGAACCTAGTACATCGTTAATAGAATCATTTCACGATGCAAAAACTTTAAACCTGTTTTATTGACCTAAAATGTCCAATACACGATCTATTCGAGCATACGGGTTACACAAATTCGTTAGTGTATGAATGACATGACAGATAGTTTGGTATATTGTATAGCAACATCAAAACTTTATGGCCTTTCCGATAAAAATATACCGGGAAAAAATGTCATAGTTAAGCCTGACAAGGAGAGAGACATTAGGTTTACTCTTCAGGAATTTTGATGAAACTGAGCATGGTGATCTTCACAACCAAATACACAAATCAAATGCATCTATTATAACTTATTTTTTTACAAGAAAATGGATGTATTAATTATATGATCAGTCATTATAATTCACAAATAAATCATAACCGAAAGCTAAAAAGAACTCGGCTCGGCTATCTAGACATACCAACAGAGGACGTTTTGCGGGCAGATAAGAGCGTAGCGCATTTTTCGCAACTTATTTTTTTTTTAATTAAACGACTTCTCATAGGTCTATAATATTTTAGGGGATTCAGCTTGACTATCAACTCTCACCATGCGAAATTTCATCAAAATCCTAAAAGAGTAGGATCCTAGTAGAGAGGTTCTCCTCGTAAGCAAGAACATTGTACGAATTGGAGAATTTAAAAATTGATTTAAAGGTTGATAAAAGCAATCTAGATAGTTTTGGATCTCGGCCATAACGAAGCCTTAGACGAAAGACGAAGCTTAAGACGAACAATTGAAGAATTTCAACTAAAATGTCTTTATATTTTTGTCTCGTGATAGCACTTCTTACTTTCGGTACCATAGTGTTACTTATAAATATCCAAAGTTTTTAAGCCAATTTTTAACGGACGTCGTGGAAGTAGTTACTGCTTTCCTAAAAACCATGAGCAAGTGATCTATGCAAAACTATGAATCTGATTTGGTTTAAATTTTGTCGAAATACCAAAATGTTTTATACAAATTAAATATTTATATAATAATTTCAGACTCCCTCGTCGGATGACTTAGTGAAGATTCCACCAACTCAACCTTTGCGAGCGACTGTTCGTCTGTCTGTCGAAGGAATGAAATGTGAAAGTTGTGTGCGAAGCATTAAGGGTAATCTTTTTGAACGACCAGGTGTGCTTGATGTAGAGGTGAGAACAATTTTATTTAATTTAATAACTAATATTTTTGGCTGATTAGGATATATTGTCTATTAAACACAGTTCTTTGCAATACACGTAACAATTTTTTCTCATGGTCTCAAAGATCTTTGATTTTATATAATATTCACTATTTATTTATATTTATACGCAATCACGAGAAAAACGAACTTTATCGATTTCAGAAAATGAGTGACTTCACTCAGGTACACGTACAGTTTAAAAAATATAAATAAATCCGTCGCAATTGCAAATGTTTTCTTATATTAAAAATAAAATAAAAATATTAAAAGCAAAATAATAAAAAGTCAGTACAGCGTACAAAATTCTTTGTAATATTTTTTGTGTATCTAATTTTATTTATTCCCAACAAGTTAGGGTAGTTTTCAGCAGCTATTAGATAATTATGAACTTGCAAACTTCCCGAAGGAGAAGTTTGTTTTCATCAAAAAATCCGATTCGCTAATTTTATGTTTTCTCGACGTTTCAAGCCATTCTGAATCGATTGAGACCAAATTTGGAAAAAGGATGTGTGTGTGTATGAGTTTGTGTGTGAGTATGTATGTGTATGCGAACAGATTTTTTGCCGTAATTCGACGTTTTCTCGAAAACGGCTGGACTGATTACAAAAATTTAAAAGCCATTCGATGTATCTCTATGAGGACTATCGTGTCAGTTTTGCGCTACGATCGGCCGTCCACGTTTTAGCCCGCAATTCTGAATCATAGTAATAAAGTGTTAAAAAAAAATTTTTCGACGATTTTTATTATTTTTTTGACGATAGATACCATAGTCTTCTAGATCATACTGAAATATTACGTCAAAGTTTGCAAAAATTGTTTTCGTTTTTTTGGCATTTGTCAAAATTAGACCTTTAATCGACGTTTTCTTAAAAACGTCTGTACCGATTTCAGAAATTTAAAAGCCATTTGATGTATCTCGATGAGGACTATCGTTGTGCGACGATCTGCCAAGCCGTTTCTTTGCCATTTGGAAAAAAGTGTTAAACGTTTCGTCCACAGTTAAGCTCATACTACCGTATTGATTTTGAAAAATCAAAAACTGTTCGAAAGATATTAGTTAGGAATGATACTGATTAGTTTTAGGTGAAAATCTACCGAGCCGTTTCCTTGTAATTAACTGTTGAAAAAAAAATTAAGCCAATTTTTATGGAACTTTTTGTGGTGATATACATCATGGTCTTATAGAACTTACTGAAATATTGCGGCCTTACGACATGTAGTTTAATTTTAAAAATTCATCAAAGTTTGAGAAAATGAGTAGTTTTTTTGACGTTTGTTAAAATTGAAATTAGACGATTTACTTGGTATAACGATAGAGTACTTGGTCTTAATGAACATACTAAAGCATTAAAGTTCTACGGAAACTGGTTCAATTATAAAAATTGTTTATTTTTGAAAATTTGCTCTTAGAAAATATTCGGAGTTAACGTGTTTCATACTTTAATCACTCATAAATTATTTTATTGATTAAGTCGATTATTTACACATATCGGGAAGTTCATGTAACTTGCCTCAAGGCAAAATACCAATACCAACTAGGTTTATTATTGCAACTACTGATTATATGCAAGAAAATATAAAATATAAATGACTTAGATATTAAAAATACAGGATAAATGCATACAAGGTGAATACTAAAATGGTTTTAAAACTTTACAAAAATGTTATTTCTGTAAAAGTGATTTGTATAAGTAAACAAAGCATTAGCGCAACGAGTGTAGAAGTAAGTTAATAGTTGTTATTTTATAGAACAAATGTATCAGTTGTGAACAACCATTCAGTTTAACTAATGTTACTGTTATAGAATCTGACTGCGCTCGTTTAATATGAAAATTTTAACATTTTCACATTTCTTTAGAATCTTTGAATGAAAATGTTATCTATTTACTACCTTCATCACACATGATTCTAGAGAACAGCAGTTGATCTGATTTCAAATGTTGCATTTTGTTGATATTAATATTGTTAATTTTACAAATGCAGGTTTTATTACAAGAACGTGCAGGATTATTCACATACGATCCGGCAATTATAGAACCAAGGACTTTATGTAAAGCTTTAGAAGATATCGGTTTTCAAGCAAGGATTCCAACTCCTGGACCTGCAGAAGCAGTTACCGATTCTATATCTGAACTAATTAACGTCCAATCCTCTGTTTCTGGAGTTAAAACTAACGCATCAGGGATGAATGAAAATTATTCTAATATCAATATTGATCTGACACAAGATCTTTTACTCATAGGCGATGAGAGAGATCGTGATAAGCAACAAAATGAAGCCGAAAGTATTATAGAAGTTCAGGGCATGACCTGCCAAAGTTGTGTTAAGACTATTGAAAGTTAGTTATTGCGTTTGTTTTAATCGATCGTTATTTCGCATTGCTATTATATTATTTTTAATGTAATTTTTCAGGTATGATATCAGAAAAGACAGGTGTCTGTAGCATAAAAGTGAGTTTAGAACAAAAAATAGCTACAGTTGTGTTTAATGAAAAATTTATATCGGCAAATGAAATTTCCGAAAGTATAAATGATATGGGTTTTGAAGCCAGTGTAAAATTGATAAATGGCAGACCATTTTCATCTTTAAAAAAAGGTTTGATATATTCTTGTTTGTTAAAATTTTGTTCAAAAAATAAATAAAATAATACCAATACTTATATTTATTTTTAGATCCATCGCAAACGATGCCTTTGAAATCATTGCCTTCTGAAACTAGTATATCGTCGGTTTTCGATGGTATAAAAGATAAAAGTAATAAAAATAACCAAAAATGCAATTTGCACATATCGGGTATGACTTGTGCAAGCTGCGTCGCCGCTATTGAAAAGCATTGCAAGAAAATCTACGGTTAGTGAAAAATAATATAAATTGATTTAAATAAAAATATTGATAAATATTGCAAATTTCTTTAAATGATGCATTAAGATCAATACTAGCATTTATGTTAAATCTGCGAATCATTGAATATTATTTGTAGTTCATAACGTTTTTAAGGCTTGATCGGTTTTCCAAAAATCGATTTTGGAAACTATATCAATTTGGGCATACTTCTTTAAATACGCAGATATATGTAAAGTCACTTTGATTACCCTGGAACCCACATTAAAATATAATTTATCAACGAAGTATTGAATTGTTTTCCAAAAAACGTGGAGCAATCGATAAGTATTCCTTAAAACTTGCGCCCAATCGATTGGCCAGGATCAAAATGGCAATCAACATGTCAGAAGAAATGCTGGAAAGGCTGGGGAACAAGGGCGAATAGACGAATGGAAACAACTTAAGGAAGTATTGCCAACTAATAGCGAGGTTTTGCAGTTCAAGAAATCCGTAACGATTCCAAAAGTTTTCAACCACAATAGCGCCGCGCAAGGATATAGATTATAGAGAATATCTCGAAAACGCCCTTAAGGGGAATGCCATTGATAATTGAGGAAGTACTCTCGATGTGGTGACAGTGGGGTTACCTCCGATGTCAGAACTTTTGATGAAGTTATCTACCTTATAAAAACATCTTTCACACCGAACAAACCAGCGCTAATTTATATATAGAATTATTTGCGACACATCAGGACAAGATCACGTGATTTGTTTGTGTGTCACAAACAAGCATTATTTGCGCAACGTTCGTATAAGTTGCTTCTAAACTTGCAGATTGGCATGATTTACGGACTATTGGATATAAAAAATTGCGGGCGCGTTTCGCGTGCAGAGGCAATGCCTTTTGCAGAATTTTTACTAAAAGCCCGCGATGTTGAAGCAAATTTAAGCGAGGCGATGAAGAATAGCAGAAACAAGATGAGGAAAAAGAACAACTGCTCGTTCTTCGGAAAAACGGGGCATTCCACAATAGAATACCGCACACACTTCGCAAATCAACAAGTTTCGAAAAACAAAAGAATACTAAAATCTCTAGTAGTACTAGAGAAATCTACATTCTCTTATTACGATTCTGGTGTGAACAAGAGCAAATGCTCCATCACCAAGGACAAGGCTGTGTACACCTTCTGCAATAAAACACAAAGAAGGAAAAAGGAAAGGAAAGTTTTTCTCACAACAACGATCGTGCGAATACAGGTTATGGTAGTTCTGGAAGCAAGAAGGAACAACGCCTTATTAGGTATTGACTTTTTAAGCAAAGTTTGTCTGGGTTTGGATCTCAAAAGCAAACATTTGATAATTTTCGCACCAGTTGAATAAATATTATTTCATAAAACATGAATAGATCCAATAAGCTATGGAGGAAAATGAAATAAATCAGGTGAGCGAGGCAGCACTACAAATCGTCCCAACACCACACATAAAGGTTGACGATCTGATAATGCTGGGCTCGATCAAAAATGAGATGTTCTGTCGACACACCATAGACTTCTTTGAACCTGCTTCGAAATACCGACCGCTGCTCTGACGTTTAGCATAGCATCATTCACGGTGCAGGAAATAAGCCTGCGAGGGAACAAGGAAGTCAAACACGTTAGAAAGCACGACGAACCTGAGACGGCAGTAGCAAGACAAACTTGCTATAAATATCATAACTTAATGATATAAATATGATTTTGTATCCAGGGACTTTCCCTTAGTAATTACGCCTAACATATCTTGTTTAAAATGAGGTTATTAATGAGCCGATTCTGCCGTAAAATAGACCAATGTTATGGCAAGGCTACGTTACATTCTAGTTCTCATACAAAATCGTACTGAATCATAGATAAACAAGTATAAATACTAAAAAGTGTACTGAATACTGTCAAAAGCCACATGGTTGGTATGCAGTCAGGCACTATATACTTTTTATACTTTAGCAATATATATGTTGCTTAGACTTATGTTATTATTCACATTTATAATTATATAATTGTTAATTTTATAAGTTTTATATATTTATAGAACTTTTAGTCTTGTAATTCAATATAGCGGTGAAGATGGACCAAACCAAGACTCGAAACATTTGCTAGTATAATAAAGACTTTTTTTTAAACCACCCGAAGAAGAAGCCTATGTTTTCGTACAAAAATTCGATTTGCTAATTTTATGTTTTCTCGACATTTCAAGCCATTCTCAATAGAATAAGACCAAATTTGGAAAAAGTGTGTTGTGTGTGTAAACGGCTGAATCGATTTAAAAAATTCAAAAGCCATATGA
>NW_020537646.1:41374092-41394092 GCF_003426905.1 Ctenocephalides felis | reverse complement strand
ATCACAATAAATAACACATTTTAAACGATTCTTCATCATTGTAGAAATGTGCTTTTTTTATGTCTTTTAAAAAATTGTTATCTAGACCTTTTTACGGGGTAACTTGAAACGGCCAACAAGTGGCAAACAAGTTTAATGTCTTATTTTAATTTTAAAGTATTTTACAAAATAATTACACTTTTAACTAATGCTAAAATAACTACCAAAGGAGGAAAATACTTTTATTATCGATTTTTAAAGATGGCCGTTTATTTCCCGATAGCAAAGTCATAAGAATCAAGGTTATGGCTGGTTATACATCTTTTTCCCTCTACTTTCAAATATTGTTGTTAAACAATGCTTAACTTTACTTTTTAACCCCGGACCTTTATATATTACTATCTATTTTTTGATAAATTCTGGGAAATTATAACTGGGAAAATGTTATTCGACAAAATGTTTCTTTGATTGATATCAAACTTAGGTTTTGAATTAAAATAACATAAATAAAAAATAATATAACCTAGAAAATGTTTTATAAATACCAATGAGTATATAATTAAATAAATGAGATCTTTCAGAGCACCGTGTTTGAGAAAAATATGCCAAAAAGTGCATTTTTATATTAACATTTCAAAAAAGTTGATATTTTGAGTTTCTAGTAACACTTGCGATCCGTTTAATAACGTTTTTGTGTATAAATATAACTACGAACAAAACTACTTACTACAATTTAATCATAATTAAATAATATTCACGTAAAACATCTAATAAACATCTAATGAATGTAATTGAACATCATCTGTCAAAAACGTTTGACATTTGACGGATTAGCCACCGTCCCTTGTTTTATTGAAAGTGCTTCTACTAAAATGTTCAAATTAAAAATGTAAAGTTTCTACGCGATTTTGAAATATTATCTCACCTTTCCGACAATCTCTGGATTGGCACGAATTTTTCAAGACTAAGACTGGCCAAATCGGTTTAGCCGTTTCGAGTTTTACCGGATCATTTGATCGAGAGCTCCATTTTTATATATAAGATATATACATGGATATATCCCTGAATCAAGTTGTAGTTTAACTCTGCTCACGGACCTGGCCTAGGGCAGTTCTTTATGACTAATATTTTTTAAATAAACTTGAAAAACACACTTCCAAAGTTGCTAAGTTTTAATATGAACAGATGTAGCAAGGATACTAATTAAAAAATGAAAATATATAGAATCAATCATTCATTGTGATACATAATTCTAATATATCAGTAAGCATAATATATAGTAAATAAATATGAATTAAATTTTCTCATCAGATTAAAGGAATGACATGCGCATCTTGTGTAAACAAAATTGAACGGGCGTGCTTGCGCGTTCCTGGTGTTTTGACTGCGGCGGTTGCGCTATCGACCCAGCGCGGTAAATTTACTTTTGACGCAGGAGAAACGGGTGCCAGAGATATCTGCGAAACAATTGATTCGTTAGGTTTCAAAGCTAGGCCTATTGCTCCAGGTGGAAGAAATGGGGCTATGCAGAGGGGTTACTTAGAACACAAGTGAGTGTTATTTTTCTGCTTTATGCTTTAATGTGAATACTACATCAAAGTTATAAATAAACATAAATTCATATTGTTCAATAGAATTATGATTTATGTTTGTTAACAAAACTCTCTTATGAAAAATATGTTCCGATATATAAACCAATATATACAACGTAGAATAATAATTTTGTCTGTCTTATAAAATAATATTGAATCTATACATGTTATTCATGTAATGAAGTTTAAAAACTGTACGGTGTTTCACAGATTTAATGTCTTATAAACTGTAGTAACGAGTTTTAAATAAATTAATACTTATAAAATTTAATTAATGAATAAATTAATATGTTTTTCATAATAGGGAAGAAATTAGAAAATGGCGTAACGCTTTCTTGATTTCTTTGGCATTTGGTGGACCTTGTATGGTTGCAATGGTGTATTTTATGGTTACCATGGAATTGCACAAACATTCTCCCGAGGAAATGTGCTGCGTAGTTCCAGGACTTAGTTTGGAAAATCTCGTCATGTTTGTGTTTTCTACACCAGTTCAGGTATAACTTATTACAAATATTTATGTTCGTGTATAAATCACCACAAATTAGTTTTTCTAAAAACTTAAATGATTAAATAAATTACTTTTAACGTTATTTTATTACAGTTCTTCGGCGGTTGGCATTTTTATGTCCAAGCATATCGCGCCATTCGTCGCGGAAACACTAATATGGACGTTTTAATATCAATGGCAACGACGATTAGTTATTTATATTCTTTAGCAGTTATTATTGCAGCAATGGCTTTAGAACAAAAAACATCGCCTCGAACATTTTTTGATACGCCACCTATGCTTTTAATTTTCATATCTTTAGGCCGATGGCTGGAGCATATAGCTAAAGTAAGTGTTCTAGAGTTATTCATAGAAATCATTTATATAAAAACTACATACGTTTTAATATTTTCTTTCTTTATTCTGTTGTATAATGTATATATATATATATATATATATATATACATTGTAAATGAAATTTTAGGGTAAAACCTCTGAGGCTTTATCAAAATTATTATCTCTGAAAGCTACAGACGCAACTTTAGTACAAATTGGTGAAGATTACAACATAATCAGTGAAAAATGTATCAGCGTAGACCTTGTACAGCGCGGGGATATTTTAAAGGTAATAATATAATGTATCATTTATTATTATAACTAGTTGGTATTGGTATTTAGCCTTGAGGCAAGTTACATGAACTTCCCGATATGTTTAAATAATCGACTTAATCAATAATAAAGAAATTAATTTATGAGTGATTTGAATACATAAATACACATAATTGAAAACGAACATGTTAACTCGGAGTATTTTCTAAAAGCAAATGTTCACAAATCAACACTTTTTATAATTGAACCTGTTTTCGTAGGAATTTAATGGTTTAGTATGTTCATTAAGACCATGTACTCTATTGTTATACCAAGTAAATCGTCTAATTCTAATTTTAGCAAACGTCAAAAAACTACTAAAATTAAACTACTTGTCGTAAGGCCGTAATATTTCAGTAAGTTCTATAAGACTATGATATATAGCGTCAAAAAAGTTCCATAAAAATCGGCTCAAAAATTTTTTTCAACAACGAATTACAAGACAACGGCTCGGTAAATTTTCACCTAAAACTAATCAGTATCATTCCCAACTAATATCTTACGAACACTTTTCGATTTTTAAAATCGATTCGGTAGTATGAGCTTAAATGTGGACGAAAAGTTTAATACTTTTTTTTCAAATTTCAAAGGAACGGCTTGGCCGATCGTCGCACAAAATTGACAAGCGATAATCCTCATTGAGACACATCAAATGGTTTTTGAATTTCTGAAATCGGTTCAAGCGTTTTTGAGCAAACGTCGATGAAAGGTCTAATTTTGACAAATTCCAAAAAAACGATACTAATTTTTGCAAACTTTGACAATTTTTTAAAGCTAAAAGAGTTGTCGTAGGGCCGTAATATTTTAGTATGATCTAGAAGACTATGGTATCTACCGCCAAAAAATAATAAAAAAAAAATTCAATACTTTATTACAAGAAAACGGCCCAGCCGATCTCTACCAAGAACTCATCAGCACAATTCTCAACCAATATCTTTAGAACGGTTTTTGAATTTTCAAAATCGATTCAGAACTGCGAGCTAAAACGTGTACGAAAAATTTTTCACTTTTCTGCTATTTACAAAGAAACGGCTTGGCTGATCGTCGCGCAAAATTGATAAACGCTAGTTCTCATCGCGATACATCGGATGGCTGTTAAAGGGTATGGGCGCATTGCCATACAGAATCGGCCCCACCCTGGTATTTAAATAATTTATACGCCATTTTATAGGTCTATTTGATAAAAACCGATATACCAATTTTCAACTTTGTACCTCATCTTATGGCCGAGATATCATTGAAAATATGCCAAAGTGGCCCCTTCTTTCAAACTCACTTTTTGGCGTAACCATGAAAGATATCGAAAAAATTTTTACGTGATTCTACTCACATTGACTCAGACTACATTATGTAGAACAATCGATTCCAAAAATCGTTTACTATTAGCTGAAAAACACAAAATAATTTTTCAATTGATTATTTTGGGTAGTGCATTTATTTGGACCACTTTCTAATTAGCGTTATTCGAAAGCCTATTGTTTTTTCTTTGAGTACTGCAAATATTGTTCAAATCAATTTAGTGGAACACATTGGAAAATTGAAAAGAACAGAGCAAGTACACCCGCGCGTAACGCTAATAGTACCCCGCAATTGCATAGAGTTCGTTCGGACGCAAAACAGTGCGCGATGCGCCGAAACGATTCTTAAGAAATTCTGAATGCGAAAATATTTATTTTTTAGTTATATATGTATAAATTCACGGAGTTTGAAATGTTTAGACATTATTAGTTTTACTATATTAATTAAATCACTAAAACTAGTGGTGTATCGTGCTTTAAGGCAAATTACTGGAACTTCCCGTACTATAATGAAATAAGAATATTGAATGCTTTCAAATATATTATTATAAATACTGTAACTTTTATTATTCGAATTTATAGACAAAATAAAAGTGCTCTTAAATTGAACGATGGCGTTTAAATATGTTAGCCTGAAAAGTGAATGAACAAAACTTAATGAAGCGGAGTTAGAAATTGCATAAACTGAATAGCAAAATTAAAATTATTTTTTCGATTCGAATTATTTTCGATAATAATTTTTGAGAATTAAAAAAAATATGTTTTTTTTTTTTAAAAAAAAAGAACAATCTTGTCGTCCAAAAAAGCAAAAGCTTTTTTGATTCATTTAAATCGGATTTTTCGTTCTCTTGAAAACTCGGTTTCTATCTTTGCTCCGTATCTCCGACTTGTATTTGTTAAAAACTAATCAGTACTTCTCCTCATCAAAAGGAATCGAATGTTCATTACATCATTCATACACGAAATATAACACAAATACACATACTCACATATAATTTTTTTCTATTGTATTCCAAAATGTTCAGAAACCTTCGAAACGTGAAGATGTGCAAACATTTTCGATTGCGATTTTTGAACGATTACAATAACTTACTTGCGGAAAGTTAAAAATATATACTGAAATTAAATGCATTTAAAATGTCGCTATATTATAAGTAGATGCGAATTAGCTAATACAAAATTAGTTAAAAAAACACGATCTTTCGCATAAACCACACAAAAGATACAAATATTATATTTATAAATAATATAATTTTCGAAATAAATTAATTAATATATTTTATATTATAAAAATAATAATTATTAGAATACTTTCAGTAATAATTTTTGTAAATTACTGAAGTACTATACAAAAAGTTTCTACATGAATTTTTTTTTATTTATTTTTCATAGCAAACTATACAAAGTACATTCAGCTATATTTTATTAGAGGTATATATTTTTTTACATCAAATGAAATTGTAGTACTGATAAAGAATGGTCACAATAAGGGCTTTATTGTCACAATGTTACAACTATCATTAAAAAAAAAAGTTTTTTTGTGTTTGTTGAAACTAAAATGTTTCATTATATCATTATTTCATATGTATATATACATATATAACTATAAAATAAATATTTTCGCATTCAGAATTTCTTAAGAATCGTTTCGGCGCATCGCGCACTGTTTTGCGTCCGAACGAACTCTATGCAATTGCAGGGTACTATTAGCGTTACGCGCGGGTGTACTTGCTCTGTTCTTTTCAATTTTCCAATGTGTTCCACTAAATTGATTTGAACAATATTTGCAGTACTCAAAGAAAAAACAATAGGCTTTCGAATAACGCTAATTAGAAAGTGGTCCAAATAAATGCACTACCCGAAATAATCAATTGAAAAATTATTTTGTCTTTTTCAGCTAATAGTAAACGATTTTTTGGAATCGATTGTTCTACATAATGTGGTCTGAGTCAATGTGAGTAGAATCATGTAAAATTTTTTTCGATATCTTTTATGGTTACGCCAAAAAGTGAGTTTGAAAGAAGGGGCCACTTTGGCATATTTTCAATGATATCTCGGCCATAAGATGAGGTACATAGTTGAAAATTGGTATATCGGTTTTTATCAAATAGACCTATAAAATGGCGTATAAATTATTTAAATACCAGGGTGGGGCCGATTCTGTATGGCAATGCGCCCATACCCTTTTTAAAATCGGTCCGGCCGTTTATGAGAAAACGTCGATTTATGGCAAAAAATTTGTTCACACACACGCGCACACACACACACACATACTTTTTCCAAATTTGGTCTCATTCGATTCAGAATGGTTTAGAACGTCGATAAAACATAAAATTAGCGAATCGGATTTTTTTATGAAAACATAAACTTCTCTTTCGGGAAGTTAATAAATACATTCTTCTAAAATATAACTTACAATTTTATTCATATTTTTAGGTTGTTCCAGGTTCAAAGGTGCCAGTGGATGGTAAAGTTGTTTTTGGACACTCAACATGTGATGAAAGTTTGATTACTGGTGAATCGATGCCAGTGGCTAAGAAGAAAGGTATATGTGAAGTTTTAAATATAAAATAATATATTGAAATATTTTGTTCTTTTCATTTTCAACACATGTTATAACAGGTAGTGTTGTGATTGGTGGTTCTATTAACCAAAATGGTTTACTTATAATGGCAGCAACACATACGGGTGAAAATACAACATTAGCACAAATAGTTCGTTTGGTTGAAGATGCCCAAACGTCCAAAGCTCCAATACAGCAACTGGCAGATAAAATTGCAGGGTATAAATATTGTACAGTAGGTACTAAACTAGATAGTTCAATTCATGACTTTTATGCATTTTAGGTATTTTGTTCCATTTGTAATTGCGGTGTCAACTGTAACACTTATTGGTTGGACAATCAGCGGGTATATGGATATGAATCACTTGCCAATACATGTAAGATTGTTTTTCAAATATTGTTATTTTTCAATTTCAATGCCAACATTTTTTTTAATTTGAAGCTGTTTTTTAACTTCCCGTAGGGCAAGTTACTGTAATCGCCCGACAGCGACACTTTGTAATCGTGTGTGTGTGTGTCTTTTTTGTATAGCGAAGGAAATGCTTTTATGCATCTAAGACTGATCTTTTATCCGACTAAAACCTCCGCTTTGCCCTTGCCTCTGGCTCCCACGGAAACCGCCGTTAGTCATTACTTCGTGGGGAAAGGATCTAGAATGTTATCATTTTTGCACTGATTTTATACTTATCTTTCACATGAGTGAAGTCCCATTCACCCTTCCTCTTTCCATAGATAGCATGTCAATTAGCACAACCCTCGCAAATATGTCTATTGCGTTCCTCAATTGTCAGTTGTCAGCATTACTTCAACAAAAGTACCTGGAGTAATTCTTAACCTCAATATCTCTTTTACATCGCCCTTAGAGTACTAAATCACGGGCACACGAAGAACATGTGCTCAGCATCTTCATTTTCGCTTAAACAATATGGGCATTTCGGCGAGCTATCGTGCTTGGAGCCTGTGTATGTGTGCGTGTGTATGTGTGTGAGTGTGTGTGTATGGATGGATACATTTTTTTGTTCGGCGCACGGATCAACCGTTTTGAATGTTTCAAACAACATCTACTATAACTTGGTATTCATTCTACTTCAAACAACTCTACTACGGTGCTGAAAATGCAACAGCCATCCTATAACTAGGTACACTTGTAGAGCTGTTTTGGTTCAACAGCCCATAAGATTCTTCCGCGCAACATATGAATGACTTTAGTAACTAGATATTGTTAAAGGTTTCATTATAAGTTTTGTTATCCACTTTTTTATTCCTTATAATATGCTTGTACAAACATGACAGTTTATATTATAAAAAAAATCTAAAAAAAATTGGCCTGGAAATTTTGTTAGGAAATAGACTTTTAGTTAAATTTTTTCTTAATTATTTATCATGTCTATATATAAACTCCTCGGTTCAATAAAAAATTATTCAAATTTTCTTATTGAATCCTCATACGAATTTCTTAATTCAATTGAAATTATTTATAGTTTTCAACATATCTGTAAACTAGTGGGGTGAATGGCATCGTGCCTTAAGGCAAATTGCTGGAACTTCCCGTACCGTAACGAAATGTTCGAGGAATATTATAACTGTTTTCAAATAGATTATCATGAATATTGTAACATTGTCTAATATTTATAAGAATTATATAAACTGAATTGCAAAGTTGAAATTATTTGTTCGAAGTATATTAGAACTAGTCAGATTTTTTTATTTTTTTTTATTCTCTTTATGAATTACAATCTGTCTTTACAAAAAGGAAGTCATTCAGTAATTTTGATGATATATGAAATATTAAACATTAGATCTAAAAGGATACCCAGTAGTAAGCCTTTTCAATTTTGATATATTTAAGGGGGTATTCTACTGTAGAATTTTGAAAAAATCGAAAAAAAATTTTTTCCATATTTTCAAAGTTTAGTTATTCAGAAATATGACATTAAAAGGATTTTTCAAAATTACTATTATTTCCTGAGTTATAGCCGTTTTAGTGACGTGGTTTCGGTTCGGGTCCGACTTGTCTCAAAACTTTGATCGCGCTTTTCTCGGAACTACTTTTTTCGAGCTGGCGGTAAGGATATCTCGAGTTCTAATGAACCGATTTTTTTTCAAATTTGGAGAGGATCTTCTCTATACATCGCTTTTATCGTATGGACCTTGCCCAAAACTATAACTTTTCATTTAGTATTTTTAAAAAATACGGAATTGCCAAAAAAACATGAAAAAAAATATATTTTTTTTCAAACTGCCGCCATTCGAACAAAAACAATTTTTTTTACTTATCCAAGGTTCATACGATAGCGGCATCTATTATAATTAAGAATCCATCTATTTTTTATGTTTCAAATCACCAGGAGGGTTGGAATCATGTACGCCAGGACACCCTCTTTTTTTGGGAACCTCCACTTTGACTGCTCATAACTTTGTGAATTTTAATTTTTTTTTTTTAATAATTTTTTGATGTAATAATAAAATATCAATAAACAAATGATAAAAAAATCGATAGTAAAAATATTATTTGTTTCCTTTATACAGCGCTTCAAAAACCGGGCGAAATTCATGACTCTAAAGTAGAATACCCCCTTAATTTAAATTTTGTGATTATATATATAGAGTAAACTTAAAAATAAAAAGATCTATGAGGTAAATGAGTATAAATTGTGAATTATAACAACAAATAAAAAAGACATAACTAATAAACTAAACACAATAAAAATATAAATAAACAACTAAATAAGTAGTACTGCTAATTAGAATGAATATATTATATATTATGTGGAGGTCAATGTGTCGAATCCGTCGAAGGGCGACATTGATTTTTTTTTAGCAGTTCGATGCAGCGCGACTTCAATAAATTCTTGGCCAGAATATTAGGATGGTTTTGTACTCTGCTCTTATATTTTTGACTAATTAATTTAATTTCTTCATTAATGGTGTTTATGTTTAGGTCTTGATGGACTAACCAGTTTGGTGTGTATTTGGGGGCGTTTAGTATTTGTTTCAAAAATTTGTTTTGGAAATAGTCAGAATTAAAAATAAAATCTGAATTATTTTCAATATACAAAAAAATTTTTATTGAAAAAAAAAATTGAAACAATTTTTTTCCAAAATCAATTATTTTGTTAAAACAAGCAGAAAGTTCTTTGAATCATTTAAATCGGACGCTTAGTTCACTCAATTTTTTTTTAACATTTAGCTCTGTATCTTCGAAATGGCTTGCCAAAAACTAATAACCATTTTTCCCAATCATTACTAATTGAATGTTTTTTAGATCATTCAAATCGGATACTCCGTTCTCTCAAAAACTCGATTTCTATTTTCTGCACTCTTTGCTCGGTATCTCCGAAACGGCTGGACCTGCCTTTGCCAAAAACTAATCAGCTCTTTTCTCTATCAATAGAAATCGAATGTTTTTTGAACCATTCAAATCGGTTGATCCGTGCGCCCGAAAACGTGACTGGAGATTTGTATCCATACGTACATATACACACACACACACATCCATTTTTTCTGAGGTATGCCAAAATGTTCAGAAACCTTCAAAACGTCGAGAAATGTAAAAATTTTCAATTTTGATTTTTGGCCCATTACAATAACTTACCCTACGGGAAGTTAATAAACATTTCAGTTTATTGAAAAAATATATGAATAACCATGTCAACTGAAAATTAACATCATTTTTGCAAATGCATTTGTATGTATATTGAATGGATAACTGATGGTTTAATCTTAAAAAAAAAAACAAAAAAAAAGTTTTACAAGTCATTATTAATTAATTACAGATGATAGTTAATACTAATTCGATTAATATTTTCAGGAGGAAGAAAAAACTGGTTTTACAGATACAGAAATAATATTCCAATACGCGTTCAGGTGTGCCCTATCTGTTCTGGCAATAGCGTGTCCTTGCGCGCTAGGTTTGGCCACGCCCACTGCGGTCATGGTAGCGACTGGTGTTGGAGCACTTAATGGTGTTCTGGTGAAAGGGGCAGGACCATTGGAGAATGCGCATAAGGTTGGATCTTAGAAATAATCTAATTAAAAAAAATGTGTACTTATGTGGTACGTTTCAATATACAATACAATATTTATGTGTCATCAATATTTATGGACAATATTTATGGCACTTTTTCGTGCTGAGGTGATACAGAATCTTTAATTATTGTAAATATTGTTAAAAAGTCTAAATATTGTTAAAGCATAATATTATTTGGTGTTCCATGTTATTACATGATTTTCATAATTCACTCATTTTCACTCTTAATCGCTATAATTATAGAATGTTCATAATATCCAATATTTTTCAATGAAAGATAAATTTTCACGTTAGGTTAACATGAACGATATAACAAATAATAAAATGTAAAAAAACTTGAATATTGCTTCTCAATTTTTCAAATTTACGAATTTTCATAGCATTCTTACCATTACAAATTCTAAATTTTATTCACTTTAAACTTATTACATTGATTTTATTTACTAACATCTTAAACATTGAATAATTTGTAATTACCATTTTCTATTTATTTTTCCTTCTCATTAGACAAACTTTTTTTCGACCATATTGTATTTTCGATTATTATGCGATTGTTATCAGCCGAAATCTGATGAATAATATTTATTCCAATTATCTAATTTAATTTAAAAATTGGAATATATTTAAAGAATTTTAATTATCAAGAGAGATCGAGATTCTCAAATAATTTTTTTAGCTTTTGTAATATTTTTTTTTAAATTTGATCTTTCCGTAGGTTTTTTTTTTTGTATAGCGAAGAAAATGCATTTATGCATTCTAGACTGGTTTCTTTCACCGACTAAAATCTCCGCTTTGTCTTTGTCTCTGGTCCCCACGGATACCGCCTTTATGCATTTCTTCGTTGGGAGATTCGTTAAAATCTAGAACGTTAAAATTCTCGCACTGAAACTATAGTTATCTTTTAAATCTTCTTCTTTTTAAAGATCGCAGTTCAATTAGCACTTCGGTAGCAAAAATGTCTATGACGTTTTACGCAGCCTCAGTTGTCAACATCACTTCTATAACAGTATGTGAAGAAATTTAATATTTATATTTAATATTTCTATAACAGTATGTGAAGAACCTTAATATCTCTTTTATACCGTCCCGTAGTGCGCAAAGAAGACGTGCTCAGTATCTTCGTTTTTGCCTAAATAATATTGGCTAACCGGCTATCGTGTTTGAAACGGTGTAGGTAGGTTCGAAAACTGTCGTGCCGTAATATCATTTATGTAGTGTAATAATTACTTCTCCATGCTTGTAAATTAGACAGATTTGGATGTTTGAAATGATACGAGTTTTGAGAGCATCAGCCCATATGGAAATACTATATGTAAACACCGTAGTAACCACTGATGACAGTAATACTCTTCTGCTTTGTTTTGGGCCTCCAACATCAGTCAAGCAAGACTCGCCCTAACTACTGACGCTTCAGCACTAACGTGTTCCATCTGTTGATTGAAATTTAATCGAGAATCAAGCATTACGCCTAAGTTAATAGATGTAAGATTTGGAAGCTAATTGGAGGTTTATTGTTTCCATCCAGCGAATAATTTTTCTCAAATTTGTGTCAAATACACTTAATATATCTTTTCCCATGATCTCATCAATTTGTTGGATGACGGTTTATTTGGTGTTTTTTCCTTTGAGAAGAAGTACTAATCTTTGCTGCTTCCATTTTTGTTGAAAAACCCCTTCTTTTAGACATGTATTACAGACACTAAAAAATATTGTCGGAGATGTCAATATTGATTCTTTTAAAGCGATATTAAGAATATTTTCTAATCCCGGTGCCTTACTATTTTCAACCCGATGACAAGTTTTGATCAGTTCTTGCAGTGTTATAGGTGGAATATCATGACTTACCTGGTAGTTTAAATCAGGGTGCCGTGGGAACAATGTCGTTACTATTATATTCAATAGTAGTGGGCAAGTCGGTGAAAGCATTAGCTGACTTTTGAGGCGAGACATTACAATATTATAAGGCTTTCCCTATGGGTTTTTCTCGACTTCGTCTAGAAGTTCTTTTCAGCACCTATTTTTACTATTTTTGATAACTTTAAGTATTTAGTTGCCGACGTGCCTGTTCGTATTCCACTACTAGTTGTGAGGAGTTTGGGAGACTATAGCCTCGCTTAGAGATTCTTCTTTTTCTAAGACACTTTTTATAAAGAAAGCTGATTTCTTTATTCAACCAGGGCACAGATTGTCTTCGATTTATGCCATGCTTACGAGTCATACTGACATTACTGGCTTCGGTTACTTTCTCCATCAGCTCTTTAGTATGCTCCTCAGCATATTCTGCAATAATAGGTTTGTAATTCAAGGTTATTCTCCACATAATGGCCTTAGATAGCTATAAATGTTTGCTCCTCCTAATTGTCTTTAAATGTCTTTTAATATTTCTATTCGTTGACATTTCCCAGATGATTGCATTGTGGTCACTAACATTGTAGATATCTAATACCTTCCAATTGCAACTTTGTCTGACGAGGCTGTTGCTAACAAAAGTGAAGTCCATTATTGAACTTGCATTGCCCTTGACGAAGGTTGGCTTATCACCGCTATTTAATAAAGCACATCCAGTGCTGAAAAGGCTTCAAACAGTATTTTATCTCTTGCATTAGTCAGCCTACTATCATAGTCTACCGCCCATGTGTTGAAGTCACCAGTATTGTTACGGGGTGGTGCTATTTTGCATCCTTTACTAGGCGATCTATGAAATCAAAAAAATCTAATATAGCAAGACTAGGTGGAGCGGAATAGCTGTATGAAGGTATGCCATCTAATGTTGTTGCTAAAAATCCAGCGTTGCTATTGTTAACAGCGTTTTGGAAACAAAATTTGCCACAGGACCAAAACAGCTTTGGTAGTACTGTCTGTTTCTCACGGACGATCAGTTAGTTGTTCTGATAAGTGGGCAATATCAATTTTCATTTCTCCTACCATCAGCATAAGCAAGTGTTTAGCCTCAAAATGATTCGTGTTCAACAGCATTAGGTTCATGTTTTTACTCTAACTTTCCGTCGGGTAAGTTAAAGTATTCGCAAAAAATTGAAATGGATTTTTTTACATATCTTTCGTTTTAAGATCTCTTGAACATTTTGTCAAACCTTAGAAAAAAATGGATGTGCGATTTAAATGATTCAAAAAACATTTCTTTTGTGTTGGCGGAATGAAGAATTGATTAAATTTTTGAGAAGGCAGAAGGACATTCAGGAATTTAAAATTAAACTTTTCAAAGTTATCTCTAGAAGTAAAAATTAAAATTCAAATTAAAAAATGAATGGTCTAAGAAAATCTAAAGTTTCGAAGTCATATTTTGAACTCATTTGTTGATAATTTGTTTAAAATAATTGTATAAAATTTTTTTTTTGTTTATTTGCAGTAATTTGCAGTTAATAATTTCATTTTTTTTCTATTCAGTCAAATTTGGCATATAATAATTATCACTAAAATTTAATATAACAATTACCACGAGAAATTTATTCATCTCCAGTTAAATTGGTTTAGGTGAAAACTGTGATATTTGATAAGACTGGAACTATTACCAATGGTGTTCCAATGACAAATAGGATTTGCTTGTTTGTCAAATCAAAACTTTATACAATGTCCAAAATCTTAGCCATCATTGGATCTGCTGAGGTTAACAGTGAACATCCCATTGGTTCCGGTAAGTAACTAAGTATTATACTTTTTTTAAGTAAGGACTAATTTTTTTAAAATGCAACATAATTAGCAAACGCTAAAATTATAAAATATGTTTTTTGCTTTTTTTTAGCAATTGTAAAATATGTAAAAGAAACTTTAGAGACTGATTTTTTTGGAAAGTGTTCTGATTTTCAAACTGTACCCGGTTGTGGTTTAAAATGTATGATTTCCAACACAAGCATGATTGAAGATAAGGCAAATAAAATGTCTAAAATGATCAATTATGAAAACAAAGTCAGGTAAATAATATAAACTAATTTTATCTCATATTAGTATAACTTTAATTACATTTGTCGTTTTAGGAGTGACATAAAGAGTGTAAAATTGAATGGTGTTCAGGTTGATCAGTTAGCTAGTTATGGTAATAATCAAGAAAAAAATTCATTTGACCTGCAACAGTTGCTCAGTATAGGAAATGATACAACACTCGAGAATGTAATTATACTTTTGATACCATATTTTAATGTGTTATGTGCGATTTGCACCATTAAATTGTAATAAATAATAATAGTATACTAGGTAACTTATTTTTTTTATTAATATCCAAAGTAATTGAAAATTAATATATTTTTTATATGAATTAATAGAACAAATACTAAGTTTAATAATATTTGATGTGTATTAATTACCTTGCTGCTTAATTTTAAAAGGAGATGATATTACTATACTGTAGCAGTATATGGCTTTAAATGGTTGCTAAATTTTATTTAGAAAACAATAATGCAGTATTCTATTTGAACTATTATTACATATCTATATATCTACACAAGCATATATCAGAACATAAATAAAAATGATTATTTATTAAGGGCCCATATAGTGTATGCATAGGAAATAGAGAGTGGATGGCTCGAAATGGTGTTCAGTTTTCACCAGAGGTTGATAAAACGATGAGAGAAGAAGAAAATGAAGGCCACACTGCCGTTTTGGTTGCTATAAATGGTAATTTGTAAAATATGCAAGTTTATAGGATAATTAACTGAATTAAGTTATATGTTAATTCTTATATGTTATGTTAGGTACTTTAGTATGCATGATATCAGTAGCAGACCTTGTGAAACCTGAAGCGCATTTGGCAGTTTATACACTCAAGAAAATGGGTTTAGATGTAATATTATTAACAGGTGACAACAAGAATACAGCCATTAGTATAGCTCGACAGGTCAGTTCGGGAATGAAATGTTTTTTTAAATATGCCTTTCATATTTATCACATTACTATTTTGAATTTTTGAATATTCATTCACTATATTACATATGCAATGCAGTTTTATTTAAGTTAATACACATACTGAATTAAATAAAGTTTATGGTTAACTTCTGTTTAGGTTGGGATAACTAGAGTTTTTGCTGAAGTTTTGCCTTCCCACAAAGTTGCGAAAGTGGCTCGCCTGCAAGGCGTCAGCGCAGCTGGCGAGAGGGTTTCGTCCAAGGGCGGTGGCGTTGCGATGGTGGGCGATGGAGTAAACGATAGTCCAGCATTGGCCCAGGCTGATGTGGGTGTGGCCATTGCAGCTGGAACTGACGTGGCGGCTGAAGCTGCTGATATCGTACTTATGCGGGTAATTTCATTTTCTGGAAGTTCATCGCGATGTAGTTTTATAATAATAAAATACTTAAAGGTTCTATATAATAAAATATTTTCTCATCTACCCTAGAATGATTTACTAGATGTGATAGCATGTCTGGACTTATCAAGGAAAACAGTACGTAGGATAAGACTAAACTTTTTATTTGCATCAATGTATAATTTGCTTGGTATACCTCTTGCTGCAGGCATTTTTAGCCCATTTGGTTTCGTATTAGAGGTTTGTAAATGTATTTTATTACTTTGCATCCTTTTATAAGATAATAATTATCTAATGTTTGTTATTTAGCCTTGGATGGCTTCAGCTGCTATGGCCATGAGTTCTGTATCCGTTGTCTGTTCATCACTTCTTCTTAAATTGTGAGTAAAACCGAAACACTAAAAGAGCTAGTTGGTATTGGTATTTTGCCTTGAGGCAAATTACATGAACTTCCCGATATGTGTAAATAATCGACTTAATCAATAAAAAATAAATTAATTTATGAGTGATTGAAAGTATTCATAGTAAATTTATTACACATAATTAAAAACAAACGAACGCGTTAACTCGAAGTATTTTCTAAAAGCAAATTTTCAAAAATCAACAATTTTTATTTTTAATTGACGAAAAGTTTAACACTTTTTTCCAACTCACAAAGAAACGCCTCGGCGTTTGCAAATCACGAAAGAACAGTTCGGCCGATCGTCGCATAAAACTGAGAAACGATAATCCTCATAGGTACATCAAATGGCTTCTAAATTTCTGAAATCAGTTCAGGCGTTTTTGAGCAAACGTCGATGAAAGGTCTAATTTTGACAAATGCCAAAAAAACGATACTTATTTTTGCAAACTTTGACGAATTTTTAAAGTTAAACTTTTTAAAGAGTTGTCGTAGGGCCGTAATATTTCAGTATGATCTATAAGACTATGGTATCTACCGTCAAAAAAATAATAATAAAAATCGCCGAAATTTTTTTTCAACACTTTATTACAAGAAAACGGTCTGGCCAATCTTTACCAAAATCTAATCAGCAACATTTCCAAAAAATATCTTTTGAACAGTTTTTGAATTTTTTAAATCGATTCACAATTGCGGGCAAAATCGTATACAATTTTTTTTTACTTTTCTGCGATTTACAAAGAAACGGTTTGGCCGATTGTTGCGCAAAACTGACAAACGATAGTCCTCATCGAGATACATCGAATGGCTTTTAAATTATTGAAATCGGTCCAGCCGATTTACGGCTAAAAATCTGTTCACATACATACAAACACACACACACACACACACATGCTGTTTGGTCTCATTCGATTCAGAATGGCTTGAAATGTCGAGAAAACATAAAATTAGCGAATCGATTTTTTTGATGAAAAAGTTAATAATACAGAGATAAAATTAACTTTATTCGCTTTACAGTATGGTTATTCTTTTAGTGATTATTATATTATATGTTTTTTGTATAATGTGCATATATTTTTAATACTACATCTTTCCACACATTGTAGGTATCGCAAACCAACAATGGAGTCCCTTCAAACTCCTGAATACTTAGCTCTGCTTCAAGAACGGGAAGTTCTTTTAGGAAGTGGACAATACCATGATGATCTAGATGACATTAGCGTTCACAGAGGCTTGGAAGATCATAGGCCTGCTGTTGATTTAACAGCTTCTGGCGTCAGAAACAATTCCAGTGCGGCTTTGACTAGGTATAATAGACTATGCTAATATGCTGCTTGCTGCACATGCTAACCTTTTCAGTGTTATATTTTGGATATTCATGACCTAACTATATTCATAAATGTTGCATGATTCTACAGAGTTGTGTTATAAAATGAAGGACAAGACAATTTTAAGTTTATCTGCACCTTTCAAAAAGTTTGTGTTCAAAGAAAGATCATTGTAGTAAAATGAGAGTTATTTCAAAGTTATATTGTTATAATTGTAGTACATGAATATGTAAGCAATTATCCATGACTTCTTTATATGACAAATGCATGGGCTCGCAATTAAAGAAAATATTTTTTTAAAATAACATTTAAAAATCATATTTTAATTTTTTATTTTCTCGCATTATTTGCACCTAATAATTAATTATTCATTTTGAATCAGAGATAGTAGTACTCAAAATAGAACAATAAATTAGCTTTGTCTTGATAACTGTTCTATCTTTGGATTAATAGTGTGAAAGTTATATTATGTACTAATATTTAATATATACTGCTTGAAATTTGAAAATAATTACTTAATCTACAGTCACAAAAAGACTTGTATATAAAAGTATATATATATATATATATATATATATATATGCAGTAGAACCTCGATTAACCAGACTAATTGTTGTCGATAGGCATTCAGATAATCGAAAATCTGGATAATCGAATGTATAAAGAATTATGTTGTGAATTTATTAAAAATAAAAAATACTTACATAGATATGTTTGTATTTATGTATGTACATATATATATATATATATATATATATATATTCCTAGATTATATTACATACGTATACTAAATTGCAGCAATAATTGTGCAAAAATTCGAATTGTAGGTATATTTGTCCCGGTTAGTAGTCCAGATAATCGCGAATCCGTATAACTGAGGTTCTACTGTAGTATATTTTGTAAACCATTGTGCAATATGTGATATTAATATATTAAAACTCATTAATGCTGCTTTATTTCACCAGCAACTAATAATATTGCAACTAACACTTATATTATTGTGCGATTTTTAAATGATGTTTTAAAAATTGTTTTTGTGGAGCTTACTTTTTACTGAAAAAATTATTGTTATTGTTTACATTCTGCTTTATTTTTATTTTATAATAACATATCAGTAACCTTAAACATTCTTACAAAAAGACAATTTGCTGTAGAGATCTAGTGAGGTATCAGAACAAAAATGTGAAGAGAATTTATTTCAAAACGAATCAAATTGCTCCACTGCAAACTTAGTCGGATCAATTATTTTATGCATGAATCGAACAAGATAAACTGTCTATTATAATAATTGTAAATAAAGACACAATATATGTTGTTAATTATAACATGTAAAACAAAAAAATATATATTTTGTTACTAATTCTTTAAGAAAATATATCATATTGTTTGTGATTATAGTATATTTGTTTATATATATAAGGAAATATGGTAACTCTGCACTTAAAACCACTTTGATTATTAAATTAATAGCAATTGTAATTCAATAGTTTAAGAGTTGAGTTATTCACCTCACTCCTCTCAATGCATTCACTTATTTATATCTCGCTCTAAATCATTGTCACAAAAACTAAGATTAGTGCTTTGTTAATTACTAATTATTTTTATTCATATGCTTCATATAAGACTTATACTTATACATTTATGGTCACAGGATTACACTCATCACAGTAAACAATTTACACTAATAAAAAACTAACTATTGGTGTATGACACTGTGCCTTAAGGCAAATTGCTGGAACTTCCCGTACCGTAACGAAATGTTTGAGAAATCTTAAATGTTTTCAAATAGATTATTATAAATATTGTAACATTGTCTAATATTTATAAGAATTATATAAACTGAATTGCAAAGTTGAAATTATTTGTTTAAAGTATATTAGAGCATTAGTCAGAATTAATATTAAAATCAGTATTTTTTTATATACAAAAAAAATTATGTAAAAAAGCAATTATTTTGTTATAACAAGGAGAAAGTTCTTTGAATCATTCAAATCGGACGCTTAGTTCTCTCAAAAACTGCCATTTTTTGCACATTTTGCTTCGGTATCTCTGAAACGACTGGACCTGCCTTCGCCAAAAACTAATCATCACTTATCCTCGTCATTATAAATTGAATGATTTTTGGATCATTCAAATCGGATGCTCCGTTTTCCCAAAAACTCAATTTCTATTTTTTGCACTCTTTGCTTCGTATCTCTGTAACGGATGGACCTGCCTCTTCCAAAAATTAGTCAGCACAACTCCCTATCAATAGGAATTGAATGCTTTTTGAACAATTCAAACCGGTTGATCCGTGCCTGATAACGTGACTGGAAATTTGTATCCATACATACATACACACACACACATCCATTTTTTCAGAGGTATGCCAAAATGTTCAGAAACCTTTAAAACGTCGAGAATTGAAACGTTGGAATC
>NW_020537646.1:41344962-41373092 GCF_003426905.1 Ctenocephalides felis | reverse complement strand
ATCATTTTTGCACTGATTTTATACTTATTTTTCACATGAGTGAAGTCCCATTCACCCTTTCTCTTTCCATAGATAGCAGGTCAATTAGCACAACCCTCGCAAATATGTTTATTGCGTTCCTCAATTGTCTGTTGTCAGCATTATGCTACCCATCCACTAGGCAACCAGGCGACCGAGCAATTTATGACCAAATGACCAATAAATGTCCAGTTGTAAAAATTTTCGGTGTCTCGGGCGATCGAACAAAATTTTATTCATATTTCTTGAACATTAGAGAAAAAAGTATGTATATTTCGAACGTGAAATGAGATAAAATCGACTTTTGTTGCAAATTTTAGATTGTTTTCATTTTATTTAAATATTTATTTTTTATATAAAAATCATATTAAACTTATTGATATTAAATTAATGTTGTACATTTGCAACAGATGAATTTAGAATGAATTTTGTCTCAAATATATAGCTCTCAAAGTATTGGTTCAAACGTAGACCAATGGCCGTTATAACAAATTATTCACGATTTATATATTATATTAAAAAATTTTAACCTGAAACTGGCCTTTAATCTTGGAATATACGTCTACATTACAATAATGCAGATACGAGAAAAGGGTCGTGTAATGTGAATTTCATAAGTGAAATTAAATTCCAAACCAATGACTCATATTTTTTGAGGTGCAATTAGAAACGGACAACTTTTAAAACAAATTCAATATTATATTTATTTTTGAAGGAAAAAACACGAATTAAAAATCAATTTTTTATTCATATGAATAAAATGTGGAAACTTTATGTATGCATTTCGCCAGTATAATCAATTTTTTGTAGTATATAAAAATTTTTTAATAGATAACACATCGCATTGCCGTTCTTACTATATTCATTTCTAAGATTTTATTTATAATATATAAAGAAATTTGGTTAATTAATTAAAGAAAAAAAATTTAATATTTTTCTTATATCATTGAAATCAGCGCAAGAAATGGATTTTGCGATCTAAGGTGTTAACGGTTAATTTATAGAATTTCGGGTTTTGGAAAAATCAGATTAAATTCGTTTGGGGATTTTTGGTTTGAATATACCTGGATTCAGGATTAATCCATTAAATGAAATGTTAACGTTTACAAAAAGGAATTACTGCATTATTGAAGGCATTATTGACATAAATTTAATATAAGATTTAGATTTTTTGTTCGACGTTGAGACATATTTCTTGAATGTTAATATTTGCAGCCAATCGTTGAAATAAAAAAAAACAATAAATAATGAACTATTTATTGATACGTTTCGACACGGCCCGTGTATCATCATTCAGTAATTTTTTTATTAATTATTATTCAATAACACCAGGAAAATAATCACAAAAATTGGAACTAACATTATTGAAAAATAAAACATAATAATTAAGTAAAAAAAAATTATTATGTTTTATTTTTCAATAATGTTTGTTTCAATTTTTGTGATTGTTTTTCCTGGTATTATACTGTAAAAATATTTTTAAAAAATCACTGAATGGTGACACACCGTGTCGAAACGTATAAATAAATAGTTCATTATTTATTGTTCTTAGAATAAATATTATTCATGCTTATTTGTATGGTTACTTGTAATATCTGAATATATATTTTGCAATAGTGCACTTTTCAAGTAATTTTAGATTAGTTTATTATTATTATTATTTTTATTCTTGAACTATTTCAAATGGTTTACTTAGGTAAAGTATTATTCTTGACTGTATAATCAACCGAATAAAAGCAAGGATGTTATCTGAAAACGCATGGATTTATAATAATTTTCAAATATAAATAAATATTAAATATTATGCACAAATAAATATAGAATTTCACCTACATATTTTTACCTACGTGATTTTGAAAATATATTTTTTGTATTTTACGAAAAAGGTATCGTTTCGAGTCATTTATGACTATGGTCTCATAAAATTGGCAAAATATTCAGGTAAAATCTGGTTGCTCCGCTCTCCGTCAGAACTGCGGACATCATTTTAGCCGCCTGAACTATTAATTTTTATCATTTTACTACGGATCTTCATAAAAATCTTCAAGCCAAGTGCTAATGATTCTTTTGTACTGTTATTTTTTTTTTAATGCTTGTTGAAACATATAATAGGCGATGTCTTGCGAATTCGAAAATATTGCTCATGACATTATGTTTCATCTCTATTTTGTATCTGCCTCTTGCTCATTACATAATAAATCTTCTGGTTGCTTCGATAATAAACTTCCTAATGGATGGGTACCTTCATTCTACTTCAAACAACTCTACTACGGTGCTGAAATTGTAACAGCCATCCTTTAACTAGGTACACTTGTAGAGCTGTTTTGGTTCAACAGCCCATAAGATTCTTCCGCGCAACATATGATTGACTTAGTCTACTAAACTAGATATTGTTAAAAGTTTCATTATAAGTTTTATTATCCACTATTTTATTCCTTATAATATGCTTGTACAAACATGACAGTTTATATTATAAAAAAATTAGCTTGAAAATTTTGTTAGGGAATAGACTTTAAATATAATTTTTTCTTAATTATTTATCATGTCTATATATAAACTCCTCGGTTCAATAAAAAATTATTTAAATTTTCATATTGAATCCTCATAAGAATTTCTTAATTCAATTGAAATTATTTATATTTTTCAACATATCTGTAAATAAACATTTCAGTTTATTGAAAAAATATATGAATAACCATGTCAATTGAAAATTAACGTCATTCTTGCAAATGCATTTGTATGTATATTGAATGGATAACTAATGGTTTATAAATCTTAAAAAAACGAAAAAAAATATCATACAAGTCATTATTATTAATTACAGGTGATAGTTAATCTAATTCGATTAATATTTTCAGGAGGAAGAAAAAACTGGTTTTACAGATACAGAAATAATATTCCAATACGCGTTCAGGTGTGCCCTATCTGTTCTGGCAATAGCGTGTCCTTGCGCGCTAGGTTTGGCCACGCCCACTGCCGTCATGGTAGCGACTGGTGTTGGAGCACTTAATGGTGTTCTGGTGAAAGGGGCAGGACCATTGGAGAATGCGCATAAGGTTGGATCTTAGAAATAATCTAATTTAAAAAAATGTGTACTTATGTGGTACGTTTCAATATACTCGTACAATATCTATGTGTCATCAATATTTATGGACAATATTGATGGCAATTTTTCGTGCTGAGGTGATACAGAAACTTTAGTTATTGTAAATATTGTTAAAAAGTCCAAATATTGTTAAAGCATAATATTATTTGGTGTTCCATGTTATTACATGATTTTCATAATTCACTCATTTTCACTCTTAATCGCTATAATTAAAAGAATGTTTATAATATCCAATATTTTTCAATGAAAGATAAATTTTCACGTTATGTTAACATGAACGATATAACAAATAATAAAATGAAAAATAAAATTGAATATTACTTCTCAATTTTTCAAATCTACGAATTTTCATAGCATTCTTACAATTGAAAATTCTAAATTTTATTCACTTCAAACTTATTACATTGATTTTATTTACTAACATCTTCGAAATCTTAAACATTGAATAATTTGTAATTACCATTATTTATTTATTTTTCCTTCTCATTAGACAAACTTTTTTCGACCATATTGTATTTTCAATTATTATGCGATTGTTATCAGTCGAAATCTGATGAATAACATTTTAATTGAATTGAATCTGGGCCAACCAATTATCTAATGCAATTTAAAAATTGGAATATATTTAAAGAAGATTTTAATTGTCAAGAGAGGTCGAGTTCTCAAATATTTTTTTTAGCTTTTGTAATACTTTTTTTTAAATATGATCTTTCCGTAGGTTTTTTCTTTGTATAGCGAAGAAAATGCATTTAAGCATTCCAGACTGGTCTCTTTCACCGACTAAAACCTCCGCTTTGTCCTTGTCTCTGGTCCCCACGGATACCGCCTTTATGCATTTCTTCGTGGGGAGATTCGTTAAAATCTAGAACGTTAAAATATTCGCACTGAAGCTATAGTTATCTTTTAAATGAGCGAAATCCCATTCGATCTTCCTCTTTCCAAAGATCAATTAGCACTTCGGTAGCAAAAATGTCTATGACGTTCTACGCAGCCTTAGTTGTCAGCATCATCACTTCTACAACAGTATGTGAAGAAATTCTTTACCTTAATATCTTTTCTACACCGTCCCGTAGTGCCGTAGTGCGCAAAGAACACGTGCTCAGTATCTTCGATTTTGCCTAAACAATATTGGCTATCGTGTTTGAAGCGGTGTAGGTAGGCTCGAAAACTGTCGTGCCGTAATAGCATTTGTGTAGTGTAATAATTACCTTCTCTATGCTTGTAAATTAGGCAGATTTTGATGTTTTGAAATGAGACGAGTTTTGAGAGCATCAGCCCATATGGAAATACTATATGTAAACACCGTAGTAACCACTGATGACAGTAATACTCTTCTGCTTTGTTTTGGGCCTCCAACATTAGGCATCAGTCAAGCAAGACTGGTCTTAACTACTGACGCCTCAGCACTAATGTGTTCCACCTGTTGATTGAAATTTAATCGAGAATTACGCCTAAGTTAATAGATGTAAGATTTTGACGTGATCTCCAGATTTTCTATCTTCAACTTGTTGGTCTTTATTATTTTTCTACTTGTGACAACAACAGCTTCATTCTTTTGTTCAGCTAATTGGAGGTTTATTGTTTCCATCCAGCGAATAATTTTTCTCAAATTTGTGTCAAATACACTTAATATATCTTTTCCCATGATCTCATCAATTTGTAGGATGACGGTTTATTTGGTGTTTTTTCCTTTGAAAAGAAGTACTAATCTTTGCTGCTTCCATTTTTGTAGAAAAACCCCTTCTTTTAGACATGTATTACAGATACTAAGAAATATTGTCGGAGATGTTAATATTGATTCTTTTAAAGTGATATTAAGAATATTTTCTAATCCCGGTGCCTTACTATTTTCAACCCGATGACAAGTTTTGATCAGTTTCTTGCAGTGTTATAGGTGCGATATCATCTAGGTCAACATGACTTACCTGGTAGTTTAAGTCAGGGTGCCGTGGGAACAATGTCGTTACTATTATATTCAATAGTAGTGGGCAAGTCGGTGAAAGCATTAGCTGACTTTTGAGGCGAGACACTACAATAATATAAGGCTTTCCCCATGGGTTTTTCTCGACTTCGTCTAGAAGTTCTTTTCAGCACCTATTTTTACTATTTTTGATAACTTTAAGTATTTAGTTGCCGACGTGCCTGTTTGTATTCCACTACTAGTTGTGAGGAGTTTGGGAGACTATAGCCTCGCTGAGAGATTCTTCTTTTTCTAAGACACTCTTTATAAAGAAAGCTACGAGTCATACTGACATTACAAGCTTCGGTTACTTTCTCCATCAGCTCTTTAGTATGCTCCTCAGCATATTCTGCAATAATAGGTTTGCAATTCAAGGTTATTCTCCACCTAATGGCCTTAGATAGCTGTAAATGTCTTCTCCTCCTAATTGTCTTTAAATGTCTTCTAATATTTCTATTCGCTTGATTTCTTAGATGATTGCATTGTGGTCATTAACATTGTAGATATCTAATACCTTTCAATCTGACGAGGCTGTGTTGCTAACAAAAGTGAAGTCTATTATTGAACTTGCATTGCCCTTGACGAAGGTTGGATTATCACCGCTATTTAATAAAGCACAGTGCTGAAAAGGCTTCAAACAGTATTTTATCTCCTGCATTATTCAGCCTACTATCGTTAGTAGTCTACCGCCCATGTGTTGAAGTCACCGGTATTGTTACGGGGTGGTGCTATTTTGCATCCTTTACTAGGCGATCTATGAAATCACAAAATCTAATATAGCAAGACTAGGTGGAGCGGAACAGCTGTATGAAGGTATGCCATCTAATGTTGCTGCTAAAAATCCAGCGTTGCTATTGTTAACAGCGTTCTGGAAACAAAATTTGCCACAGGACCAAAACAGCTTTGGTAGTACTGTCTGTTTCTCACGGACGATCAGTTAGTTGTTCTGATAAGTGGGCAATATCAATTTTCATTTCTCTTACCATCAGCATAAGCAAGTGTTCAGCCTCAAAATGATTCGTGTTCAACAGCATTAGGTTCATGTTTTTACGTTTTTTACTCTAACTTTCCGTCGGGTAAGTTAAAGTATTCGCAAAAAATTGAAATGGATTTTTTTACATATTTTTCGTTTCAAGATCTCTTGAACATTTTGTCATACCTTAGAAAAAAATGGATGTGCGATTTAAATGATTCAAAAAACATTTCTTTTGTGTTGGCGGAATGAAGAATTGATTAAATTTTTGAGAAGGCAGAAGGACATTCAGAAATTTAAAATTAAAGTTTTCAAAGTTATCTCTAGAAGTAAAAATTAAAATTCAAATTAAAAAATGAATGGTCTAAGAAAATCTAAAGTTTCGAAGTCATATTTTGAAGAAACCAAAAAATACTTATATCAAATCATTTGTTGATAATTTGTTTAAAATAATTGTATAATTTTTTTTGTTTATTTGCAGTAATTTGCAGTAAATAATTTCATTTTTTTTCTATTCAGTCAAATTTGGCATATAATAATTATCACTAAAATTTAATATAACAACTACCACGAGAAATTTATTCATCTCCCGTTAAATTGGTTTAGGTGAAAACTGTGATATTTGATAAGACTGGAACTATTACCAATGGTGTTCCAATGACAAACAGGATTTGCTTGTTTGTCAAATCAAAACTTTATACAATGTCCAAAATCTTAGCCATCATTGGATCTGCTGAGGTTAACAGTGAACATCCCATTGGTTCCGGTAAGTAACTATTATACTCTTTTTAAGTAAGGACTAATTTTTTTAAAATGCAACATAATTAGCAAACGCTAAAATTATAAAATATGTTTTTTGCTTTTTTTTAGCAATTGTAAAATATGTAAAAGAAACTTTAGAGACTGATTTTTTTGGAAAGTGTTCTGATTTTCAAACTGTACCTGGTTGTGGTTTAAAATGTATGATTTCCAACACAAGCATGATTGAAGATAAGGCAAATAAAATGTCTAAAATGATCAATTATGAAAACAAAGTCAGGTAACTAATATAAACTAATTTTATCTCATATTAGTATAACTTTAATTACATTTGTCGTTTTAGGAGTGACATAAAGAGTGTAAAATTGAATGGTGTTCAGGTCGATCAGTTAGCTAGTTATGGTAATAATCAAGAAAAAAATTCATTTGACCTGCAACAGTTGCTGAGTATAGGAAATGATACAACACTCGAGAATGTAATTATACTTTTGATACCATATTTTAATGTGTTGTGTGTGATTTGCACCATTAAATTGTAATAAATAATAATATTATACTAGGTAACTTATTTTTTTATTAATATCCAAAGTAATTAAAAATTAATATATTTTTTATATGAATTAATAGAACAAATACTAAGTTTAATAATATATGATGTGTATTAATTACCTTGCTGCTTAATTTTAAAAGGAGATGATATTACTATACTGTAGCAGTATATGGCTTTAAATGGTTGCTAAATTTTATTTAGAAAACAATAATGCAGTATTCTATTTGAACTATTATTACATATCTATATATCTACACAAGCATATATCAGAACATAAATAAAAATGATTATTTATTAAGGGCCCATATAGTGTATGCATAGGAAATAGAGAGTGGATGGCCCGAAATGGTGTTCAGTTTTCACCAGAGGTTGATAAAACGATGAGAGAAGAAGAAAATGAAGGCCACACTGCCGTTTTGGTTGCTATAAATGGTAATTTGTAAAATATGCAAGTTTATAGGATAATTAACTGAATTAAGTTATATGTTAATTCTTATATGTTATGTTAGGTACTTTAGTATGCATGATATCAGTAGCAGACCTTGTGAAACCTGAAGCGCATTTGGCAGTTTATACACTCAAGAAAATGGGTTTAGATGTAATATTATTAACAGGTGACAACAAGAATACAGCCATTAGTATAGCTCGACAGGTCAGTTCGAGTATGAAATGTTTTTTTAAATATGCCTTTTCATATTTATCACATTACTATTTTGAATTTTTGAATATTCATTCACTATATTACATATGTAATGCAGTTTTATTTAAGTTAAAACACATACTGAATTAAATAAAGTTTATGGTTAACTTCTGCTTAGGTTGGGATAACTAGAGTTTTTGCTGAAGTTTTGCCTTCCCACAAAGTTGCGAAAGTGGCTCGCCTGCAAGGCGTCAGCGCAGCTGGCGAGAGGGTTTCGTCCAAGGGCGGTGGCGTTGCGATGGTGGGCGATGGAGTAAACGATAGTCCAGCATTGGCCCAGGCTGATGTGGGTGTGGCCATTGCAGCTGGAACTGACGTGGCAGCTGAAGCTGCTGATATCGTACTTATGCGGGTAATTTCATTTTCTGAATGTTAATCGCGATGTAGCTTTATAATAATAAAATACTTAAAGGTTCTATAATAATAAAATATTCTCTCATCTACACTAGAATGATTTACTAGATGTGATAGCATGTCTGGACTTATCAAGGAAAACAGTACGTAGGATAAGACTAAACTTTTTATTTGCATCAATGTATAATTTGCTTGGTATACCTCTTGCTGCAGGCATTTTTAGCCCATTTGGTTTCGTGTTAGAGGTTTGTAAATGTATTTTATTACTTTGCATCCTTTTATAAGATAATAATTATCTAATGTTTGTTATTTAGCCTTGGATGGCTTCAGCTGCTATGGCCATGAGTTCTGTATCCGTTGTCTGTTCATCACTTCTTCTTAAATTGTGAGTAAAACCGAAACACTAAAACAGCTAGTTGGTATTGGTATTTTGCCTTGAGGCAAATTACATGAACTTCCCGATATGTGTAAATAATCGACTTAATCAATAAAAAATAAATTAATTTATGAGTGATTGAAAGTATTCAGAGTGGATTTATTACACATAATTGAAAACGAACTAACGCGTTAACTCGAAGTATTTTCTAAAAGCAAATTTTCAAAAATCAACAATTTTTATTTTTAATTGACGAAAAGTTTAACACTTTTTTCCAACTTACAAAGAAACGCCTCGGCGTTTGTAAATCACGAAAGAACAACTCGGCCGATCGTCGCATAAAACTGAGAAACGATAATCCTCATCGAGATACATCAAATGGCTTTTAAATTTCTGAAATCGGTTTAGGCGTTTTTGAGCAAACGTCGATGAAAGGTCTAATTTTGACAAATGCCAAAAAACGATACTTATTTTGCAAACTTTGACGAATTTTTAAAGTATATTTAAATTTTAATATATTTAATGTAAAATATTAAAGTTAAACTTTTTAAAGAGTTGTCGTAGAGCCGTAATATTTCAGTATGATCTATAAGACCATGGTATCTACCGTCAAAAAAATAATAATAAAAATCGCCGAATTTTTTTTTAACACTTTATTACAAGAAAATGGTCCGGCCAATCTTTACCAAAAACTAATCAGCAACATTTCCTACCAATATCTTTTGAACATTTTGAATTTTCTAAATCGATTCACAATTGCGGGCAAAATCGTGGACAATTTTTTTTCACTTTTCTGCGATTTACAAAGAAACGGTTTGGCCGATTGTTGCGCAAAACTGACAAACGATAGTCCTCATCGAGATACATCGAATGGCTTTTATATTTTTGAAATCGGTCCAGCCATTTTTGGGAAAACGTCGATTTACGGCAAAAAATCTGTTCACATACATACAAACACACACACAGACACACATTCTGTCTGGTCTCATTCGATTCAGAATGGCTTGAAACGTCGAGAAAACATAAAATTAGCGAATCGATTTTTTTGATGAAAAAGTTAATAATACAGAGATAAAATTAACTTTATTCGCTTTACTGTATGGTTATTTTTTTAGTGATTATTATATTATATGCTTTTTGTATAATGTGCATATATTTTTAATACTACATCTTTCCACACATTGTAGGTATCGCAAACCAACAATGGAGTCCCTTCAAACTCCTGAATACTTAGCTCTGCTTCAAGAACGGGAAGTTCTTTTAGGAAGTGGACAATACCATGATGATCTAGATGACATTAGCGTTCACAGAGGCTTGGAAGATCATAGGCCTGCTGTTGATTTAACAGCTTCTGGTGTCAGAAACAATTCCAGTGCGGCTTTGACTAGGTATAATAGACTATGCTAATATGCTGCTTGCTGCACATGCTAACCTTTTCAGTGTTATATTTGGGATATTCATGACCTAACTATATTCATAAATGTTGCATGATTCTACAGAGTTGTGTTATAAAATGAAGGACAAGACAATTTTAAGTTTTTCTGCACCTTTCAAAAAGTTTGTGTTCAAAGAAAGATCATTGTAGTAAAATGAGAGTTATTTCAAAGTTATATTGTTATAATTGTAGTACATGAATATGTAAGAAATTATCCATGACTTCTTTATATGACAAATGCATGGGCTCGCAATTAAAGAAAATATTTTTTTAAAATAACATTTAAAAATCATATTTTAATTTTTTATCTTCTCGCATTATTTGCACCAAATAATGAAGTATTCATTTTGGATCAGAGATAGTAGTACTCAAAATAGAACAATAAATTAGCTTTGTCTTGATAACTGTTCTATCTTTGGATTATATAATAGTGTGAAAGTTATATTATGTACTAATATTTAATATATACTGCTTGAAATTTTAAAATAATTACTTAATCTACAGTCACAAAAAGACTTGTATATGAAAGTATATATATATATATATATATATATATATATGCAGTAGAACCTCGATTAACCAGGCTAATTGTTGTCGATAGGCATTCAGATAATCGAATATCTGGATAATCGAATGTATAAAGAATAATGTTGTGAATTTATTAAAAATAAAAAATACTTACATAGATATGTTTGTATTTATGTGCATATATATTTTCCTAGATTACATTACATACATATACTAAATTGCAGCAATGATTGTGCAAAAATTCGAATTGTAGGTATATTTGTCCCGGTTAGTAGTCCAGATAATCGCGAATCCGTATAACTGAGGTTCTACTGTAGTATATTTTGTAAACCATTGTGCAATATGTGATATTAATATATTAAAACTCATTAATGCTGCTTTATTTCACCAGCAACTAATAATATTGCAACTAACACTTATATTATTGTGCGATTTTTAAATGATGTTTTAAAAATTGTTTTTGTGGAGCTTACTTTTTACTGAAAAAATTATTGTTATTGTTTACATTCTGCTTTATTTTTATTTCATAATAACATATCAGTAACCTTAAACATTCTTACAAAAAGACAATTTGCTGTAGAGATCTAGTGAGGTATCAGAACAAAAATGTGAAGAGAATTTATTTCAAAACGAATCAAATTGCTCCACTGCAAACTTAGTCGGATCAATTATTTTATGCATGAATCGAACAAGATAAACTGTCTATTATAATAATTGTAAATAAAGACACAATATATGTTGTTAATTATAACATGTAAAACAAAAAAATATATATTTTGTTACTAATTCTTTAAAAAAATATATTATATTGTTTGTTATTATAGCATATTTGTTTATATATATAAGGAAATATGGTAACTCTGCACTTAAAACCACTTTGATTATTAATAGAAATTGTAGTTCAATAGTTTAGGAGTTGAGTTATTCACCTCACTCCTCTCAATGCATTCACTTATTTATATCTCGCTCTAAATCATTGTCACAAAAACTAAGATTAGTGCTTTGTTAATTACTAATTATTTTTATTCATATGCTTCATATTAGACTTATATTTATACATTTATGGACACAGGATGAAACTCATCACAGTAAACAATTTACACTAATAAAAAACTAACTATTGGTGTATGGCATTGTGCCTTAAGGCAAATTGCTGGAACTTCTCGTACCGTAACGAAATGTTTGAGAAATCTTAAATGTTTTCAAATAGATTATTATAAATATTGTAACATTGTCTAATATTTATAGGAATTATATAAACTGAATTGCAAAGTTGAAATTATTTGTTTAAAGTATATTAGAGCATTAGTCAGAATTAATATTAAAATCAGTTTTTTTTTATATACAAAAAAAATTATGTGAAAAAGCAATTATTTTGTTATAACAAGCAGAAAGTTTTTTGAATCATTCAAATCGGACGCTTAGTTCTCTCAAAAACTGCCATTTTTTGCACATTTTGCTTCGGTATCTCTGAAACGACTGGACCTGCCTTCGCCAAAAACTAATCATCACTTATCCTCGTCATTATACATTGAATGATTTTTGGATCATTCAAATCGGATGCTCCGTTTTCCCAAAAACTCAATTTCTATTTTCTGCACTCTTTGCTTCGTATCTCTGTAACGGATGGACCTGCCTCTTCCAAAAATTAGTCAGCACAACTCCCTATCAATAGGAATTGAATGCTTTTTGAACAATTCAAACCGGTTGATCCGTGCCCGATAACGTGACTGGAAATTTGTATCCATACATACATACACACACACACATCCATTTTTTCTGAGGTATGCCAAAATGTTCAGAAACCTTCAAAACGTCGAGAAATGCAAAAATTTTCATTTTCGATTTTCGGCCCATTACTGTAACTACCATATGGAAAGTTAAAAATATGTGGACAATAATTACAAAAAATAATTAATAATGTTTGAATAATGATTTTGTCATGATTTTGTAATGTTTCGAGTTCGAATTTGGAATCAAGAGCTTGCGAAGTTTCTGAGAAATAAGCAGTAAAATTTTAAGAACCCAATTACTTAATAATTGGGTTGATAATATATAATCTAAACTGAATTTACATATTCTCAATATAAAATTAGGTTTTGATAATTCAAATATAAGAATTGTCCGAGATTCATATACAGAGGAAAATTCAAACAAAGTGCCGTTGTCAGTTAGAGAATAGTCTCTTCATTTTATAAATTTTTCAAAATGTAATAACAACTTTGAGTTTTATCATTATTGAGCAAAAAATTATTAGAGTTAAGCAGGTTAGAGATTGAGGCATAACTAAATTTTATTAACTTTCCGTAGGGTAAGGTACAGTAATCGCATAAAATCAAAATTGAAAATGTTTATATATCTTTCGTTTTAAAGGTTTTTGAACATTTTAGCATACCTAAGAAAAAATTGATGTGTGTGTGTGTATGTGTGTGCGGATACAAATTTTCGTCGACGATTTCGGGAACACCGATCAACCAATTTGAATAATTCAAAAAACAATCGATTTGTGCTAGTAAGGAGACGTGCTGATTAGTTTTTGGCGAAAGCAGGTCTAGCCGTTTCAAAGATACGGAGCAAAAAGTGACAAAAACGGTAACTCAGTTTTTAAGAGAACGGAGCGTCCGATTTTAATAATTCAAAAATCATTTTACTTGTATTAACAAGATGAAGATTTGATTAAATTTTTGGGGAAGCTGGTCCAGCGGTTATAGATTCTCAATAAAAATAAGTTGAAAAAATGTCATTTGGCGGTCAAAATAGTTTATGAACATGTGTACATCAAATTATCAGATATTTTATAGAGATTTTAATAATGTGTACACATTTTGTGTAATTGTTTTGGGTTCCGTACCGTAATTGCGATACAAGAAGTTCCAGCAATTTGCCTCAAGAACGATGCCATGCACCCCACTAGTTTGTTATTTACTTGGTTAAATGAGTTTTTAATTTTTCTATCAAAAGTATTTAAAGTAATTGAAATTAATTTTATGAAGCATATGAATATAAAACATGTCGACTGGTGAAGTCTTCAAAATTATTAATAATAAACCTAACATTGTGAACAAGTAACCTGCACTTTATTAACATGGGAAAATGTCATAGGAGTAAAATTCTCAATTCACTTTGACTAAATATATCAGTGACCCTAAACATATTTGGGTTCTGAAATATCAGCATTTTGCTCAAATTGGAACTAATATAAGATGTAATTAGAAGCACATGCATAACTAACATTTAGCATGTCAATATTATTTTGCTATCGAGCTGCATGAGGTAATTTCATTTGTTTTAACTATATTGAAATACTTGATCAAAATTAAATAGAAAGATTTTTTTGTTAACCTATGTTTAATTATTGTAGGTTGTTCAATAGAAATAGTTTATCAGAAGTTAAAGGGAGACTCTTGGGAGATGACTATGACGATGACATTAAAGTGGAATTTACAATGAATAAAAAAACTCTAAAAAATGACATGACTGAAATGAAGCCAATATAGATTTATAAAAGCAAAGAGGATCGAGAGGCATCACAGTTTTATTTTACTCTTAACACACATCAATATGTAATTGATATTTTATTAAAAAAATTAAAAAATGTATTTATTAAATATAAGTTTTAAATAAGAAATAATTATTTTTCTAGCATTTACTGGAGTACTTATATATACATTATAGTTACTCAAAATTTATGTGCATTGAAGTGTAGATTTTGATACTGCTATAATAAATGATTTAAAAGTTTAATAAAATTCCAATGATTATTTACAGATTGCTTTTATTATTATCAGTTATTTTAAATAAAAATAATTTCATTCTAAAGATGATACTTATCTTCATTTACATAAAGATGAGTATCATGATTTATAATAATTTGTTTCCTAATAAAATAATTTAAGTTGTTTTCTTCCCAACAGATAAAAATCCAGATGTATTTGAGAAATATTTAGCATTAGCTTCATTAACTTTTCTCTCAGCAGCATTTGGGTTTACGATTTCCAAACCTTGCAAAGGTGTAAATGCAACACTGGATGCAGTACCGCTGACTTGTTTTTTAACACTGGTAGCTCCACCCCACTGTTGCTGCTTCTGTAAATTTCTCTGTAACGTTTTGCTGATTCTAACTTTTGTCTTTTCATCCACTTGTGGTAAGCGAATTCTGCCAGTGCTTGCTTTACCAATGGTACCTCTCGTATATCCCAAATCTTCTTGATAAGCTTCATCTTCAATATCAGCAAAGTTAAGTCGATTCGCATGTTTTCTGAACTCGGTCATTGCATATCGTTCCTTCATTTTACGCACACGTTTACCACCTCTTTTTTTCCTCCCACCTTCAATGGGTTTGGGGAGAGGTTTTGCAAATTTAACAGGAGGAGGTTCTTGCAATTTGTCGATTTTTTTTTCAATATCTTCACGAAATTGTTTACCTATAGTGCCATCAGGACTTGCATGGGCTGCATCTACTCTAGCAGCTAATGTTGTTTTTGTACTAACAATTCTAGCCACTTTTCGCCTCAAATCAGGATTAGCTTCTTGAACTACTTCCGAGTAATAGATAAATCCTGTATGAGGTAACATAGTGGTATGTGAAAATCCTGACAAAATTTTCTTTTGGGCTCCTAAAACTAAAACATTGCATGCAGGCATTTTAGATAATCTGGTCAAACCACCTGCTACACCCATTATCTTGGCGGCAGTTGATGCTCCTACTATAGCGCTTAAATTTGGAGCTATGAAAGCCATACGACTTTCCACATATTCATAAATCTTATTTTTAAATGTATTTAATTCTAGTGCCATATCACAAGCTTCATTCATTTTATTCAAATTTTCTTCTGACAATGCTGTACCTTGCGTTGTGGAAGCTGTTACAGAAACAACCATAATAGTTGCTTGTGTCAAGAATTGTTGAAGTATCTCATTGTTTTTTGTTTTATCTAAGTCATTCCCAAGTTCCTTTACGCACTGCACATATTCTAATGGAGCTACAACTAGTGATTCCAATTCAGGAAACCGTTGTTGATATTTGTCTCGAACAAAGCAATGTATAGTGTTTATTTCTGTATCAATTTCAGCAGCAACATTATTTGCTTCAACTATTAATTGATATTCTGGATCTGATTCTACAGTCCCAATAATTTCATCACTACTTCTAGGTTTTAAAATAAACTGTTGCACTTGAGACATAATTCTTGATAATTTCTCAGAATCTCTCAATTTAGCAATTTCTCTTATAGATTTTACTTTCACATCAATTTCCATAGTCAAATTTGAGAAGGTTTCTTCCTGAATAGGATTTTCTACGGTTTTTTCGGATTCCTCCTCACCTCCGGAATCCACATCTTCTAAATCTGCTAAAAGTTCATCAGCCAAAGACATTGTGAATTATTCAATAACAAACAATTAATAGAACTATTAGATTATTTGTAAATAGAATACAACTTCTATTTAAATCAAACCGTTGAGTCGATGTTGAATGGGCGAACAATTAAAATTTTATAACAATTACACTCCACTAAATTCATTAATTTATAAGTTCAATTTTATTTCCTAAGTTAGAGCAGGAATATAAAGAAAATAACAAAATTTTTACTTCAAATATTTGGTTATGTATATAGAGAAATGCTAGAACTTGTCACACGTGGCTGTAGACAGTAGCGATGACGTTTGTGAACTCGCTCATTGTGCGGCAGCCATTAAAATTTTTAAGAACGTAGGTGTACCAACAAAGATAAACATAAATTTAAACAGTAAGATGTAAAAATTATGCAGCTGTTAAAATATTCATTATTTTCATTATTGAAATGTGTTGATATATATATATACAATTATATATAATAATCTAATATTCTTTAGTTCTAATTATGAATTGTTTAATTTTATTTATATAATAAAACTTTTGAGTTATTTTGGACAGTGTTTTTTCACAGAAGAAAATCTATTTTCTAAAAACATTAGTAATGATATTTAGAATTTATTTTCTATCACTGATAATATAAGGACATAACTTGAATTTTTTTTTTTTTTGTAGTTCTCTTATTTTGTGATAAGTATCATCCCTTAATTGTTAATTAACCATTAATTAATTTTTATATGCATATAACTTATATTTTTTCTTCCTTATCATAGCTGATTTTAATATAAAATATGTTATCATATTTAATTATAATTATGTACAAAGTTAATTATAATTATATACAAAGTTAATTATAATTATAAGCATCACATCAATTTTATACAGACGTTACATGGTACTTTATTATCAGATATTTAGCGATAAATATAATTTTAATTAAACACTTCAAATAATTTTAATATTATTTACTCATGCAATTATAAATATGAAATTAAAATAATAAAAAAAAATAATAATATGCGGGAATCGAACCTCCAACAACAGACCCAAAAAATCAGAATTCTATCACCTTACCACTCGGCTACGACCCATACTATGTATAATGTCTATACCCATGATTCATAAAATTTCAAAATGTTCGACAGACTTGAATATTTACACACCTAACTTCATAGCGTTTTTACACACAAATACATGCGCAGCCGCATAATGAGCGCCTGTCATCGCTACTGTCTGTTGATACTCCTGAACTTGTCTAGGTCGCAAATGCCGGCAACTGTCAAAACATTTTGGGATACGAGACTCAGCGTTGTGTTTGTGTGACAAATCAATACCAATATTAAAAAAAAAAGAGTGCGCGTATCATAGATAAGTAAACATAGGCGCGTATGGTCACACGCGATTGAAGTAAAACTTGTTTGCTACTGTAAATACACCCATTTATGCTTACTTATCTATGAATACATCACATCATATAACAATTTTGAATATTGTTTATTAGTAATATGGTAACACTCGTGATGCACATATTTATTATGCATTTATTAGTGTCAGCAATTATACACAATTTATATAATGATAAATTATAAATTATATATTTATAATAGCATTAAAAATATGTATAATATTTAAAAACAATAATTTAATTAAAGTCATACTTCAAATATGACATGATCGGTTTGTCATTGTAATTAGCATTTAGAAATGAACCTTTATTAGAGAAATGAAGTAATTGCTGATTAATAAATTCTATAATATTCATTCACACAGTGGATTATGTTAAACAACGCCTAAACAAATAATGTTTTCGAAACTTCACTCATCATTAATTGTGTTTGAAGAACTCCATGTAATTAAAATTAACATACATTCATTGACTGCTTGTATTTTTATTACTTTTTTGCTGACGACTAAAAAATATTTTCCATTTTAATAACTTCAAAGATTTATAGAAACTACGAATAATATAGAAATAATTTCTAATCAATAAACTTACGTTTAGTATACGGCACAAATGTTTAAATTATTTTATTATTTTCAAGGAACAGGGTAAAATATTCTTCTGATTCAGGCATTTTTCTTCAATTTTAATTAATTATTTTACTTTAAAATGTTTATTTATCTATGCCGCACGCATACAACGTTGATGCCGGTACGCCCGGTACGCATACAACGACAGAAGTCTATTCACATACACGACGACTTATCACAATCGACCCGTATAGAAATGATCTCATCGAGAGCGAATGACGAACAGTTCAGGCGTAACGGACTTCCGTTGCATTTGTACAGATTTACACCCTAGTCACGTCTAAAGAAGTTTTACTTCAAAAAATGTCACGCCAGTGGTGCATTGCAACATAGATAAAATAAGAGTATAAACATAAAGATGTAGCTATGATGTCTGGCGATTTACCGCATGTTTCTTAAAGTAACTTGCTGCAACTTCTTAAACTGATTTTATACTCATCTTTTAAATGAGCGAAGACCCATTCGCCCTTTTTCTTTCCATAGAACGCATGTCAATTAGCACATCTCTCTAATCTGTCTATGGCATTCCAGGCAGCTTCAGTTGTTAGTATCACTTCTATAACAGTATCTGGAGTAATTCTTTGCTTCAATATCTCTACTACGTCTTTATCTATGACTACGTCATCCCGTACCGCGGGTACACAAAGAACACGTGCTTGGCATCTTAGATTTCGCCCAAACAATATAGGCAATCCGTCGAGCTATCGTTTTTGAAGCGGTGTAGGTAGGCTCATACTCTTCTTTTATCTATGGGTGTAGGTAGGCTCAAAAACAGCCATGCCCAGATAGCATTTGCGTAGTATAATAATTAACTTTCCCATTTTGCGATTTAGCCAGACTTTGATGTTTGGAATGAGACGATGCGTCCATCTGCCCTTCACTGCTGTTATGTCGGTCTTCTATTCTCAACTTTTCAGGACTCAGTTGTTGATGTCTTTGTTGCTAAATTGTCCATCTTTTCTCTGCTAAAACTAAGAGAGACAGAATTCCTAAAATGATGCACACTGCTTCCTCCGATATTGCGCGAAATGCGCAACAACTCTTAAAGCTCTTAGATGATATATAGGTCCTGTCATTTACCGCGATTTTTGAGTTTTGAAAGCATCAGCACATATAGAGATACCATATGTAAGCACCGAAGTAACAACTGATGATAGTAATATCCTTCTAATTTGTTTTGGTCCTTCAACATTAGGCATCAGTAGAGCAAGTCTCATCCTAACTACAAACGCCTTAGAACTAACATGTTCCACCTGTTGATTGAAATTAAATTAAGGATCAAGCATTACGCCAACGTAACAGATGTGAGGTTCTGACGTGATCTCTAAATTTTCTATCTTCAAGTTGATAGTCTCGATTGCTTTTCTACTCGTGATAAGAACAGCTTCACTTTTTCGTTGTGACAATTGGAGGTACATTGTTCCCATCCAGAAATTGTTTTTCTCAAGGTTATGTCACATAGACTTACGATCTCATCAATTTGTTTGGAAACAACTACTACGGCTAATCATATGCTACTAGTTTGACACATGCTGGAATATCCAGTCTGAAAAGGCCATCATACATAATATTTCACAGCATAGAGCCTAGAACAGAGCCCTGCGGCACACCTCCTGTTATATTGTATTCTTCTGTACCATCGCGTGAATCGTACATCAGAATTTAGTCTGCAAAGCAGCTTGCGACTCTATTGCTGTCATAATTGATGTTTTCAAGTAGGTGAACCCCACGGAAACCGCCGTTAGGCATTGCTTCGTGGGAGAGAATTTAGCAACTGCTTTTCCTGCTCATACCAAAGATGTTGTACATCTTTCACTCGCTTTTCACTGATCCAGGCTACTTCTGATGATTGCATTGCTTCCATCAGTGTTTTTGGTCGAATTCTATACTTTAGGATTGTCTCCAGTTCATTTTGCTGTGGACTAAACCGCGGACATACAAAGAAAACATGCTATGCATCTTCATTAACTCTTCTGCAAACTGGGCACTATGGAGAATCATCGTGCTTAAAGCGACGAAGATAAGCCGGAAAGCAGCGGTGTCCAGACAGTATGTGCGTTAAATTGTTATTGACTTCTCCATGCCTCCGGTTCAACAAACGTCAATCTTAAGTATAAGACAGTACATCCAACTACCCTTTTCTGCGGCATCCCACTGTAGTTGCCAACGTCTAATGCTGTTCCGAGCGCTTAATGTCAATGGTCTGCGTTGATAAAGGTTTTGTTTTTCCTCAGCTGAGACTCTAAGAGACAAAGTCTCGGCAATAAAACACACCCCTTCCTCAGATATAGTGCGGAAGCCGCATATTACTTGTGAGGCACTCAGACGGTATATACACAGCATCAACTTTTCTTCATGCTTCTTGGAGCTTTAGTGCACTTACCTAGTTTACTTTTCTATGCTCCAATGCGTCTGTCGATAGATATTCCATAATTTCAACCACTGATGAAAGAATAAATCTTCTGCTCTGCTTCGGTTTACCGATATTAGGCATTAATCGTGCAAGACAAGAACTTATTACTGATGCTTTGTCACTTACTTGTTGTACGTGCTCTTTAAAATTTATTCGGGCATCAAGCATCACTCTCAAGTATCGAATATAAGGTTGTGAAATGGTTTCTTGTTCACCGACTTTCCATTTTATAGTCTCTATGATTTTTTTGCTGGTGATGAGTGCTGCTTCCGTCTTCTGTTTAGTTAGTTGAAGATTAATAGTATCCATCCAGCGATTTATTAACTCAAAAGTTACCTTGAACAAATGACGTATTTTGTGTAGATGTTTTGCGATGATCAATACTGCTACGTCGTCCGCATATGCCACTAGTTTGGCGCGTATGGAATCTTTAGTATCAGAAGCGCGTCGTACATAACATTCCACAGTAGTGGCCCAAGAACTGAGCCTTGAGGTACACTTCCGGTTATATTATATTTTTTGAACCGTTCTTCGTGTTGTATATCAATCAGTAAAGTTGCTTGCTAATACCATACACATGATGTAACCTGGCACGCTGTTTTCTTGAAGAGCTTGCACAATGCTATCCCAGTTTGCGCAGTTGAAAGCGTTCCTGACATCTAGTGTAGCCACCAGCCAATACACCTTCGTATCGTTCTTCCGTTTTGTTCCTGCAACTGCTTCTTTGACCGTATCGTAAACTAGATTTATCGCGTCTAGGGTTGATCGTTTTTTCCGCAATCCATTCTGGTTGTCTGCTAGACGTGGGTCAACAATTGCTTCAATTCTTGGATGAATTATTTGTTCGAATATCTTACCAGTCGTATCCGACATGCAGAGTAGACGGTAGGATGACGGTTCTTCTAGTCGCTTATTTCTCTTAGGGAGAAGTACAAATCGTTGTTGTTTCCACTTTCTGGGAAAAGTTCCTTCTTTCAGACATGTGTTGTAGACGTCTAGGAATAGTGACGGCGCTGCGTTAATGATGATTTTTAAAGCTAATGTTGGGGATTCTATCCAATGCCGGAGCTTTATTATTTCCTACACGGTCACAAGCCTTCCTTAACAATTCCTCAGTGATTGGTGTAATGTCACCCAGTTCGTTCGATGCAAACTGATAATTGAAACTGCGTTGCTGTGGAAACAGCGCAGTTACATCTTTCTGAAGGAATTGTGGTCAAGTAGGTATCTGCACTTGTTTTTCAGCCGAGTCATAACCACCTTATAAGGCCTACCCCACACGTCTTTGTTCATCTCACATATGGGCTCTTTCCAGCATCTTTCTTTGCTTTCTTTGATGGCCTTATTCAATGCACGACAAGATTTTCTGTACTGTGCAATAAGTTCCTCGGAGTTAGGTCGTTGATAACAACGCTGAGATATTTTTTTTTTTTGAGGCACTCTTTACGAAGGGCATTGATGTGATCGTTCCACCAGTGCACCGAGAGTCTTAAGCTTATGCCACTTTTACGAGGTATACTGGCATCACAGGCCAGATCACTCTTTTCATCAGATCCTTAGTACTTTTTTCTGCGCATCCAGTGATGCTTGTGTTACTGTCAAGAGCTATTATCAATGCATCTTGGTCAAGAGATTTTGCCTTCCAGCCAGCGCAGTTAACTTGATTTATAGGTCTTCCAAGGTTTTGTTCTAACGATATTATTCAGAGTATTGCATGATAGTCGCTGGCAGTGTAGATATCCATTACCCTGCAGTTAGAGTTTCCGTTGACGAGGCTACTGCTAACGAAAGTGATCGAGCGTTGCCTTTAGTGTAGGTCGGCGTATCACCATTATTGAGCAAGACAACGTCAAATCACTATAAGTCAAATCACTACATGTAACTACATGTAAGTTCTCAATTCTCCGACTTAATCTCTTTTTTTAGAGCCCAAGTTTATAGTTGATGGTGATTTCAATAGTAGGAATCCTCTTTGCTGATCGAGATTAATAACTATACAATGTAATTTGCTAATTTAACTGCGTAACGCTGCCGACGGGTTTATCAACATCTCTTTCAACGGCCCTCAGATCCCAAAAAAAAACAGATCTGCTCGATTTCTCTATTCTGCATGGTATCAATACAAACTAAATTGAAATTGAGGCTAATTTTGACCTTTAATGCGATCACATGTTTATCGCGGAAAAGTTGAGGATAAAATCAATTTGCAAATAAGATTTTCAAAACCTATTGTAACAATTTCAGCAACAAGCTAAAGAATAGATTGAAAAAAACTGGGCAATATTAACTTCACCAATTACGTATCCAGCCTTAATCGTTTCGATAATTTTATTTCTAAACCAGTTAAAACCGACTTAAGCCATGTGTACGAAATCCGCCTATTCGTAGGGATTCTGACAACGATTAGACCTGGTCTAATCGTGAAGTGATAAGTACAAAACTGAGGTTTTCGCTAAGTATTTATGATCTTTGCTTCAACCTAACTTCAATCAGAATCTTGATTGTGACATGGTTATCAAATGCTTTCTGCTAAATATAATAAAAAAATCTTCCCTCTGAGAAGTGTTGTCAGAGAAATGTCTAAACTCAAAAACAAAAAATCTCCAGGAATTGATTTAATATCGTCAAAGATATTGAAGGAATTGCCTAAAAATGGAATTATTTGTTTAACCTATATCTTTAATGCTATATTAAGACTGGAATTTTGACCAAAATCTATTAAAACCTCAATAGTTAAATGATTCCAAAGACTGGAAAGGATCCATACTTGGTTTCATCTTATAGAGCTATAAGCCCTTTACCTATTACCTCAAATTTTTGTGAAGAACCTATATTGCAGAATATGTTATCAGAAAGATCTTCCGTCATCCACGGTTTAGAGCTTTGGGGTTGTGCCCGTATCTCTAACATTGTTTGAATGTAACCATTGAATTGAATTGCACTTTAATACAAAACTTTAAGGCAGATTACCAACGCACCTTAGTTTATCATTAATAAAGTTATCTATGACGACCTCAATATTCCTTTTCTTAGGGACATAATTAGCAACAAACTAGTATACCATCCGAATCACCAGAAAAAAGTTATATAAGAATATATAATCATTTCTAGCGGTAGATTATTTGCAATATTAAATATTTTATTTTATACTATAAGCATTTATTTTATACTATACTCTTATTTTATTTATGAATATAAGTTCGTTTGCTAATTGGTTACGCTGGTTTTGTAATAGTAAACTAATAGTTAGATATGATATATTAATTTTTAACTTTCAGTAGGGTTAGTTATAGAAATCGCAAAAAATCGAAAATAAAAATGTTTGCATACCTTTACGTTTCTATGGTTTCTGAACATTTTGCCATACCTTAGAATAAATGTATGTAGGTGTGTGTGTATGTATGTATATTTGAATACAATTACGTCCACGATTTCGGGCGCATGAATCAACCGATATGAATAATTAAAAAAATATTCGATTTCTATTGATAGGGAGATATGCTGATTAGTTTTTTGCAAAGACAGGTCTAACGCATTCAAAGTTACGGGGCAGAAACTGCCAAAAATGGTAATTCAGTTTTTGAGGTAACGGAGCGCCCGATTTGAATGGTTCAAAAAACATTTAACTTGTTTTGACGAAATGAAAAAATGAACAGCAGGCTTTGCGGTTTCGGTGATACAGAAGAAAATGTAAAAAAACTAAAGATATTTGGCGGTCTAAAACGATTATTAGACATATGCACATCAAATTATCAGATATTTTGTAGAGATTTTAAACATGAGTACTAATTTTGTTAAGATTTAGGGTTCTGTACCAAGATTTTTAATTTTTAAAGATATACAAAGTTCTATACTTTGAATATAAATTTTAAATTTACAATTCAGTTTGAAAATGTATATATTTCATAAGCGTTATATTAATTGTAAGAAATATATTCTCAGACGGATTCATTCAGCATCTCTTCTTAATGCTAACATTTTTAAGTGTTTTGAAGGATAAGATCGTTATTATATGTTATATGAACGAATAAATTTATAGTAACTATAATTATCTATTTGAAAATATTTAAAACATTTGTTATTAATCATTGATCAATAGATCAATATTCGAATATTTAATTCTGATACGCGAAGTTCCACCAATTTGTCTTAAGGCACCATGGCATGCACCACTAGTTTTTTTGTATATATTCCGATTGCCACCTTTGTATAACAAAACAAAACTTTGTAAAACATTTCAATAGTGTACGTTTTAGCGTTCCCAGATAAAATTTCATTAAAAATAATAAAAAAATTACCGGAAAAGGGATTTAAATTATTAACAATAATATTTAATTCAATTTTAAGATTAAAAGTGTTCCCTAAACCTTAGAAAGTAGCAAAAATCATTCTTATAGCTAAACCGGGAAAAGATACTCATTTATTATTTTCCAGTATAATTACCAATACCAATAAACCTACTTCCTTTTATTTCGAAGATATTAGAAAAATTTCTACTCCAACGCATTAAGTCAGAATTGTTGAATCAAAACTTAATTCCCAATCACCAATTCGGCTTTAGAGATCAATACTCAACCATAGAACAGGTTCAATGCCTAGTAAATATAATAAACGCAAAAAGGTATTGTTCGGCTGTATTTTTAGACATTGCGCAAGTATTTGAAAAGGTATGGCACGCTGGTTTGTTATACAAACTAAAATGTTGTTTACCAGAACCGCTATTTTCAATAATAAAATCGTATCCTGGAAATAGGGAATTTTTTGTCAGCATAAACAACGAGGAGTCGACCACAAGGAAGATTCTCTCTGGGAAAAGCCCAAAGGAAAGCGTCTTTTCACCCACTCTATTTCTCTATTCACAGCGGATTTTCCTCTATACTCCGGAACAAGCATGTCGACATTTGCTGACGATACATGCATTATTGCCTCCAATAAAGATCCCGTAATAGCTTCGCAACTATTACAAGAGCATCTAGATATTGCTACAAAATGTCTTTCTTTATGGGGAATTATGACAAATGGTGCAAAATCTACGCATAACAGGTATACGCCCCAGAATTAAGTTGAATTGACAGGAAATCCCAGTAAAAGTAGCGTAAAATATCTCGGAATTCACCTAGACTCCAAATTGAACTGGAGAGTCCACATTAACAAGAAAAAACAGTTGATTGATGAACTATTTAAAGAACATTACTGATTGCTGAATAAACGATCCGAACTGTCAAACAAACGAACAACAAACTAATTATTTACAAAAGTGTTCTGTGAGATTGTCCTATGAGATTCAAGTATGGGGCACCGCCAAAAAAAAAAAATATACAGATCATTCAGCGAGTGCAGAACAAGATCATACGGCAGGCACTGAACGCACGCAGGTACGTGCCCAACTTGTTGATTTACCAGGACAGCAACATGATGCCAGTCAATGTAGAAATTCAACAAAAACCAGAAAACTAATCAGGCTAAAACAAAAAATTCTCAATGATCTCATAAATAGTCATTTGTAAACGCTATTATTATTATTGTTATTATTATTATTATTATTATTATCTTATTATTTCTACTATTTTTGTTTTGTTATATTTATTATTATTTGTCACTTATTGTTTTTATTCCACTTTATTGTTTTTTTGTATTATTTTCATTATTCACAAATTTTATTTAATGGCTAATAAAAATTTCGTCAATTTTTAACTTCCCATAGGTTAAGTTATAGTAATCGCAAAAAAATCTAAAATGAAACTTTTTAAATATCTTTACGTTTCAGAGGTTTCTGAACATTTTGGCATACCTTAGAAAAAATGGATGTATGTGTGTGTGCGTGTGTGTGTGTGTGCGGACACAAATTTTCGTCGACGATTTCGGGGACACGGTTAAACCGATTTCGATTATTCAAAAAACATTCGATTGCTGTTGCTAAGAAGACGTGCTGATTAGTTTTTGGCATAAGTAGGTCTAGCCGTTCCGAAGATACGGGGAAAAAAATGCCACAAACGGTAACTCAGTTTTTAAGAGAACGAGGCGTCCGATTTTAATAATTCAAAAGCTAGAAAAGAAAGTTCAGAATTTCCAAAATATTTCAAAATGAAGAAAACATTTTTTTTCAAAAAAGGTAAATTTTTGTCAAAATTTTGTAGTTTCTCAAAAATCTAATTTTTTCAAAGTAAAATTTTTTCAAAAATGTTAATCTTCTTAAAGGAAAATAATTGTTAGTACGTGAAGTTCCAGCAATTTGCCTTAAGGCACGATGCCATGCGCCCCACTAGTTATAATTTTTTTGAACGGTAGATACCACAGTCTTATAGATCTTACTAAAATATTACCGCCCTACGATAAAGTCATTTAATTTTAAAAATTCTCCAAATTTTGCAAAAAATAGTATCGTTTTTTTGGCATTTGTCAAAATTAGACCTTTCATCGACGTTTACTCAAAAACGCCTGAACCGGTTTCAGAAATTCAAAAGCCATTTGATGTATCTCAATCAAATTGTGCGACGATCAGCCGAGCCGTTTCTTTGTAATTTGGAAAAAACTGTTAAACTTTTCGTTCACACCTAAGCTCATACTACCAAATCGATTTGAAAAATCATTGATAGTAATTAGATTTAGATGAAGATCTACCAAGCTGTTTTCTTGTAATTAACTGTTGAAAAAAAATTTAAGCCAATTTTTATGAAACTTTTTTTGGCGATATATATCCTGGTCTTATAGAACTCACTGAATTATTACGGCCTTACAAGTAGTTTAATATTAAAAATTCATCGAAGTTTGAGAAAATGAGTAGTTTTTTTGATGTTTGTTGAAATTAAAATTAGACGTTTCACTTGGTATAAGGCATGTATAACTATAGAGTGTTCGTTCGTTTTCAATGATGTGTAATAAATCCTCTCGGGATACTTTTAATCACTCATAAATAAATTTATATTTTATTGATTAAGTCCATTATTTACACATATCGGGAAGTTCATGTAAATTGCCTCAAAGCAAAATACTAATACCAACTAGTTTTCAAAGTTTTAGAAAACTTTAATTTTTGGTACGAGAACTTCCAGGAATTTTCCTTAAGGCACGCTGAAGCACCACTAGTTTCGTATGATATTGGTAATGTAGCGATCGGGAGCATTTGGGTATTCAAATTAGCTGCTTTTAGTTTGGGTATTTAACATACGCCATCTTTTAGAAGTTTAGATCGAAAATCCAATATCGTTTTCTTCATTCCGGTGTCGGATGAGAGAAAAACCGGTTTAATGAAAAAAAAAAGATATACACGTTATTTACATTTACAAAATTTTGTTTTCCTGATGGACAAAAACCATAGAATGCAATTTCAATTATGCTATATTTCTTGTAAAGAATTCGTCGGGTTAGATGTTATCTCTGCTTCTAGCTTTCTCTATTGACAATATCATACCTTCACTTCAACTAATACAACCCTAGACAATATGATGATATTCAATTGTAATTGAAAGATACACTTCAAAAATTGTATAAATATAAATGTGAGCTATGTGCATTCTCTACGAAATTCAATAATTTTCATTAATTAACTTCCGTGGGTGAGTTATTGTAATCGT
>NW_020537646.1:41224221-41343962 GCF_003426905.1 Ctenocephalides felis | reverse complement strand
TACATTCTGCTTTATTTTTATTTTATAATAACATATCAGTAACCTTAAAATTCTTACAAAAAGACAATTTGCTGTAGAGATCTAGTGAGTATCAGAACAAAAATGTGAGAATTTTATTTCAAAACGAATCAAATTGCTCCACTGCAAACTTAGTCGGATCAATTATTTTATGCATGAATCGAACAAGATAAACTGTCTATTATAATACTTGTAAATAAAGACACAATATATGTTGTTAATTATAACATGTAAACAAAAAAATATATATTTTGTTACTAATTCTTTAAAAAAATATATTATTGTTTGTTATTATATCGTATATTTGTTTATATATATAAGGAAATATGGTAACTCTGCACTTAAAACCACTTTGATTATTAAATTAATAGCATTGTAATTCAATAGTTTAGGAGTTGAGTTATTCACCTCACTCCTCTCAATGCATTCACTTATTTATATCTCGCTCTAAATCATTGTCACAAAAACTAAGATTAGTGCTTTGTTAATTACTAATTATTTTTATTCATATGCTTCATATTAGACTTATATTTATACATTTATGGACACAGGATGACACTCATCACAGTAAACAATTTACACTAAAAAAACTAACTATTGGGTATGGCATTGTGCCTTAAGGCAAATTGCTGGAACTTCCCGTACCGTAACGAAATGTTCGAGAAATATTAAATGTTTTCAAATAGATTCTTATAAATATTGTAATATTGTCTAATATTTATAAGAATTATATAAACTGAATTGCAAAGTTGAAATTATTTGTTTAAAGTACATTAGAGCTTTAGTCAAAATTAATATTAAAATCAGTTAATTTTGATATACAAAAAAAAATTATGAAAAAAAGCAATTATTTTGTTATAACAAGCAGAAAGTTTTTTGAATCATTCAAATCGGACGCTTAGTTCTCTCAAAAACTGCCATTTTTTGCACATTTGCTTCGTATCTCTGAAACGACTGGACCTGCCTTCGCCAAAAACTAATCATCACTTATCCTCGTCATTATACATTGAATGATTTTTGGATCATTCGAATCGGATGCTCCGTTTTCCCAAAAACTCAATTTCTATTTTCTGCACTCTTTGCTTTGTATCTCTGTAACGGATGGACCTGCCTCTTCCAAAAATTAGTCAGCACATCTCCCTATCAATGGGAATTGAATGCTTTTTGAACAATTCAAACCGGTTGATCCGTGCCCGATAACGTGACTGGAAATTTGTATCCATACATACATACACACACACACACACACATCCATTTTTTCTGAGGTATGCCAAAATGTTCAGAAACCTTCAAAACGTCGAGAAATGCAAAAATTTTCATTTTTGATTTTCGGCCCATTACAATAACTACCATATAGGAAGTTAAAAATATGTGGACAATAATTACAAAAAATAATTGATATTGTTTGAATAATCATTTTATAATGTTTCGAGTTCGAATTTGGAATCAAGAGCTTGTGAAGTTTCTGAGAAATAAGCAGTCCTTTAGATATCCGCAGCGTAAAATTTTAAGAACCCAATTACTTATTCAAAACAATCTAAACTGAATTTACATATTCTCAATATAAAATTAGTTTTTGATAATTCAAATATAAGAATTGTCCGAGATTAATATACAGAGGAAAATTCAAACAAAGTGCCATTGTCAGTTAGAGAATAGTCTCTTCATTTTATAAATTTTTCAAAATGTAATAACTTTGAGTTTTATCATTATTGAGCAAAAAATTATTAGAGTTAAGCAGGTTAGAGATTGAGGCATAACTAAATTTTATTAACTTTCCGTAGGGTAAGGTACAGTAATCGCAAAAAATCAAAATTGAAAATGTTTATATATCTTTCGTTTTAAAGGTTTTTGAACATTTTGGCATACCTAAGAAAAAATTGATGTGTGTGTGTATGTGTGTGCGGATACAAATTTTTGTCGACGATTTCGGGAACACCGATCAACCAATTTGAATAATTCAAAAAACAATCGATTTGTGCTAGTAAGGAGACGTGCTGATTAGTTTTTGGCGAAAGCAGGTCTAGCCGTTTCAAAGATATGAAGCAAAAAGTGACAAAAACGGTAACTCAGTTTTTAAGAGAACGGAGCGTCCGATTTTAATAATTCAAAAGATGAAGATTTGATTAAATTTTTGGGGAAGCTGGTCCAGCGGTTATAGATTCTCAATAAAAATAAGTTGAAAAAATGTCATTTGGCGGTCAAAATAGTTTATGAACATGTGTACATCAAATTATCAGATATTTTATAGAGATTTTAATAATGTGTACACATTTTGTGTAATTGTTTTGGGTTCCGTACCGTAATTGCGATACAAGAAGTTCCAGCAATTTGCCTCAAGAACGATGCCATGCACCCCACTAGTTTGTTATTTACTTGGTTAAATGAGTTTTTAATTTTTCTATCAAAAGTATTTAAAGTAATTGAAATTAATTTTATGAAGCATATGAATATAAAACATGTCGACTGGTGAAGTCTTCAAAATTATTAATAATAAACCTAACATTGTGAACAAGTAACCTGCACTTTATTAACATGGGAAAATGTCATAGGAGTAAAATTCTCAATTCACTTTGACTAAATATATCAGTGACCCTAAACATATTTGGGTTCTGAAATATCAGCATTTTGCTCAAATTGGAACTAATATAAGATGTAATTAGAAGCGCATGCATAACTAACATTTAGCATGTCAATATTATTTTGCTATCGAGCTGCATGAGGTAATTTCATTTGTTTTAACTATATTGAAATACTTGATCAAAATTAAATAGAAAGATTTTTTTGTTAACCTATGTTTAATTATTGTAGGTTGTTCAATAGAAATAGTTTATCAGAAGTTAAAGGGAGACTCTTGGGAGATGACTATGACGATGACATTAAAGTGGAATTTACAATGAATAAAAAAACTCTAAAAAATGACATGACTGAAATGAAGCCAATATAGATTTATAAAAGCAAAGAGGATCGAGAGGCATCACAGTTTTATTTTACTCTTAACACACATCAATATGTAATTGATATTTTATTAAAAAAATTAAAAAATGTATTTATTAAATATAAGTTTTAAATAAGAAATAATTATTTTTCTAGCATTTACTGGAGTACTTATATATACATTATAGTTACTCAAAATTTATGTGCATTGAAGTGTAGATTTTGATACTGCTATAATAAATGATTTAAAAGTTTAATAAAATTCCAATGATTATTTACAGATTGCTTTTATTATTATCAGTTATTTTAAATAAAAATAATTTCATTTTAAAGATGATACTTATCTTCATTTACATAAAGATGAGTATCATGATTTATAATAATTTGTTTCCTAATAAAATAATTTAAGTTGTTTTCTTCCCAACAGATAAAAATCCAGATGTATTTGAGAAATATTTAGCATTAGCTTCATTAACTTTTCTCTCAGCAGCATTTGGGTTTACGATTTCCAAACCTTGCAAAGGTGTAAATGCAACACTGGATGCAGTACCGCTGACTTGTTTTTTAACACTGGTAGCTCCACCCCACTGTTGCTGCTTCTGTAAATTTCTCTGTAACGTTTTGCTGATTCTAACTTTTGTCTTTTCATCCACTTGTGGTAAGCGAATTCTGCCAGTGCTTGCTTTACCAATGGTACCTCTCGTATATCCCAAATCTTCTTGATAAGCTTCATCTTCAATATCAGCAAAGTTAAGTCGATTCGCATGTTTTCTGAACTCGGTCATTGCATATCGTTCCTTCATTTTACGCACACGTTTACCACCTCTTTTTTTCCTCCCACCTTCAATGGGTTTGGGGAGAGGTTTTGCAAATTTAACAGGAGGAGGTTCTTGCAATTTGTCGATTTTTTTTTCAATATCTTCACGGAATTGTTTACCTATAGTGCCATCAGGACTTGCATGGGCTGCATCTACTCTAGCAGCTAATGTTGTTTTTGTACTAACAATTCTAGCCACTTTTCGCCTCAAATCAGGATTAGCTTCTTGAACTACTTCCGAGTAATAGATAAATCCTGTATGAGGTAACATAGTGGTATGTGAAAATCCTGACAAAATTTTCTTTTGGGCTCCTAAAACTAAAACATTGCATGCAGGCATTTTAGATAATCTGGTCAAACCACCTGCTACACCCATTATCTTGGCGGCAGTTGATGCTCCTACTATAGCGCTTAAATTTGGAGCTATGAAAGCCATACGACTTTCCACATATTCATAAATCTTATTTTTAAATGTATTTAATTCTAGTGCCATATCACAAGCTTCATTCATTTTATTCAAATTTTCTTCTGACAATGCTGTACCTTGCGTTGTGGAAGCTGTTACAGAAACAACCATAATAGTTGCTTGTGTCAAGAATTGTTGAAGTATCTCATTGTTTTTTGTTTTATCTAAGTCATTCCCAAGTTCCTTTACGCACTGCACATATTCTAATGGAGCTACAACTAGTGATTCCAATTCAGGAAACCGTTGTTGATATTTGTCTCGAACAAAGCAATGTATAGTGTTTATTTCTGTATCAATTTCAGCAGCAACATTATTTGCTTCAACTATTAATTGATATTCTGGATCTGATTCTACAGTCCCAATAATTTCATCGCTACTTCTAGGTTTTAAAATAAACTGTTGCACTTGAGACATAATTCTTGATAATTTCTCAGAATCTCTCAATTTAGCAATTTCTCTTATAGATTTTACTTTCACATCAATTTCCATAGTCAAATTTGAGAAGGTTTCTTCCTGAATAGGATTTTCTACGGTTTTTTCGGATTCCTCCTCACCTCCGGAATCCACATCTTCTAAATCTGCTAAGAGTTCATCAGCCAAAGACATTGTGAATTATTCAATAACAAACAATTAATAGAACTATTGAATTATTTGTAAATAGAATACAACTTCTATTTAAATCAAACCGTTGAGTCGATGTTGAATGGGCGAACAATTAAAATTTTATAACAATTACACTCCACTAACTTCATTAATTTATAAGTTCAATTTTATTTCCTAAGTTAGAGCAGGAATATAGAGAAAATAACAAAATTTTTACTTCAAATATTTGGTTATGTATATAGAGAAATGCTAGAACTTGTCTAGGTCGCAAATGCCGGCAACTGTCAAAACATTTTGAGATACGAGACTCAGCGTTGTGTTTGTGTGACAAATCAATACCAATATTAAAAAAAAAAGAGTGCGCGTATCATAGATAAGTAAACATAGGCGCGTATGGTCACACGCGATTGAAGTAAAACTTGTTTGCTACTGTAAATACATCCATTTATGCTTACTTATCTATGAATACATCACATCATATAACAATTTTGAATATTGTTTATTAATAATATGGTAACACTCGTGATGCACACATTTATTATGCATTTATTAGTATTAGCAATTATACACAATATATATAATGATAAATTATAAATTATATATTTATAATAGCATTAAAAATATGTATAATATTTAAAAACAATAATGTAATTAAAGTCATACTTCAAATATGACATGATCGGTTTGTCATTGTAATTAGCATTTAGAAATGAACCTTCATTAGAGAAATAAAGTAATTGCTGATTAATAAATTCTATAATATTCGTTCACACAGAGGATTATATTAAACAACGCCTAAACAAATATTGTTTTCGCAACTTCACTCATCATTAATTGTGTTTGAAGAACTCCATGTAATTAAAATTAACATACATTCATTAACTGCTTGTATTTTTATTACTTTTTTGCTGACGATATAATCTTATTCTTTGGACATCTGTAATATCTGTCTTGCCTAAAAAATATTTTCCATTTTAATAACTTCAAAGATTTATAGAAACTACGAATAATATAGAAATAATTTCTAATCAATAAACTTACGTTTAGTATACGGCACAAATGTTTAAATTATTTTATTATTTTCAAGGAACAGGGTAAAATATTCTTCTAATTCAGGCATTTTTCTTTAATTTTAATTAATTATTTCACTTTAAAATGTTTATTTATCTATGCCGCACGCATACAACGTTGATGCCGGTACGCCTGGTACGCATACAACGACAGAAGTCTATTCACATACACGACGACTAATCACAATCGACCCGTATAGAAATGATCTCATCGAGAGCGAATGACGAACAGTTCAGGCGTAACGGACTTCCGTTGCATTTGTACGGATTTACACTCTAGTCACGCCTAAAGAAGTTTTACTTCAAAAATGTCATGCCAGTGGTGCATTGCAACATAGATAAAATATTAAGAGTATAAACATAAAGATGTAGATATGATGTCTGGCGATTTAACGCATGTTTCTTAAAGTAACTTGCTGCAACTTCTCGTGCCGTGATTAAACATTTCAGAAATAAAAATACTAAATATTCAATAAAAAATGATTCATGATTAATAACAATTGTTTTCAATGTTTTTAGATTATTTAAATACTTTTATGTTTTATGTTTCTAGTTATTGTAAATACTGTTTTTGGAAATGCATTTATGCCACCCAGACCGGTCCTTTGTCTGGGTATATCGGACACAATATCGCCTGCGTATAACACCGACTAAAACCTCAGTTTTGCCCTATATAAGCATAATGGTTAGGCATTACTTTGTGGAAAAGGATCTAGAATGTTATCATTTTTACACTGATTTTATACTCATCTTTTAAATGAGCGAAGACCCATTCGCCCTTTCTCTTTCCATAGAACGCATGTCAATTAGCACATCTCTCTAATCTGTCTATGGCGTTCCAGGCAGCTTCAGTTGTTAGTATCACTTCTATAACAGTATCTGGAGTAATTCTTTGCATCAATATCTCTACTACGTCATCCCGTACCACGGGTACACAAAGAACACGTGCTCGGCATCTTAGATTTCGTCCAAACAATATGGGCAATCCGTCGAGCTATCGTTTTTGAAGCGGTGTAGGTAGGCTCAAAAACAGCCATGCCCAGATAGCATTTGCGTAGTATAATAATTAACTTTCCCATTTTGCGATTTAGCCAGACTTTGATGTTTGGAATGAGACGATGCGTCCATCTGCCCTTCACTGCTGTTCTGTCGGTCTTCTATTCTCAACTTTTCAGGACTCAGTTGTTGATGTCTTTGTTGCTAAATTGTCCATCTTTTCTCTGCTAAGACTAAGAGAGGCAGAGTTCCTAAAATGATGCACACTGCTTCCTCCGATATTGAGCGAAATGCGCAACAACTCTTAAAGCTCTTAGATGATATATAGGTCCTGTCATTTTCCGCGATTTTTGAGTTTTGAAAGCATCAGCCCATATAGAGATACCATATGTAAGCACCGAAGTAACAACTGATGATAGTAATATCCTTCTAATTTGTTTTGGTCCTTCAACATTAGGCATCAGTAGAGCAAGGCTCGTCCTAACTACAAACGCCTTAGAATTAACATGTTCCACCTGTTGATTGAAATTAAATCAAGGATCAAGCATTACGCCAACGTAACAGATGTGAGGTTCTGACGTGATCTCTAAATTTTCTATCTTTAAGTTGATAGTCTCGATTGCTTTTCTACTCGTGATAAGAACAGCTTCACTTTTTTGTTGTGACAATTGGAGGTTCATTGTTCCCATCCAGCAATTATTTTTCTCAAGGTTATGTCACATAGACTTACGATCTCATCAATTTGTTTGGAAACAACTACTATGGCTAATCATATGCTACTAGTTTGACACATGCTGGAATATCCAGTCTCAAAAGGCCATTATACATAATATTTCACAGCATAGAGCCTAGAACAGAGCCCTGCGGCACACCTCCTGTTATATTGTATTCTTCTGTACCATCGCGTGAATCGTACATCAGAATTTAGTCTGCAAAGTAGGTTGCGACTCTATTGCTGTCATAATTGATGTTTTCAAGTAGGTAAACCCCACGGACCGCCGTTAGGCATTACTTCGTGGGAGAGAATCTAGCAACTGCTTTTCCTCCTCATACCAAAGATGTTATACATCTTTCACTCGCTTTTCACTGATCCAGGCTACTTTTGATGATTGCATTGCTTCCATCAGTGTTTTTGGTCGAATTCTATACTTTAGGATTGTCTCCAGTTCATTTTGCTGTGGACTAAACCGCGGACATTCAAAGAAAACGACGAAGATAAGCTGGAAAGCAGCGGTGTCCAGACAGTATGTGCGTTAAATTGTTATTGACTTCTCCATGCCTCCGGTTCAACAAACGTCAATCTTAAGTATAAGGCAGTACGTCCAACTACCCTTTTCTGCGGCATACCACTGTAGTTGCCAACGTCTAATGCTGTTCCGAGCGCTTAATGTCAATGGTCTGCGTTGGTAAAGGTTTTGTTTTTCCTCAGCTAAGACTCTAAGAGACAAAGTCTCGGCAATGAAACACACCCCTTCCTCAGATATAGTGCGGAACTTGTGAGGCACTCAGACGGTATATACACAGGATCAACTTTTCTTCATGCTTCTTGGAGCTCTAGTGCACTTACTTAGTTTACTTTTCTATGCTCCAATGCGTCTGCCGATAGGTATTCCATAATTTCAACTACTGATGAAAAAATAAATCTTCTGCTCTGCTTTGGTTTACCGATATTAGGCATTAATCGTGCAAGACAAGAAGATATTACTGATGCTTTGTCACTTACTTGTTGTACGTGCTCTTTAAAATTTATTCGGGCATCAAGCATCACTCTCAAGTATCGAATATAAGGTTGTGAAATGGTTTCTTGTTCACCGACTTTCAACTTTATAGTCTCTATGATTTTTTTGCTGGTGATGAGTGCTGCTTCCGTCTTCTGTTTAGTTAGTTGAAGATTAATAGTATCTATCCAGCGATTTATTAACTCAAAAGTTACCTTGAACAAATGACGTATTTCGTGTAAATGTTTCGCGATGATCACTACTGCTACGTCGTCCGCATATGCCACTAGTTTTGCGCGTATGGAATCTTTAGTCTCAGAAGCGCGTCGTACATAACGTTCCACAGTAGTGGCCCAAGAACTGAGCCTTGAGGTACACTTCCGGTTATATTATATTTTTTGAACCGTTCTTCGTGTTGTATATCAGGACACAATCTGTAAAGTTGCTTGCTAATACCATACACATGTAACCTGGCACGCTTGAAGAGCTTGCACAATGCTATCCCAGTTTGCGCAGTTGAAAGCGTTCCTGACATCTAGTGTAGCCACCAGCCAATACACCTTCGTATCGTTCTTCCGTTTTGTTCCTGCAACTGCTTCTTTGGCCGTATCGTAAACTAGATTTATCGCGTCTAGGGTTGATCGTTTTTTCCGCTATCCATTCTGGTTGTCTGCCAGACGTGGGTCAACAATTGCTTCAATTCTTGGATGAATTATTTGTTCGAATATCTTACCAGTCGTATCCGACATGCAGAGTAGACGGTAGAATGACGGTTCTTCTAGTCGCTTATTTCTCTTAGGGAGAAGTACAAATCGTTGTTGTTTCCACTTTCTGGGAAAAGTTCCTTCTTTCAGGCATGTGTTGTAGACGTCTAGGAATAGTGACGGCGCTGCGTTAATAATGATTTTTAAAGCTAATGTTGGGGATTCCATCCAATGCCGAAGCTTTATTATTTCCTACACGGTTACAAGCCTTCATTAACAATTCCTCAGTAATTGGTGTAATGTCATCCAGTTCGCTTGATGCAAACTGATAATTGAAACTGCGTTGCTGTGGAAACAGCGCAGTTACGTCTTTCTGAAGGAATTGTGGTCAAGTAGGTATCTGCACTTGTTTTTCAGCCGAGTCATAACCACCTTATAAGGCCTACCCCACACGTCTTTCTCACCTCACATATGGGCTCTTTCCAGCATCTTTCTTTGCTTTCTTTGATGGCCTTATTCAATGCACGACAAGATTTTCTGTACTGTACAATAAGTTCCTTGGAGTTAGGTCGTTGATAGCAACGCTGAGATAATCTTTTTTTTTGAGGCACTCTTTACGAAGGGCATTGATGTGATCGTTCCACCAGTACACCTAGGGTCTTAAGTTTATGACACTTTTACGAGGCATACTGGCATCACAGGCCAGATCACTCTTTTCATCAGATCCTTAGTACTTTTTTCTGCGCATCCAGTGATGCTTGTGTTACTGTCAAGAGCTATTATCAATGCATCTTGGTCAAGAGATTTTGCCTTCCAGCCAGCGCAGTTAACTTGATTTATAGGTCTTCCAAGGTTTTGTTCTAACGATATTATTCAGAGTATTGCATGATAGTCGCTGGCAGTGTAGATATCCATTACCCTGCAGTTAGAGTTTCCTTTGACGAGGCTACTGCTAATGAAAGTGAGGTCTATGATCGAGCGTTGCCTTTAGTGTAGGTCGGCGTATCACCATTATTGAGCAAGACAAAGTCAAATCACTATAAGTCAAAACACTACATGTAACTACATTTAAGTTCTCAATTATCCGACTTAATCTCTTTTTTAGCGCCCAAGTTTATAGTTGATGGTGATTTCAATAGTAGGAATCCTCTTTGCTGATCGAGATTGATAACTATACAATGTAATTTCCTAATTTAACTGCGTAACGCTGCCGACGGGTTTATCAACTTCTCTTTCAACGGCCCTCAGATCCCAAAAAAAACAGATCTGCTCGATTTCTCTATTCTGCATGGTATCAATACAAACTAAATTGAAATTGAGGCTAATTTTGACCTTTAATCCGATCACACATTTTTTATTGCTAGTATCTGCTAAACTATAATGAATATTATTTCTTACACCACGCCTTCAAACTGTAAAAACAAATTGGTATGTTTATCGCGGAAAAGTTGAGGATAAAATCAATTTCCAAATAAGATTTGCAAAACCTATTGTAACAATATCAGCAACAAGCTAAAGAATAGATTGAAAAAAACTGTGCAATATTAACTTCACCAATTACGTATCCAGCCTTAATCGTTTTGATAATTTTATTTGTAAACCAGTTAAAACCGACTTAAGCCATGTGTACGAAATCCGCCTATTTGTAGGGATTCTGACAACGATTAGACCTGGTCTAATCGTGAAGTGATAAGGACAAAACTGAGGTTTTCGCTAAGTATTTATGATCTTTGCTTCAACCTAACTTGGTTTCTGATAATCAGAATCTTGATTGTGACATGGTTTATCAAATGTTTTCTGCTAAATATAATAAAAAAATCTTCCCTCTGAGAAGTGTTGTCAGAGAAATGTCTAAACTCAAAAACAAAAAATCTCCAGGAATTGATTTAATATTGTCAAAGATATTAATGGAATTGCCTAAAAATGGAATTATTTGTTTAATCTATATCTTTAATGCTATATTAAGACTGGAATTTTGACCAAAATCTATTAAAACCTCAATAGTTAAAATGATTCCAAAGACTGGAAAGGATCCATACTTGGTTTCATCTTATAGACCTATAAGCCCTTTACCCATTACCTCAATTTTTTTTGAAAAACCTATATTGCAGAATATGTTATCAGAAAGATCTTCCGTCATCCACGGTATAGAGCTTTGGGGTTGTGCCCGTATCTCTAACATTGTTTTAATGTAACCATTGAATTGAATTGCACTTTAATACAAAACCTTAAGGCAGATTACCAACGCACCTTAGTTTATCATTAATAAAGTTATCTATGACGACCTCAATATTCCTTTTCTTAGGGACATAATTAGCAACAAACTAGTATACCATCCGAATCACCAGAAAAAAGTTATATAAGAATATATAATCATTTCTAGCAGTAGATTATTTGCAATATTGAATATTTTATTTTATACTATACGCATTTATTTTATACTATACTCTTATTTTATTTATGAATATAAGTTCGTTTGCTAATTGGTTCCGCTGGTTTTGTAATAGTAAACTAATAGTTAGATATGATATATTAATTTTTAACTTTCCGTAGGGTTAGTTATAGAAATCGCAAAAAATCGAAAATAAAAATGTTTGCATACCTTTACGTTTCTACGGTTTCTGAACATTTTGCCATACCTTAGAATAAATGGATGGATGTAGTAGTATGGAATAATTAAAAAAATATTTGATTCCTATTGATAGGGAGATATGCTGATTAGTTTTTGGCAAAGACAGATCTAACGCATCCAAAGTTACGGGGCAAAAACTGCCAAAAATGGTAACTCAGTTTTTGAGGTAACGGAGCGCCCGATTTTAGCCTGCCCAGATAAAATTTCATTAGAAATAATAAAAGAATTACCGGAAAAGGGATTTAAATTATTAACAATAACATTTAATTCAATTTTAAGATTAAAAGTGTTCCCTAAACCTTAGAAAGTAGCAAAAATGATTCTTATAGCTAAACCGGGGAAAGATACTTATTTATTGTCTTCCTATAGTATAAGTACCAATACCAATAAGCCTACTTCCTTTTATTTCGAAGATATTAGAAAAATTTCTACTCCAACGCATTAAGCCAGAATTGTTGAATCAAAACTTAATTCCCGATCACCAATTCGGCTTTAGAGGTCAATACTCAACCATAGAACAGGTTCAACGCCTAATAAATATAATAAACGCAAAAAGGTATTGTTCGGCTGTATTTTTAGACATTGCGCAAGTATTTGAAAAGGTATGGCACGCTGGTTTGTTATACTAACTAAAATGTTATTTACCAGAACCGCTATTTTCAATAATAAAATCTTATCCTGAAAATAGGGAATTTTTTGTCAGCATAAACAACGAGGAGTCGACCAAAGGGAAGATTCTCTCTGGGGTGCCCAGGAGAAGCGTCCTTTCACCCGCTCTATTTCTTATATTCACAGCGGAGTTTCCTTTATACTCCGGAACAAGCACGTCTCCAATTAAGATCAAGTAAAAGTAGCGAAAAATATCTCGGAATTCACCTAGACTCCAAATTGAACTGGAGAGTCCACATTAACAAGAAAAAACAGCTGATTAATGAACTATTTAAAGAACATTACTGGTTGCTGAATAAACGATCCGAACTGTCGAACAAACGAACAACAAACTAATTATTTACAAATGTGTTCAACCCAATGATGTCCTATGAGATTCAAGTATGGGGCACCGCCAAAAAAAAAACAATATACAGATCATTCAGCGAGTGCAGAACAAGATCATACGGCAGGCACTGAACGCACGCAGGCACGTGCCCAACTGGTTGATTTACCAGGACAGCAACATGATGACAGTAAATGTAGAAATTCAACAAAAACCAGAAAACTATCAGGCTAAAACGAAAAATTCTCAATGATCTCATAAATAGTCATTTGTAAACGCTATTATTATTATTGTTATTATTATTATTATTATTATTATTATTATTATTATTATTAATAATAATAATAATAATAGTAATAATAATAATAATAATAATAATAATAATAATAATAATAATAATAATAATAATAATAATATTATTATTATTATAATTATTATTATTATTATCTTATTATTTCTAATATTTTTGTTTTGTTATATTTATTATTATTTGTCACTTATTGTTTTTATTCCACTTTATTGTTTTTTTTGTATTATTTTCATTATTCACAAATTTTATTTAAAGATCGGCTAATAAAAATTTCGTCAATTTTTAACTTCCCGGTTAAGTTATAGTAATCGCAAAAAAATCGAAAATGAAACTTTTTAAATATCTTTACGTTTCAGAGGTTTCTGAACATTTTGGCATACCTTAGAAAAAATGGATGTATGTGTGTGTGCGTGTGTGTGTGTGCGGACACAAATTTTCGTCGACGATTTCGGGAACACGGTTAAACCGATTTCGATTATTCAAAAAACATTCGATTGCTGTTGCTAAGAAGACGTGCTGATTAGTTTTTGGCATAAGTAGGTCTAGCCGTTCCGAAGATACGGGGCAAAAAATGCCACAAACGGTAACTCAGTTTTTAAGAGAACGGAGCGTCCGATTTTAATAATTCAAAAGCATTCTACTTATATTGACAAGATGAATAATTGATCAAATTTTCATGAAGGCAGGTCTAGCGGTTTCGGAGATCTAGTAAAAAAAGTAAAAAAAAAATGCCATGTGGTGGTCAAAAATGATCATTAGACATATGCACATCAAATTATCTGATATTTTATAGAGGTTTTAACAGTAAGTATAAATTTTGTTTATATTCCTATCGGTTTCGTACCAATGTTTATCCGTTAGACGGCGACGAGGCGCTTACGCGCTTCGATATTTCGTCTTTATGCAGTTAAAGCAGTACGATTGCTTAGAAAAAAAGTTCAGAATTTCCAAAATATTTCAAAATGAAGAAAACATTTTTTTTCAAAAAAGGTAAATTTTTGTCAAAATTTTGTAGTTTCTCAAAAATCTAATTTTTTCAAAGTAAATTTTTTTCAAAAATGTTAATCTTCTTAAAGGAAAATAAATATTAGTACGGGAAGTTCCAGCAATTTGCCTTAAGGCACGATGCCATGCGCCCCACTAGTTATATTTTTTTTGGACGGTAGATACCATAGTTTTATAGATCTTACTAAAATATTACGGCCCTACGATAAAGTCGTTTAATTTTAAAAATTCTCCAAATTTTGCAAAAAATAGTATCGTTTTTTTTGGCATTTGTCAAAATTAGACCTTTCATCGACTTTTACTCCAAAACGCCTGAACCGGTTTCAGAAATTTAAAAGCCATTTGATGTATCTCAATCAAATTGTGCGACGATCAGCCGAGCCGTTTCTTTGTAATTTGGAAAAAACTGTTAAACTTTTCGTTCACACCTAAGCTCATACTACCGAATCGATTTGAAAAAATCAAGAACTGTTCGAAAGATATTAGTTGGGATTGATAGTAATTAGATTTAGATGAAAATCTACCAAGCTGTTTTCTTGTAATTAACTGTAGAAAAAAATTTAAGCCAATTTTTATGAAACTTTTTTTGGCGATATATATCCTGGTCTTATAGAACTCACTGAAATATTACGGCCTTACAAGTAGTTTAATTTTAAAAATTCATCAAAGTTTGAGAAAATGAGTAGTTTTTTTGACGTTTGTTGAAATTAAAATTAGACGATTCACTTGGTGTAACGCATGTATAACTATAGAGTGTTCGTTCGTTTTCAATGATGTGTAATAAATCCACTCGGAATACTTTTAATCACTCATAAATGAATTTATATTTTATTGATTAAGTCCATTGTTTACACATATCGGGAAGTTCATGTAAATTGCCTCAAAGCAAAATACTAATACCAACTAGTTTTCAAAGTTTTCGAAAACTTTAATTTTTGGTACGAGAACTTCCAGGAATTTTCCTTAAGGCACGGTGAAGCACCACTAGTTTCGTATGATATTGGTAATGTAGCGATCGGGAGCATTTGGGTATTCAAATTAGCTGCTTTTAGTTTGGGTATTTAACATACACCATCTTTTAGAAGTTTAGATCGAAAATCCAATATCGTTTTCTTCATTCCGGTGTCGGATGAGAGAAAAACCGGTTTTAATGAAAAAAAAAAAAAAGATATACACGTTATTTACATTTACAAAATTTTGTTTTCCTGATGGACAAAAACCATAGAATGCAATTTCAATTATGCTATATTTCTTGCAAAGAATTCGGGTTAGATGTTATCTCTGCTTCTGGCTTTCTCTAGTTGACAAATATCATACCTTCACTTCAACTAATAAAACCCTAGACAATATGATGATATTCAATTGTAATTAAAAAGATACACTTCAAAAATTGTATAAATATAAATGTGACCTATGGCATTCTCTACAAATTCAATAATTTTTAATAATTAACTTCCCGTGGGTGAGTTATTGTAATCGTCCAAAAATCGAAATTGCAATTATTTACATTTTTTCACGTTTTGAAGGTTTCTGAACATTTTGGCATACCTCAGAAAAAATGGATGTGTTTGTGTAGTATGCATGGATACAATTTTTCGTCCACGTTTTCGGGCGCACGGATCAACCGATTAATGTTGTCGCTTAAGTAGACATTCAATTTATTTGCAATAAGGTTGAGCTTGCAAATTCCTATTTCATTAATAATATAACTTAAGGGCTTATCAATATTGTTTGCGCTTTTATAATATTCAGACTTTTATAATATTTCTAGATAATAAAGATAAAATACGATTTAATAGTTGTACAATAAACAATAAAAAGGACGTTTAGCATTTTGGTTTAAAGGGTCAAATTCTTGATGTGACATATTTATATTTTGCTTATGCCATCATATTTATAACGCATTTTCAAATTTAAATTTACAATTATGTAAATACGAAAATCAATATTACATGTTAATAATAATGTAATAATATTGACACTTTTTCGAATTTCAATACATAAAAATATTAAAAATATAAAACAATTTATCTCCAAATTTAATGATTTTGTCTATAATTACCCGTCCGACACATTTCTGAGAAATCGAACTGTGTGATTTTAATAAAAAATACGATCCATTAAAATAAAATTTGTATTAGTACAAAAATATCAATGAATTTCAACATTATTCAACAGGCCTAGCAACTCATAATTTGTGACATATTTTTAACTTCCCGTAGGGGAAGTTATAGTAATCGCAAAAAAAATCGGAAATGATTTTTTTATATATCTTTACGATTCAGATTATGAATATTTTGGCAAACTTTAGAAAAAATGGATGTATGTGTGTGTGTGTGTGTGTGTATGTGTGTGTGTGCGTGTGTGTATGTGTGTTCGGATACAAATTTTCGTCGACGATTTCGGGAACACGGATGAAGCGATTTGAATAATTCGAAAAACATTCGATTCGTATTGATAAGGAGACGTGCTGATTAGTTTTTTGGCGAAGGCAGATCTAGTCGTTCCAAAGATATGGGGCAAAAAGTGCCAGAAACGGTAACTCAGGAGCGTCCGATTTGAATAATTCAAAAAACATTTTATTTGGATTAACAAGATGAAGAACTGATCAAATTTTCATGATGGCAGGTCTAGCGGTTTCGGAGATCTAGTAAAAAAAAAGTAAAAAAAATGCCATCTGGCGGTCAAAAATGATCATTAGACATATGCACATGAAATTATTAGATATTTTATAGAAATTTTAACAATGAGTATTAATTTTGTTTACATTCCTATGGGTTCCGTACGTCTCTATGCAGTTAAAGCAGTATGATTGCTTTGAAAAAAAGTTCAGAATTTCCAAAATATGTCAAAATAAAGAAAACATTTTTTTTTTCAAAAAAAAAAATTTTTTTTTTCAAGAAAAAGTAATTTTTTGTCAAATTTATAGTTTCTCAAAAATCTAATTTTTTCGATGTTTTTTCAAAATTTTTTCAAAAATGTTAATCGTTTTTAAAAAAATAAAATTTTTTGATACGGAAGTTCCAGCAATTTGCTCTAAGGCATGATGCCATGCGCCCCACTAGTTGTTATGATTAATTACGAATATTATATTGTCTAATGACAAAGCCAGAAATTCAAAAGTCAGAAAGTCAAAAATTATTACCGTTGTGATTACATTTTTTACACAAGCAAGATAGTAGTCATTATATAAGCACACTGATACAAACTTGCCTAGTTCAATTCAATCTACCCGAACTTCCGTTACGGGAAGTTGCATTAGTTTAACTTTCAATACACAATTTTAAAATCTTTTTAAATTTCTTCGATTTTTTAACTTCCTGTAGCGTAAGTTATAGTTTCAAAGGTTTCTGAATATTTTGGCATACATTAGAAAAAATGAATGCATGTATGTGTATGCTTGGATACAATTTTTCGGCCATGATTTAGGGCGCACGATTCAACCGATTTGAATGATTCAAAAAACATTCGATTCCTACCGATGAGAAGACGTGCTGATTAGTTTTAACTTCCCGAAGGAGAAGTTTATATTTTCATCAAAAAATCCGATTCGCTAACTTTATGTCTTCTGGACGTTTCAAGCCATTCTGAATCGAATGAGACCAAATTTGGAAAAAGTATGTGTGTGTGTGTGCGTGTATGTGAACAGAATTTTTGCCGTAAATCGACGTTTTCTCAAAAACGGCTGGACCGATTTCAAAAATTTAAAAGCCATTCGATGTATCTCGATGATGACTATTATTTGTCAGTTTTGTGCGACGATCGGCCAAGCCGTTTCTTTATAAATTGCAGAAAAGTAAAAAAATTTTTGTCTACGTTTTAGCCCGCAATTCTGAATCGATTTTGAAAATTCAAAAATCGTTCGAAAGATATTGATTGGGAATCTTGCTGATGAGTTTTTGGTAGAGATCGGCCGGGCCGTTTTCTTGTAATAAAGTTTTTAAAAAAAATTTCGACGATTTTTATGATTATTTTTTTGGCGGTAGATACCATAGTCTTCTAGATCATACTAAAATATTACGGCCCTACAACTCGTTTAGCTTTAAAAAATTGTCAAAGTTTGCAAAAATTAGTATGGTCTTTTAGGCATTTATCAAAATTAGAACTTTCATCGACGTTTGCTCAAAAACGCCTGATCCGATTTCAAAAATTTAAAAACCATTTGATGTATCTCGACGAGGATTATCGTTTCTTAATTTTGTGCGACGATCGGCCAAGCCGTTTCTTTGTAATTTAAAAAAAAGTGTTAAAAATTTCGTCCACATTTAAGCTCATTCTACCGAATCGATTTTAAAAAATCCAAAACTGTTCGAAAGATATTAGTTGGGAATAATACTGATTAGTTTTAAGTGAAAATCTACCGAGCCGTTTTCTTGTAATTAACTGTTGAAACAAAAATTGAAGCCGATTTTTATGAAACTTTTTTTGGCGATATATATCAATGTCTTATACAACTTATTGAAATATTACGCCCTTACGACAAAACTCACCAAATTTTAAGAAAATGAGTAGTTTTTTTGACATTTGTTAAAATTAAAATTGGACGACTTACTTGGTATAACGATAGAGTTCTTGGTTTTAATGAACATACTGAGCCTTTAAAGTCCTATGGAAACTGGTTCAATTATAATAATTGTTGATTTTTGAAAATTTGCTTTTAGAAAATACTCCGAGTCTGTTCGTTCGTGTTCAATTATGTGTAATAAATCCACTCGGAATACTTTTAATCACTCATAAGTTAATTTATTTTTTATTGTTTAAGTCGATTATTCACACATATCGGGAAGTTCATGTAACTTGCCTCAAGGCTAAATACCAAACCAACTAGTTTGGTACAGGTCCGGTCGTTTCAAAGATACGAGGCAAAAAGCGCCAAAAACGGTAATTCAGTTTTTAAGAGAACGGAGTTCCCGATTTTAATGATTCAAAAATTTACTTGTATTGACAGAAACAGAAAAATTGTATGAAGTTTTTGGTAAGGATGGTCTAGTTGATAAGGCTGGTCTAGCGGCTTCGGTGATACAGAGGAAAAAAAAGATGTTTGGCGGTCAAAAATGATCATTAAACATACGCACATCAAATTATTACATATTTGATGAATATTTTGGAAATCAGTCCTAATTTTGTTACAATTTTGTTGGGTTCCGTACCAAGATTTTTAATTTTTAAGGTTTACTTATAAGGTTCTGTAAATTTTAAAAATTTTAGATTTTTTTTTCAAAAATATACATAGTTTTATACTTCAAATATGAATTTCAAATTTACAATTCAGTTTGATAATTTATATATTTCAAATGCGTAAGAAATTGATCGTAAGAAATTTATCCTCAGATGAATTCATTCGGCACGTCTTGCTAATGTAAACTTTCTCAAGTGCTTTGAGCGATAAGATCGTCACAGTATATTTTATGAACGATAAAATATATAGGGATTATAATTATCTGGTTGAAAATGTTTAAACAATTGTTATTAATCAATGATCAATATTTAATGATCACTGTTTTTTTTCTTCGAATATTTCATACTGGTACGAGAAATTCTAGGTATTTTCCTTAAGGCAGGATGCCATACACCACTAGTTTTGTATTCATCACAAACTTGTTTATAACTTAACATCTGTTTAAAACGAATTTTGAATTTCGAATTTTTAGCGGTTATGAAAAGTAATTAATTAAAATTTTCGAACGTTTTACTATTAATATATATCAAGAGTGCATAGAAATTATTTATGTTGACGTAAATCAAATGTTTAAACGTTGTTGGGCAAATTATATCTACAATATTAATTAACATATGACACTATTCACTTATGAATGTCCAGTTCTCCATTGGATTACGCTTGATAAATAATACGTATGAAATACTAATACCAATACATATATAATATATTAAATGAATATGTAAAATTTCGATGTATCGACTTTAGAGTTGAGATTCTTGTTTTCATCCATTAAATATTTCCTATATGTGTGTTAGCGTGTGTGTGCGCGGTGCTGGACTATCTATGAAAGAAGTCAAGTCAGTCGGCTCGGCGATCAGTTTGACAAGACCCACAACAACAAGTAGGTGTGTTTGAGTTTACGAAGGTGCTATCCGATATAAAAGAGAATATAATCAAACAATTACTTCATTTTGTGCTTCACCTTGACGTTGAAGTGCCAAATATCGGTGCTGTTTCTAAAGAAAGATCACAGGTAAATATATATACTGTTATTTATTGGATCAACCAACACTAACGCGCATATTATAAACTGTGAGGAATATCTTATTAGCGAGGTCTTATTCATAATATGCGATTTGATCTATTTAAATATGTTTATAAGGTGGCACACACAATAATTGGAGCGCTGGGGTGCATTTTTCAAATACATTTTACCGGCTGGCAAAAAAATGTGGAATAGAATTTTTAGTTCATCTGATGTTTAACATATGAATCTTTAACCGTTATATTTTAATACAGTTCTCTAATTTATCAAAAATTCTAGTATTTAAAGCTAATTAATTAATTTTTTATACTTCATCTTACTCAATCAGTAATTTTCTGTATCATTTAGTTTATTTGGTAACAATCTGTTAAACAATTAATTTTCTTTGTTATTTGTCAGAAATAAACATCATGTACATAAGTCAAATTGTAACCGATAATATATTAATTAAAATAATCGTGAATATGTCAATGGTCATCAATGTTTATTTAGAACAATAAAAGACATAAACCAAAAAACTTCCCCAAAAATATTAAGGATTTATTATAAATACAAAGCCTTAGATGATGGAATATTTCCACAATGTGCCGTGTTTTTTTTTAAATATTTCACTTAGTCTGCTTACATACTATTTGTCATGATTAATTTTATTTCATAACCTTCTTATTAAATATTTTATACGTATCTTTTCCTGATGTTTTCCTATAATGTCTGCCGGCGCACTTATTAGGGATATTGCCGGGTCATGGCATGTGCTCGTGGAATTATTATATGGTAGTGTTGCGCAAAACGCGTTTTCCTTACGATTTTCCCGTTTTGCGCGCATTTCGCCATACCCTCAAGAAATCTATTATATACTAAGTTTAAGGATGTCGTGGAGAGCTCCTACAAAAAATAAACAAATTTATTCTCGACTTATTGAAAATTATATAATTTAAGTAGAATTAATTGTTTTGTTTATTCCTAGAATTGACTTCTTAATTATAATTGATTTTTAACGAAAAAAACTAGCTTGTAATGTTGCTAAACCATTTAATAAATAAATGAAATTGGGAGCTTTATTAATGCTTTTTATTTCTTAAAAATTTAAAAGCGAAAGGAGTATGGTTTTCACATCACTACGAAGAAGTAATATATTAGATTTTTAAAACTAGTAAGCTACCATTAGGTAACTAGATAGAAAGTAGTAAGTAAATTAGTGAATTAGATGGAAAGTAGTAGGCAGAATTTTTTTGCATATCTTCACGTTTTGGTGTTTCTGAACATTTTGGCATACCTCAGAAAAAATGGATGTGTGTGTGTGTTTTGTGTGTCCGCATCTTTTCATTAACGTTGCCGGGCCCAAGGATCAACCGATTTGAATGGTTCAAAAAGCATAAGATATGCAAAAATTTTCATTTTCGATTTTCCCATTACAATAACTTACCCGGAAGTCAAAAAAGGAAGAAAAACAAAGAGGATTAAGAGGGGAGCCTGCTTTAGAGGCTTTAAAAAAATCATTTTTTTTTGCAAAAATGTCTTCGTGGTGCATCGGCAAACTGCTCGTACCCGGCATGTTATGAGATATATTTTAATGAAAAATTTGAGAACGATGTTGAGATATATAACAATAAAACCTGAAATATTTGTTTCAAATAAATATTTCTTTTTTCTCTAAAAATTCCTTAAAAAGAGCGATTTTTTGAAACGTCTAAAGCAGGCTTTCCCCTTAAATAAATAAATAAATGGTATAAATAACAATAATAATAGAGATAATAATAATAACAAGAAGAAATAATAATTATAAGTAACTTGAGTGGGACATTTTTCTGTACATAACAGAAAAAATTATGATGACCCTTCTATGAGCCAGTTCAGTTCCTTCATTTTAAGATCTGTTCCCTGGGACCGATTCTGCTGCATAACAGACCAGACGGCAAGGCTATGCTATGAAGAACTTTTCATACAAACTCGTTCTGAATATTGGCAAAAGCCATGCGGTTGCTGTTCAGTCAGGCGAATTTTTCAGGTTGCCGGATAGAAATAACATAACCTAGAAACCGTACAAATGTCAAAAAAATGATGTTAGATAACAGGGTCTTTCTGACTGAGTTTCATAACATACGAGTGACGTTGCAGTTCATGTGTAAAACGTCTGAATGCATAAAAAATACATGATATTTTGACTGTATTTAGTAAGATTCAGTAGCATAATGTATGGAAGTTGGAGCGTAACATGGCGTTGCCATAACATTAGTCTGTTGTGCGGCAGAATCGGCCCCTTTAACTCTTCATTCTCTATTTTCTCATTGTTATGTGCATTTTCCAGATGTGTTTTTTTTATCTATGTGCATTCCTAGGTATTTTACAGATTCCTGATTATTCAAGTATAATGCAAGTATATAAAACACGCCTGAATGCACAGAAAATACATGACATTTTGACAGTATTTAGTATGATTCAGCAGCATAATGTATGGAAGTTGAAACGTAACATGGTGTTGCCATAACATTGGTCTGTTGTACGGCAGAATCGGTCCTTCTATTTTTTCATTCTTTATTTTTTCATCGTTATGTGCATTTTCCAAATGAGTTTTCTATATGTGTGCATTCCTAGCTATTTTACAGATTCTTGATAATTCAAGTTGAGTGGTTTATTAATGAAATGATAAGATGTTGTGATTTGTCGACATTGATTTTGATGTTTCATTTTCTAAACATAATTCTAATTCAGTCAGATAGTTTTGGAGTTTAGAATTTGCTGCCATAAATTTATCAAATAAACTTCGAGGACGATTGATAGGAATCGGACTAGAAAAAAGATTAAGAAAACTGGGGAGTGGTCGAAATATAAATCAAAGTTGGTTCGATAATGAATTGGAATGTTGGAATACCTTTTATTATAGAGAAATCAAGCACACCTGAAATTCTGTTAACATTAGTTGGCAAGTATAATCAGATAAATGTTTCACATACATATGTCTTCTAGACAACTAATATACTGTATATTAGTTGTCTAGAAGACATATGTATGTGGAACATTTATCTGATTCATTGATGTTCGTAGTTTTTTTTCTATGCCTGTAGTTAATCTAGAGCTTCGGGATGTAAGTTTGCAATTAAAACCGCCTCCTGCTATAAATTCATTGCTTATGCCGCTGAAGAATGAATTTAAATTGTCTGATAATTTTTTTTGTTATGGCGGGCAGTAAATAGATGTCAGTATTATGCTATAATATTGAAGCCCGGTGCACACGACGCCAGATTTCATGCTGGACAGTTTGTCGCCTAGCAATGACATCATAAATCATAAATTACGATCTTGCCCGACATATTTTGCGATCTTGCCAGCCATCTTTCACGTTTAAGATCTCTATTCACAACGGCGGTATCCTCATCATAATTTCTGTGTAAAATCGTTGCCTAGCAACGTCGGAATTTGATTTTACAACAACTTCTGCCCTCGAAAATTCCTGCCGTATTTTACGAATAGAGCATGTCCTATTCGGCGATAGATGAACTATTTTGTGGCCGATACCTTCAGTATCCAATAGGAAAGCTGTATTTTGTAACGTAAATATCAATGCGTACTTGATTCATGTATTTCGATTTTGGAAGCGTTCAGTTTTTATTTTGTAAATAGCTATTGTGTATATATTATAGCCATTTATACTTATTTATCTATGATTATGGCGTGAATAAATGATTAGCTTAAGAAACGCAGTTCAGTAATTTGAAAATATTCAAATTTCCGAAAAAATTTAAATATGCATTTTTTTCAAATTTTCGTAATTTTATCTGAAATATAAAAAAAATTCAAAATTTCTAAATTATTAAAAAAAATCAAATCGTTTTATTTAAAAAATTTCGAAATTTGCAAAAATACTCAAATTTAAAAAAAAAAGAAAATTGCGAACCTTTTTAATATTTTTATATCAGTATTAATTATTCGATAAAAATACTGATTTTCAAAATCAATGATTGTTATATTAAACTGAAGCATTTTATTATCTTTTAATTATTATTATTTCACTTAATCCTAATCAGATGCGATACATATATGTTTTTGTTTACAATTCTTACAATTCTCTGTTTGTACACTTATAAGCATTAGTGTATTTTAGACCTATAAAATATGAATTGTGAAATTCACAGTATATATTTATAATAATTAATTTGAAAATGCACGAAATTACTATTAATCATAAAATAAGTGAAAATCTGGTGCAAAATTCTTGCTCGCCAGAAATACTGTTACGACAGAAATCTTGTTACAAGGAATACTGGCGTCGTGTGCACCGGGCTTTAATTATAGGCAGAGAGTGGTGTTTATTGTTATTTTTTATTAGTATTGCTGCTCTTCTATGGCATTTCCCATCAGGGTAATTTGAAGATTATGTTACTTAATTTTGTATGATAAAATATGATTCTTCACCCTTCATTGAAGAGAGTTTAGGAAATTAGTAGAATATCGACTAGGTTGAGTTTTAGTAATATTTCAAGTTCGTATTTGTGTTGAATGACGCTATTTGCATTCCATTGACATATTGTAATTGCTTCTACCATTATTTAAGTTGTTTACTAATATGATTAGCATATTTAAAATAACTGAGTTTTGTTGGTACATTTGTTGGAACATAATTTTAAACTAGATTTAGAATTCAATCAATGAAGTTGATGAGACTGATTACGTGTTTTGAGAGGAATAATTATTTTTAGTAGCATTGGCATAGGATATGTTGTTAAGATTTGAGCTATTGCGCTTTGTAGAAAGTGTTTTTCACTTGCTTTTTACTGGGTAATGTGTTAAGAGTAATTCGGATATGTATAAACCGGATTTAGATTTGTTTTAGTTGTAAACTAACATCTTGTTTATACTTTTGAGCGTATAAATTTTGGTATACGAGACAACATTTGTAACTTGAGACATGGTCTAGATCAGGGTTTCTTAAAGTGGGGGTCGCACAGATATGATACTTTTCACCAGAATTAAACACTGTGTTTTCTAATGCAGTCAAAATCGTTAAATTTATTAAAAGTCGAGCAGTTAATAGTCGATTGTTTAAAAATTTGTGCATTGATATGGATTCGGATTATACAAGTTTATTGCTACATGCTGAAGTTAGGTGGCTATCAAGAAGTCGAAGTTTGAAACGATCATTATCTTTAAAAGATGAAGTTCTTATATTTCTAACAGAGCAAAATTCTAATTTGGCCGATTATTTTCACGATAATTTATGGCTTCTCAAGCTATGCTATTTGGCAGACATTTTTGATAAAATCAATTATGTGAGTTTATCAATGCAGGGAGTCTGCGCTAATATATTTATGTCAAAAAATAAACTTGAGGCCTTTGTTAAAAAAAAACTCATATATGGAAGAACAGAGTAGTATCCCCTACTATCAGAAATAGCAATGAACAATTTACTGCCATTTTGTACAACATATTTATGTGAATCAGCCTTTTCCACATTAACTTATATAAAATCAAAATACCGTTCAACTTTAATAAACGTTGAAAATTTATTACGATCTGCACTAACCCAAATTGAGCCTAGATTTAATTATTTGTGTAAAAATAAACAATCACATTCGTCACATTAGTATTGTTTGATATTAATAATATGTTTTTATTAAAAAAATTGTTACAAAAGTTTATTTTTTCTATTGAATAAATAAATATATATATATATATATATATATATATATATATATAATTTTGCCATTCTATTCATTGTGTGTGTATGAAATAAATGGATACGTGTATTCTTTAATTCTTATTTTATTTACATTGTAAAATAGTGTGATATTACATCTACGTCTACGGTTAAAATATATTTTATTATTATTTCATTATATGAAGGAGGGGGTCGTTAAAAATTTTCTGAGCTTGAAGTTTAAGAAGCCCTGGTCTAGATTACAGATACATTTGGGTGGGATATGAGGCTCTTTTTCACACTTGGCTGTCTCGTGAAAATCAGATAATTTTAAACAACGATGGGTACGATAGCAATATTCCTTGGAGTGACCATATTATTGGCATCGACCGCATTGCACTATTAAATGCATTTGTGAATTCTAGCTGGTTAAATTTATATAATAGTGTTTTTGAATTTAGTTACCTTAAATACATACTAGTTGCTTTCAGCAGGTTCTAATTTAACAATGAACAAGTTTAATGTCATTATCATATTTACTTTTAATATTTAACTTCCCGTAGGGCAAGTTATAGTAATCGCAAAAAAATCGAAAATGAAAATTTTTATATATCTTTACGTTTCAGAGGTTTGTGAACATTTTGGCATACCTTAGAAAAAATGGATGTATGTGTGTGTGTGTGTGTGTGTGTGTATGTGTGTGTGTATGTATGTATGTGTGTGTATGTATGTGCGGATACAAATTTTCGTCGACGATTTCGGGAACACGGATCAACCGATTTGAATAATTCAAAATACATTCGATCCGTATTGATAAGGAGACGTGCTGATTAGTTTTTGGCAAAGGCAGGTCAAGCCGTTCCGAAGATACGGGGCAAAAAGTTCCGAAAACGGTAACTCAGTTTTTAAGAGAACGGAGCGTCCGATTTTAATAATTCAAAAAACATTTTATTTGTATTGACAAGATGAAAAATCGATACAACTTTCATGAAGGTAGGTCCAGCGGTTTCGGAGATATAAAGGAAAAAGTAAAAAAAAGAGCCATTTGGCGGTCAAAAATGATCATTAGACATATGCACATCAAATTATCAGACATTTTATAGAGATTTTAACAATAAGTATACATTTTGTTAACATTCCTATCGGTTCCGTACCAATGCTTATGCGTTAGACAGCGACGCGGCGCTTACGCGCTTTATATTTTGTCCCTATGTAGTTAAAGCAGTACGATTGCTTTGAAAAAAAAGTTCAGATCTTCCACAATATGTCAAAATAAAGAAAAAAAAAATTTTTTCAAAAAAAAAAAATTTTTTTTAAAAAAAAATTTTTTTAAAAAAATTTTTTTTTTTTCAAAAAAAACTATTTTTTTGTCCAATTTATAGTTTCTCAAAAATCTAATTTTTTCAAAGTAATTTTTTTTCAAAAATGTTAATTGTTTTAAAAAAAAATAATAATTTTTGGTACGGGAAGTTCCAGCAATTTGCCCTAATGGCACGATGCCCTAATTGCCTTAAGACAGAATTCCACTTACAGCTAGTTATTTAAAGATTTAATATCTTCGATAAGTGTTGAATGGCGAATATACCTGCTAACTACGCGAAATGCTTTTCTTCTTTAAGTTGATAAGTTTGAAACTCGCCCTTCAAGGTAGATAGTAATTTCACTAAAAGTCTATATGGAATCGTAATTTGCGCACTGATCTGAAATCTGCGCATTTAATTTAGAGTAATATTGATTTTCATTTAATACATTTTTGATAACATTGTTTACATCGATAATATCGGAAACATTCACGACAAAAATCAGTGAAAGTTTGACAGTTCTTTCAAGTTTATTTGATGTGATTCTATTGATCGTCTAGTATCTTAAGCTTTTTAAATGATCAAGCTATTTGCCGGAGAATGTTGCCTTCTTCCATCATTAACTCAGTTTCATTTATTATCTAAATTGGTTGATATTGACAATGCGGTAGATTGAATACTGGTCTTTAATTGGGTTTCTTTGAAGCTTGTAGTTCAATTGTTATAAGGTTTTTCATGTGTTTTTATAAATGGGGAAGGCATTATTTTAATCCCTCATATGGGGATACAAATAAAAATTAAAATTACAATTAAAATTTTTTTGTTATCACTTAGTTTCTGGTTTAGCTTTAATTTCGACACTAAAATATTACTGTTTTATTACGTTTAAATTAATGTAATTTAATTACAATTTTATTTTAACTCAATATGATATTTTTATACACTTAATAGTTTGTTTTTTCTTTTGAAAATTAAAAAAAATGGAATATTTCTTTTTAACTTTAAATCATTCAAATCAGATTATTCGTTAAAACTGCCATTTTTGCATATTTTGCACCGTATTTTCGAAACAGCTCAACTTGTCTTTGCCAAAAGCTAATGAGCAGGTCTTTCCATAAGTAGGAATCGAATGTTTTTCAAATATTTTGCATCGGTTGACCCCTGAATGGACAAAAAATTGTATCCACACAAAACACCCACACGTCAATTTTTTCTAAGATATGCCAACATTTTCAGAAAACTATGAAGCGCAAAGATAAGAAAAAAAATTATTTTCGATATATGGACGATTACTATAAATTATCCTATGGGAAGTTACAAAATACTCAAAAAAAAAAAACAATTTTCTTCGAAAATTAAAAAAAATACATATTTTCAAAATTTCAAAACTCGAAATTTTTACAGTTTACAAAAAAGTATTTTTTTACAAAATTTGTTTTTCAAAATTTTCACAACTTTAAATATTTTCTGTTTTTAAAAATATCGAAAATGATTTACACTTAGTTAGAATTCTCAAACAAATACTAAGGTTTTTTAAATATCAAAGAAAAGATCGCTTTATAATTGAAATGCGTTATTCGAGATATGAGATAAGATCATTCAATGTTCATTCAACTTGAACTGAACGATTACTATCTAATTACACATGTTAAAATATCTAAGTATTTTGCTCTATAAAGTCGTCATAATATTTAATACGAATAATATAATTTGAAGTATTTATAACAATCTATCTGAAAACAATTGTTATTTATTATTGATCAATTTTCATTGATTACTTATTATTTTTGTTCCTTGAATATTTAATTACGATACGGAAAGTTCCTACAATTTGTCTTAAGACACACTGCCATGAACCACTCGTTAAAACTAGTTGTAAGGATTATATACACTTAATCGATAAAAAAGCAATTTTTCCGGTGAAAACTATTAAATTTATCGATACAAAAATTGGTGCACATATAAATTAGAAATTGGAAAAATCTTCGATTAAAACTGACCAATATATTTAGAAAGATACTGTTAAAATTTGAGGCTAATCGTATCAGCCGTTTTGGAGTTACGTTGGTCACCGATCTTGAAAACACCATTTTGAGAAAAACGCTTTTAAGGTTTGGAAAGCAAATTACATGAAATTTTTATTCGACTTACATGTAGTAATTTAATCCAGGTCCAGGGCCATATAAGAGACCCTCCATCGATTCGAAAACTTCTAATACCTCGAGCTGATGTTGTCTGCGAGGCATTCAATCTCAGGTGAACTCCCCCGCTCGACGATCTGAAATTATTTCGCGATACTCATTTTATTTTTAACTTCCCGTAGGGTAGGTTATTGTAATGGTCCGAAAATCGAAATTGAAATTTTTTACATTTCTCGAAGTTTTGAAGGTTTCTGAACGTTTTGGCATACCTCAGAAAAAATGGATGTGTGTGTGTGTATGTATGTATGGATACAAATTTTCAGTCACGTTTTCGGGCGCACGGATCAACCGATTTCAATGGTTCAAAAAACATTCGATTCCTATTGATAGGGAAAAGAGCTGATTAGTTTTTGGCAAAGCCTTTTATCCAGCCTTTTCGGAGATACGGAGCTAAATATGTAAAAAATGGCAGTTTTTGAGAGAACTAAGCGTCCGATTGAAATGATTCAAAGAACTTCCTGCTTGTCTTAACAAAATAATTGATTTTGTAAAAAAAATTTTTTTTTGTATATCGAAAATAATTCAGATTTTCTGACTAAAGTTCTAATATAACTTAAACAAATAATTTTAACTTTGCAATTCAGTTTATATAATTCTTATAAATATTAGACAATGTTACAATATTAATAATCTATTTGAAAACATTCAGTATTCCTCGAATATTTCGTTACGGTACGGGAAGTTCCAGCAATTTGCCTTAAGGCACTATGCCATACACCCCACTAGTTTGGCATTTGAATGCGTATTGAGCCTAATTGTCATTTATATTGCCTTCATATAATTCAATGGTGATTCCATTTCTTCATTAAATATGCCGGTGGCTATGTATGCAGCGTTTTTCTCAGTTTTCGAACCGGTAGGAAAAATTTTGACATTTCACATATAACATTTTCAGAAATTGATTTAAACACTGGTATAAAATTTAGAATGCAATACTAAACAATCAAATCACGGGGCGAGAGTAGCCTAGTGGTTAGCATGCTCGCCCCGCACGCCAAGGTACTCGGTTCAAGCCCCGTCGGTGGCTGAATTTTTTACACCCAATACTTTGCAATTTAATAAAAATAACTATCATTACAATTTCCACAAAGCGGATTATCTTAATCTTTACAGGGAAATTTTAAATACATCGTGGAGTTCTTTGTATACATGTTCTGACATTAATGATGCATGTGATCTTTTTTACGCTACAATTTATAGCTTATTAGATAAATTTGTTCCTAAAACAAAGAAATTTTCTTCCAATAAATTTAAGCCTTGGTTTAATTCTGATATTATTAGAAACCTCCGTATGAAGAAATACTATCATAATAAATACAAGTTAACCAATATCACTTTCTATTATGAAAATTTTAAATTGTACAGGAAATTAATAAAAATACTTATGAAAGATGCCTATAATTCATATATTATTGACGTTGAAAATTCTCTATCGCTTAATCCTAAATATTTTTGGTCTTTTTTGCGTAATAAAACTGCTTCTAATATTATTCCTAATAGATTGTGCTATCTAGACAAATATTATGATTCTCCTGATGCTATTGTTGATGCATTTAATTCTTACTTTATTAGTGTTTATCAGCCTAAACTTGACATACCCATTTTATTTGATCATAATGATAGAATCATGATTGATATAGGTGAAATTGATTCTAGTACTGTGCAACTTGCAATAGCAAGTTTTAAGAACTCCAAAATATTTGGTTTCGATGGTATTCCATCTTTCTTTATACGTGATTGCTCATCTACTCTATCTGATCCACTTGCATTTTTATTTAATCTATCTTTGCGTACAAACACTTTTCCAAATTGTTGGAAAATTGCACGATTAGTTCCAACTTTTAAACAAGGTGTTACATCAAACATTACTAATTACAGGCCGATATCATTATTATCAAACTTTGCTAAGGTATTTGAAAAAATTATTTATAGAGAACTAATTCCTTCTGTTAGAACTTTAATTTCTATTAATCAACATGGTTTCATGCCTGCCCGTTCAACGATAACAAATTTAATTTGTATTAAACAATATATAGCTGAGAATCTTGACATCAATGGACAAGTTGACGTGATTTACACTGATTTCAGTAAAGCTTTTGATAAAATTGATCATAACATTCTCCTTACTAAATTATCTAAGATTGGTCTTAATTCTTCACTTATCCACTTTTTCAAAAGTTATCTTCATAATCGCAAGCAGTTTGTCTTTCTTAATGGATTCTTGAGCAACATTGAAAATATTAGTTCAGGAGTTCCTCAGGAATCCATTCTTGGTCCACTATTATTTATTATTTTTATTAATGACATTTCTGATACTATTAACTGTCCACATTTATTATTTGCAGATGATCTGAAACTATATCTCAAAATAAATTCTATTGATGACTGCTTATTATTACAGTCTCAACTTGACCTTTTCCAATCTTGGTGTATCTATAACAAATTACATCTAAATATATCAAAGTGCAAGATTCTTAGTTTTACACATAAGCGCGTTCCAATACTTTTTGATTATAAAATTTCTAACACCAGCATTGATAGATGTAATAAAATTTCCGATTTAGGTGTTCTATTTGATTCTGGTTTGTTTTTCACAGATCATGTTACTGATATTTGCAATAGAGCACATCAATCTTTAGGTTTGATACTAAGAAATTGTAAACAATTTAGGTCTACCAATGCACTTCTTTGCATGTACTATTCTATTGTACGTTCAAAATTAGAATACGGTTCGATTATTTGGTATCCTCATCATATCAACAACTCTGATGCGATAGAGAAGGTTCAGCGAAAATTTCTGAAATACCTTTATTATAAAACATATAAAATTTACCCTGAACGTGGCTTTGACCACAACACTTTACTAAAAGAATTTGGTAATCCTTCCCTTGCCTCACGTCGATTTATCTGTACAATTATGTTCTTATTTAAGCTTTGCAATAATTCTATAGACTGTCCTCTTATTCTCAATCAACTATCCTTTAATGTTCCAAGGCTATCTTCGCGTTCACAATTATTTTTCAATTATCCCACCCCTAAATCTAATTCTCTCTTAAATTCGCCAATTTTACTAATGTCCTCTAACTTTAACTTAATTAATAATGAAATAGACATTCACAACACATCACCTAATCAAATAATCTCCATCTGCACAAGTTAATCTTTTTATTTTCTTTCAAATATCTTATTATTTTCTGTTTATAAATATTATTGTTACATTCTGCATTATATGAAATTTTATCTTAGCATTTTATGTTACTAACTATATATTGTAATTTTGTGTATATTTTAATTGTTATTCATTATGTCAAATAATTGTATTTTTGAGTCCTCTTGGAGAAATCTGTGGGCTATATATTTAAATAAATAAATAAATAAATAAATAAATAAATCACATGTAACTAAGTTTTCCTGTTATTTTTAAAAAAAAATCACTAACTACTTTCTTCTATCTCAGCCGTGTTTTCCTTTTCAAATTTCCGTGCAACTCCGAAAATATTCACCAGAATGATATGAAATTTATTGAAAAACAAAATTAATTTTTAGAAAATCCTAACCGTATATAACCTATTAATGTAAGTTGCATAAACGTCTCTATATGTGTAAATATTCGACCTAATTTTTGAGAAGCTAGATTTAAATTTTGGCTTACAGCACAAAATCGCTGTCCATTTGACTAAATTTTGATGAATTTTTAAGACAGATGCCATAACATTTTAGTATGTTCTTTAAAACCACGATCAATACAAAAAGTCTCAACAAAATTGTTTTTTTTCAACAATTAAAACATCGACGAAATATACACATGTTATAAGGTTTTGAACGTTTAGAAATACTTCAAACTTCCCGAAAACATAAGAATAGCAAGAATTTTCTAGCAAAACATAAACATCTTCGTTAGACCGTTCGTTACTGACCTTCAAGTTCAAGGTAATAATAAATCAAAAATAATTAGTTGTCAGTTATACAATTTGTTACGATTACATATATTAATACATTTCCTAACTAAACTTTCGTAATATTTGTGAATAAACTATATTGCTGCACAAATATTATACTCAATTTTATGTTTGGTAGCGAATTCTTCTGAATATTTCTGAATATATATCAGTTCTATATATATATATATATATATATATATATATATATAATTCTTCTGTAATGATGTATGAATTGATACTTTTCTTAAACGGTTATTCGGGTTTTAATAAATCTTTTTAGAGTTTGTCGAGCGAAATTTTCAAATTGTGGGGGAAATATTAAATAAATGGAAAAAATTACAAAAACAACATATCATTATTTGACATTAAAAACATTTCAACACATGAGAACTGTCATCTGCCAAAATGTCAATTACCTGAAATTTGAATTTAGTTTAAGCGAGCGTAGACAATATTAGTATATAATATCCATATTCACGATTATAAATAAGAAAAATGTAATATTTATATTTATTGCCGAACACCAGCCGAGATGTGCCAGAAATGAAAACAATATACATAATAATTTAGTTTTATATAAAACAAAATTTAGTTTAATAAATAAGTACGTCGAAAATTGCATATGCATTATTTTTTTAAACTTATGCATGTTGTATTTTGCTTTACATTACTAAATTATTTAAATACAAAAGAATATTTCTACTTATTGAAAAAATGAATTAGAATGTTAGAATTTTGTTTCATGTGTCAAAATTCATTTGTTTCATCATGATCTTAAATTGAACAGTAAAAAACTGCATTTTTCGATACGTATATAACTTATGCTAAGACCATAAATGGAAGGACATTAAATAGAATATTAAAAAGTATAGGGTAGGATATAAAAAAATTTAGAACTTAAATTAAATAAGACGTGGGTACAGGACAACTTCTGTCGGGACATCTAATATACGAGTATATCTTATATATAAAAATGTAGCTCTCGACCAAATGATCCAGTAAAACTCGAAAACGGCTGAACTGATTTGGCCAATCTTAGTCTTGAAATATTCGTGCCAATCCAGAGATTGTCGGAAAGGTGAGATATTATTTCAAAATCGCGTAGAAACTTTACATTTTTAATTTGAATTTTTTGGTAAAAGCATAATTTAAATAAAACAATAGACGGTGGCTAACGTCAAATATCAAACGTTTTTGACAGATGATGTTCAATTACGTTTAATAGAATGTTTTACCTGATTATTATTTATTTGATTTTAAATTGTAGTAAGCAGTTTTGTTTGTAGTTTTATTTATACAAAAAACGTTATTAATCGGGCCACAAGTGTTACTAGAAACTCAAAACATCAACTTTTTTTAAATGTTAATATGAAAACGCATTTTTTGGCGTTGTAGCACTCTTTTTTTGCAAATCATATTTTTCTCAAACACGGCGCTCTGAAAGATCTCATTTATAATATTATATACTCATTGGTATTTTTAAAACATTTTCTAGGTTATATTTTTTTATTTATGTTATTTAAATTCAGAACCTAAATTGGGTATCGATTAAAGGAACATTTTGTCAAATAACATTTTCCCAGTTATAATATCCCAGAATTTATCGAAGAATAGATAGCAATATATGAAGGTCCGGGCTTAAAAATATCCGCCACCGATGTGTCAAAAACCAGTAAAGTTAAGCATTGTTTAACAACAATATTTGAAAGTAGAGGGAAAAAGATGTATAACCTTGATTGTCATGACCCTGCTATTGGGAGATTAACGATAATATTTGAAAATCCACAATAAAAGTATTTTCTTCCGCTGATAGTTTTTTAGCATTAGTTAAATGTGAAATGATTTTGTAAAATATATTTAAAATTAAAATAAGACATTAAACCTATTTGCCACCTACCCGTTCCAAGTTACTATGGGGTTAAAAGGTCTAGATAACAAATTTTGAAAGACATCAAAAAAGCACATTTCTACAATGGTGAAACGTTTGAAATATTATTTGTTGTGATATAATTGGTTTGGTTCTCATAATATAGTTTATATTTGCTCAAAGTCAAATTGGACCTTTGTAAATTTTTATTAAATTTACTTTAATTCATTGAATGTTTCTTGAGATTTTTCAAAAAGCAGGTCAAAGAAGAAATACTTAATTCATTTTCTATCTCTCCTCGCAGAAATATGAAAATTTTGTGTGAGCTCAGTAGTATTATTTACAATTATACACAAAATTCAGAATTCAAAAAGAATCTGAAAAACTTGAAACGTAATTAATAAGTCGAAAGACCAAAAAAGAAGATTGGATTATACCATGTTTTCTATAGAAAGTGTATAAAACTTCCAGTTTGATTATACTGACAAAATATAGACAAACTAATGGGGTTTATTGTTTTTATAATACCTTATCGTATATAGCATTCAAACAACATATCCTTATACACTAAAAGTATTAATTTTTTTGATTCTCTAGAAATTGTTTAGAATATACCTTACTTAGCAAAACAACGTTTGCCGGGTCAGCTAGTATATATAAATATATATATATATATATATATATATATATAAATATATATATATATATATATATAAATATATATATGATGTGTGATCTTGTTATATATGATTATATTAATATATCATCCAATTGTGTAATTTATTTATTCTTTATAATTTAAGCCGTTGCCGAAATTGTGTCTTTTGGTTCTGCAAAGTTTGAGATTTTAGTCATATATACCCTTTCAGTACCACCATATTGCTTATAGTTTATTGATTTCAAAGTTTTATTTATTATATTTATATTTTATTCAAATCTTTTTCAAAACACCATATAGATCTTATATATAATCTCGACCAAGTGGAGATTTCTACAACGCTATCTCTGATGAGGATGAAAATTATATCCCAATGGCTTACAGTATATTATTGTTCTGATTGCTTAAATTATAATAATAAATCTGATATTTTTAATTATAATAATTAATGGTAATCTGCCAAAAGGAAGGCCTATGTTGTGGGAGCCACCGAAAAATCAATCTTGCTCAGTAGAGTTCTTTCTTTGCCCACTCTCCTCTGGACTTATCTACTCCATTCGCCTCGATCATTACAAAAACTCTATAGATAGTTCTTATCAGCCTTTGTTAAATAACTAGTGGAGTGCATGGCATCGTGCCTTGAAGCAAATTGCTGGTACTTCCCGTACCGTAATTAAAAATCTTGGTACAGAATCGAAAAAAATTACACAAAATGTGTACACATTATTAAAACTCTATAATTTGATGTACATATGTCTAATGAACATTTTTGATCGCCAAATGATTTTTTTTTAACTTTTTTTCATTGAGAGTCTATAGATGCTGGATTTGCCTTCCCAAAAATTTAATCAGTTCTTCATATTGTCAATACAAGTAAAATGTTTTTGAATTATTAAAGTTGGATTCTCCGTTCTCTTAAAAACTGAATTGCCGTTTTTGGCACTTTTTTCCCCTGAACGGCTAGATCTCCCTCCGCCAAACACTAATCAGCACGTCTTCTAATCAATACAAGTCGAATGTTTTTTGAATTATTCAAATCGGTTGATCGGTGTTCCTGAAATCGTCGACGAGAATTTGTATCCGCACACACGCACACATACACACACATACATCCATTTTTTTCTAAGGTATGCCAAAATATTCAGAAACCTGTGAAACGTAAAGATATATAAAACAAATTATTTTCGATTTTTTTGCGATTACTATAACTTACCCTACAGGAAGTTAATAATACTTAAGAAATAATATTTACCTAATTGTATGCGGCATTTTGCCTTAAGGCAAGTTGCATGAACGTTCCTATACGTGTAAGTAATCAAATCAACCAATAAGAATTGAAATTTGGCTATTTAGTTGAAACGTTTGTCTGGTCTTTATGAGAATAAAATTTTAGTTTTAATTAAAATAATCAATACGCTTTCCAATTTATATCTTTCAAATATACTCATAACATATGTTGCACAAATTGAATTAATTTTTAGGCATATCGTTTTATTTTATATCTTGTTCTAAAATTGTATTTTATTTAAGTATGGAGGTCAAATGTTATCAATAGCTACCTTCGAAACACAAAACAGAATATACGGCGTAGATTCTAATTAGAATTGCTTAAGCGCACAAATTATTAATCCCAACTTGATGCATTTTTATAATTCAACTATTTATCGTAGGCTTATATTATTTTAGTATGTTGGTTTAAAGTAGACCTTAAAATTTATCACCATATAAAGTTCTTTTAAAAGGCTTTCGAAAAGGTTTATACTGTAAATCGGATTTCCTGGTGAAAACATACATTTCTTCTTCAGGAAGTTAATTCCAAATCAAAAGTCTGATATTAAGCAGTTGCGATATCGGGGTTTACTTAAAATATTGGTAAAAATAATTTTCAAGCGAAAATAGCTCTTACATTATTTTTATAGCCGACACTTCATCAATTGTTAAGAATAACATTATATCAAATTCTTTACGTTGCCTTCTATAATATTACCTTGTTAATAAGTATCATCATAACAGCTCATAGGACTCTCACTTAAATTCTGATTGTTCTACAAAAAAAAAACAATAAAAAATATATATAATAAATAAAAGCAAATTTCAAGTTTTCTGTCACCTTATCTATGTTATCCACATTTGCCGGAGCAAACAAGTTTATCATGACTGTGTTTTGCTCATTATTATTTGCATGCAGCAAAGGAGTCAATATAACATGGGAAATACCGAAGCAAATTACCCACAGAATGTAATGCGAAAGGATTCTACGAAAAACGAACAACATTGATTCATATGTATTCGTTTGTTTAATCGTATGTCGTTATCCAGAATTATTTATTTTGACATTTTGCGAACGATTAATTAGATACTATAAAAAGTTAAATATTTTCTTGTTTACATCAGTCATTCAACAGTGCGCGCATCACTCAATTATAATAGAACTGTGTTAATTTTCTATAATTTTTGTTTTTGTGAATTGAAATCTTAGGCAAGTTTATAATTGTATGTTTAAATTTTTACTACAAGTTATCAGGGCACTCACACGAATATAATATTGTATATACTCGTGTTTCGAAGAGGAAATCCTAATAAAAATAAACTAGTGTTGCATTGTGCTTTAAGGCAAATTTTTTAAAATCGATTCAGAATTTTTTGGCTTAAAACGTGCACGATTTTTTGACCATTTTTTTAAATTAAACGAGTTATCAAGGTTGTAATATTTCAACATATTCTAGAAGACTATGATATATATCGTCACAAAAAACCATAAAAATCGTCGCAAAAATTTTCGCAAAAAGAACACGGGCCAGCGGATCTTTACCAAAAACGAATCACTATCTTTTCCAATCAATATCTTTCGAACAGTTTTTTAAATTTTCAGAATCGATTCAGGATTGTGAGCTAAAATGTGGACAAAATAATTTTCACTTATTTGCTGTTTGCAAAGAAACGGCTCGGCCGATCGTCACACAAAAATGTCAAACGCAAGTCCTTATGCATCGAGATACAACAAGAGTTACATCGAATAGCTTTCAAATTTTACAAATCAGTGCAGCTGTTTTTGAGAAAACGTCGATAAGAGGGTCAAAAACCAACTCACATACACACACATACTTTTCCTAATTTGGTGTCATTCGATTTAGAAAGGCTTGAAACGTCGAACAGACATAAAATTAAGAAATCGTTTTTTTTTTATGAAACTATAAACTTATACTTCGGGAAGGCAATTGGTACTCATTATTAAATCTTCAAAAATATCTTATGATTTGATATCAGTATCTATATAAAATATCTTTTAATTTGATGAGCATATACCAAATGATCATTTTTGACAACCAATTTTATTTACCTCCGCTGGACCTGCTTTTCTAGAATTGTAATCCGTTTAATTCCGTCAAAACAAGTTCAATGTTTTTTATGTCAAAAGATATCACACACACATACTAACATCCATTTTTTCTAAAAAATCCAAAATGTTCAGAAGACTGAAACGTAAAGATATAAAATTTTGTTTTGTTAAAATCAATGTTGACATCGATCGAGCTATTTGTTGATAATTTACTGAAAGATTGGCTTCGAGTATTCTTAATATTCTCTTTTCGTGCGTATTTCAAATGCAAAAATCAATTCTTTTTAATGTTGCTCTATCTTGGGAATCGGAATACTCAGAGTTTTTATTGAGCAAAAATTATATGGAAAACTCATCCGAAATAATAAAAGGTAGAGCAAAATAAGAATCCTATTAGGAAAAACATTTCTCACGAAAAACATAATCATTAATGCAGTTTTTTTCAAAAACTTGTTTTTTAATTAAAGACACAGTGCACAAAAATGTGAATTTAAAATAAAAATATTTTATTATAGAAATGTGGCACCTTGTGACATTTGTTGCATTGCTGGCAATTACGGCTTATGGAGTACCTGTAGACACGATTACCGAATCTTTAGTTCTTACAACTACTGATGTCCCTGCAACATCTGTTAAAACATCAGAGGTAAGATGATTTTATTTAGCAATATCGATTAATTTAAGTATTATATATTCATTTTATAATGCTTTCTTCTAGGCCGATAATGTCAAAAAGGGCTCTGCAGATATTTATGCTTTTAACGTTCTATCTAGAATTGGAAGTAGATATGCTACTACTCTAGTATCGTCTAAGCTGAAAAATAATGCGGATACTGCAAGAACTGCAGCATTCAGTGTAGTTCTGCCTGAAACAGCATTCATCAGCGGCTTTTTAATGTAAGTTTACTAATATAAAGTCTTTTTTTCATAAATAAGTTTTATAACTATAGATAAAGTACATTTGAGTCTTCACTCACTTTTTTTCAAATAAATTTTATTTTTGTGGAAATCTTCTGGAAAGACGTCAGATTAGAAATCAGAATCGCGTTCATAGGTTTAACAAATTCAATCATTTAGATTTTCCAAGTTTTGTTAAAAAAACTTATGTTAACATAAACACCAACGCCCGTTAAATATCAACTAACGTTTAAATATCATTTTATTTTATTTATTTTATTCTATTTCATTTTTTTTTAAACAAATTATTATACAATATGAACAATCAATATACAATATGGATAAATTACAATATATCGTATGATATATAATGCACTAATAACCCAAAATTACATAATACAGAATGTAACAATACTTTTAATTAAATAGAATAAGATAAAATAATAAAATATATTTGAAAAGAAATAAAAAGATTAACTTGAGCAGATAGAGATTATTTTATGAAGCGAAGTGTTAGGAATGTCTATGCCATTATTAATTAAGTTAAAGTTAGAAGACATAAGCAGAAAAGGCGGATTTAAAAGAGAATTAGATTTCGGAGTAGGATAATTAAAAAATATTTGTAAACGCGAAGATAGCTTAGGAATATTAAAGTTTAAATATCAACATAATAGTACAGTTAAATCGACGTGTGGCAAGAGAAGGTATACCGATTTTTTTTAAAGTGTTGTGGTGTCAAAGCCACGTTTAGGGTAAATTTTGTATGTTTTATAATAAAGATATTTTAGAAATTTACGTTGAACTTTGAACTGACGAGGATACCAAATAATCGATTCATATTTTACCTTGAAACATATATTTGCATAGTGCAATATGCAAAGAAGTGCATTATTTGAATTGAATTCTTTTCGTTTTGCCGTTTTTGAAGTCTGCACAATACGATTTGTTCTTTATAAGTTGTCTCGGGCATATCAAATTATTTTTTTCTGGAATCTCAGGGTAATCAATTGAGCCATTTACTGTCTTATGAAAAAATAAGATTAGTAATTTGCTGTCGTTTGCTTAGGTTATTTTCTTCGCATTTCAGTAAAAATTTTCCGCTTTCATGTGCACTAATTCTTTTCGATTGCGCAAAGTGCTTAAGGTATTTTTCAAATTTCCATCTATTTCACTCTATTAAGTTTGTTGCTTGATAATTTAGTGTGAGGTATCCAAACTATGGAGTTATATTCTAGAATAGGCCTGACGAGTGTGGAGTACAGAATGTATAGTGTGTCTATACTGTGGAAATCTCGATCACTCCTGATGATGAATGCTGAATATATATATATATATATATATATATATATATATATATAAGTTCCGATTCAACTAAATCAGCTCGCAATTTTTCGTCAATAATGCCCAACAATTAATTTAATCTTTCGCAGATTTGCGCTTATGGGATTGAACACTAGATAATTTCTTTTTTGATTCTACGGTAATTTCAAACAAAGGAAAACAGAGCTGTTATTTACTAAATTGCAGAATTATTAATCGGTTAATTGTTTCTACTGATATCACATTGCAAAATAAATATGCTTTTTGTGTCTCCGTATCCCTAGTTAAGTTAAATTATTTATAATAATTTATTAAGTATTCTATATTTTAAATAAATAATTCTAGATTTTATATAAAAAAATATAAATATTATATTATAAATTTAATTTCCGAAACTTGTTTTGTCGCCCCCTAAGGCTAGCGCCCGCATTTTTTACATGCATCGCATGCAAGGCAGGGCCGGCTCTGTATATATATATATATATATATATATATATATATATATATATATATATATTATGTGCTTTAAGGGCGATACATCAAACAAAGAAAAAACAATGATTTGTAAAATAATCTTCAATTCCGAACGTTTCGACATACAATTTGATGTCATCATCAGTGGAACTTGGTGTTTTACATCTAAGAATGTATACACAGCACAGAATTTTGCACTAACATTGATACAACTAACCAGCAAAAATTATGAATTTTGTTGTAAATAGGAAAAATAATGAAGGTTTTGTTCCACAAAAATGTAGAAAAATTAAAGTATCTTGGCACAGAAGCATGTACCTCTAAATGGAAGTGAAAATAAATGAATATATTTATTATATAACGAAATATTAGAAATCTTAGGAAATTCAAAAGTCGATAAAAAAAACTTCAAAAAAATTCAATTACAAAATTTATTTCTTCGTCTGAAAAGAAATTTATAAAATCACATTTTTGACAAAATCGTTTTTAGTGAAAAAGTGTTCAAATAATCTAGCTAGTTAATTTTGTTTTTTCTTAACCCCTTTTTAATAAAAAAACTTCCAAATTTTTATTTTATCAACATTTTTAAAATTTTGTTATATAATCATTTATTTTTATTACTTTCAGTTTTATTATATTGTCATACTTCTGAAATGTTATTTTTTCCATAATTTTTTTTTATTTTATATAAAAAAAAACACATTTTTCTGCTTTTCTTAAATATATTGTTTATTTAAATTATATCAAGATCATGTTTCTTGACAGATTCCTTAAAGATGGAACGTACCTAGTTCCGAAACGTCGACAGTAAATAAATAAAAAAATGTTTTTTTTAAAAAAAACTTGTTTTTTATTACTTTTTGGATTCTTTGTTGCAAGCTCTACAATATATATATATATATATATATATATATAAACAGAAGAAAAATTATTGACTGTTAATTTCAGGGAAATTGAAGGTAAGGTGTATAAAGCGCATGTAAAAGAAAAGGAAGAAGCGAAAAGAGTGTATAATGCAGCAGTTCAAGGAGGACTAGCGGCAGCACATGTGGCTCTAAGGTAAATATGTTTTAAATATATATAAATAGTATAACGAGTTCACCAATCATGTTGATAGTAATTGATTGTTTACTTTCACTTTTTAAAAATTTTTGCTTTAAGTTTTGAACGCTTAACCCCTTGCAGGTGGTAACGCATGTGTAACCCTCATATTTTCCTCGAGAACTTACTATTAAGGAATACTTTTCAAACTATTTTACCATAAAATATTAAAATCGATATTTTTAAATCAATTGATATTTTTAAATCAATTGATATTTTGTTGCATTATCTTGAAATATTTTCTTTCGATAGCGTTTACCATTCATTACATATATGATCAATGCTCCATCGAAATGATTTAAGTTTGTAGAAAATATTTTAAGATGATGGAATAAAATCTCCATAGATTCAAAAATATCAATAACTAGTTGGTATTGGTATCTTGCCGTCAGGCAAGTTACATGAACTTACCAATATGTGTAAAAATTGTAAAATTAATTAATTTATGAGTGATTAAAAGCATTCCGAGTAGATTACACATTATTGAAAACGAACGTACACGTTAATTCGGAGTATTTTCTAAAAGCAAATTTTCAAATATTTTTTTTTTCATAATTGAACCAATTTCCGTAGGACTTTATTGGTTTAGTATGATCATTAAGACCAAGTACTCTATCGTTATACCAAGTAAATCGTCTAATTTTAATTTTAACAAACGTCAAAAAACTACTAATTTTCTCAAACTTTGACGAATTTTTAAAATCAAACTACTTGTCGTGAGGAATCGCCAAAAAAAGTTACATAAAAATCGGTTTAATTTTTTTTTCAACAGTTAGAAGAAAACGGCTCGGTAGATTTTCACCTAAAACTAATGAGTATCATGTCCAACTAATATCTTTCGAATAGTTTTCGATTTTTTAAAATCGATTCGGTAGTATGAGCTTAAATGTGGACGAAAAGTTTTACACTTTTTTCCAAATTACAAAGAAACGGCCCGGCAGATCGTCGCACAAAACTGACAAACTTTAGTCCAATGGCTTTAGACAAATGGCTTTTAAATTTTTGAAATTGGTTTAAGCGTTTTTGAGCAAACGTTGATGAAATGTCTAATTTTGACAAATGCCAAAAAAACGATACTAATTTTTGCTTATTAAACTTTGAATAATTTTTTAAATTAAACGACGTAGGGCGTATTGTCGTAGGGCCGTAATAGTTTAGTATGATCTATAATATTGTGGTATCTACCGTCAAAAAAAAAATCGTAACTAGTTGGTTTGGTATTTAGCCTTGAGGCAAGTTACATGAACTTCCCTTCCCTTACTTACATGATATGTGTAAATAATCGACTTTATCAATAAAAAATAAATTAATTTATGAGTGATTATAAGTATTCCGAGTGGATTTATTACACATCATTGCAAACGAACGAACGAACACGTTAACTCGGAGTATTTTCTAAAAACAAATTTTCAAAAATCAATAATTTTAATTAATCAATAGTTATAATTGAACCAGTTTCCGTAGGACTTTAATGGTTTACTATGTTCAAGACCAAGTACACTATCGTTATACCAACTAAATCATCTAATTTTATTTTTAACAAACGTCAAAAAAACTACTCATTTTCTCAAACTTTGATGAATTTTTAAAATTAAACTACTTGTCGTAAGGCCGTAATAATTCAGTAAGTTCTATAAGAGCATGATATATATCGCCAAAAAAGTTCCATAAAAATCGGCCTAATTTGTTTTTCAACAGTTATTTACAAGAAAACGGCTCGGTAGATTTTCACCTAAAATAAATCAGTATCATTCCCAACTAATATCTTTCGAACAGTTTTTGATTTTTTAAAATCGGTTCGGTAGTATGAGCTTAAATGTGGACGAAAGGTTTAACACTTTTTTCCAAATTACAAAGAAACGGCTCGGCCGATCGTCGCACAAAACTGAAAAACGATAATCCTCATCGAGATACATCAAATGCTTTTTAAATATCTGAAATCGGTTCAGGCAAACGTCGATCAAAGTTCTAATTTTGACAAATGCCAAAAAGACCATACTAATTTTTGCAAACTTTGACGAATTTTTAAAGCTAAACCAGTTGTCGTAGGGCCGTAATATTTTAGTATGATCTAAAAGACTATGGTATCGACCGTCAGAAAAATAATCATAAAAATCGTCGAATTTTTTTTTTTAAACTTTATTACAAGAAAACTCTACCAAAATCTAATCAGCACGATTCCCAACCAATATCTTTCGAACGGTTTTTCAATTTTCAAAATCGATTCAGAATTGCGGGCTAAAACGTAGACGAAAAATTTTTCACTTTTCTGCGATTTATAAAGAAACGGCTTGGCCGATTGTCGCACAAAGTTGACAAACAATAGTCCTGATCGAGATACATCGAGTGGCTTATAAATTTTTGAAATCGGTCCTGCCGTTTTCGAGAAAACGTAGATTTACGGCAAAAAATTTGTTCACATACACGCACACACTCACACATATACTTTTTCCAAACTTGGTCTCATTCGATTCAGAATGGCTTGAAACGTCGAGAAAACATAAAATTAGTAATTCGGATTTTTTGATGAAAACATAAACTTCTCCTTCAGGAAGTTAAAAATTGCCGAAAACAATTTTTTTTAACACTTTATTACAATAAAACGTGGACGAAAAATTTTACAATTTTGCTATTTATAAAGAAATGGCTTCAACGATCGTCGCACAAAACTGACAAGCAATAGTCTTCATCGAGGTGCATCGAATGGCTTTTAAATATTTGAAATCGGCAAAAAGTCTGTTCACACGCAGAGACACCTTAAGTAAGTCTCATTTGTTTAAGGGGTCACACCACTGTAGCAGTAAAAAAAAGTATGTTTTTGCCATTTTTTCGGACGGAAGGAAAAGTATTAAAATCATGATATTAAAGATAGTTATTTATTGTACTTTTGTAGAATTTATGTTGAAAGTTTATGTGAATAATAATACAACCGTTTATGCAGTAGGATAAAAACAGACTGACTGATTATATATTCTTCAACTAATCACATTCATTACAAACATTATTAACAACCACTTGTTTCATATAAAACAAAAGACAAACATATATACATAAACATAGTAGACACAGAGCGTTTAGTATTAAACTTCAACAAAAGTAACAAAATAAAATATAATTGTAAAAAAAATAAAAATGGCGATACTACAGCCATTTCGATTTCGGTGAGCCGCGTCAAAATCCGCGGCACTCAAAATAACTACAACAATTTGAATGTTTTTCACTTGAATTTTTTACAGTATATTTAAAATAACATTTTTAAGTGCCCATCATAGGAGATCTTTTATATGTTAATTTGTTCATCAATTATTAACAAATTACTATCCGTTTTTTTCATTGGAATTCAACGATTTTAAATAAAGTGCTCGTCAAACAAACAAAAATCCATATTTTTTAAATCCGCTATGATGGGCACTTTAAAATGTAATTTTAAATATGCTGTTAAAAATTCGAATGAAAAAATTTCAAATTGTTGTAGTTATTTTGTTACATTAAAGTACAATGAATAACTATCTTTAATATCATGATCTTAATACTTTTCCTTCCGTCCGAAAAAAATGGCAAAGCATAAGTTTTTTTTACTGCTACAGTGGTGTAACCCCTTGAGGCACAATGCCATGCAGCATGCACCCATGGACCTTTTAACATCTGTATTATAATATAAGATCTATACTAAGCACCACTAGATTTTTTTTTAGTTATATAATTTGAAAAATATAAAGTAAACCTGATATATCAAATATGCTCTATCTTTCAAAACTATTTTTCATGTATTTACGTCGACGGATGTTAGTTAATGTTGTTTCATTTTAAAAATTATTTATTGTCTTCTCCAGTGCAAGAGATTCGAATAGATTTACTGTAGACGTGTCAGTTCCAGCCACACAAAAAGCAACATTTAATTTAACGTACGAAGAACTTCTGTCCAGGAGGGTGGGCGTCTACAATCACGTGCTCAACTTGAATCCTGGGCAAATTGTAAGAAAACATTTATTTATTATTATTCTAATTTAATTAATTTCTTCTACTAATAATTAATGTTTTATACTAATTTAATTAATTTAGTATAGTGTGCTGGTTGATGTTGTCGTAAAATATTATTAACTTCCCGTAAAGTAAATTAAAGTAATCGCAAAAATATCGATGATTAAAAATTTTATATATCTTTACGTTTCATATGGGGAGTAGCATTTTGTACAGCTTTTTTTCAGAGTATTTATGTAAAAATTTAAGTTATACTCTATATCTGCTTCAGATTTAAATCTGACTTCAAGATCTAATTTAGAAACGTAATGTATATATATAAAATTTTTAATTTTCGATTTTTGAACATTTTTGCATACCTTAGAAAAAAAGGATGTATATGTGTGTGCGTGTGTGCGGATACAAATTTTCGTCGATGATTTTGGGAACACGGATCAACCGATTTGAATAATTAAAAAAACATTCGATTTGTATTAATAAGGATCTAGCCATTTTCAAGGTAGGGGGCAAAAAAAACTAAAAACAATTCGGGGCAATTCAGTTTTGGAGAGAACGGAGCGTCCGATTAGAATAATTCAAAAAACATTTTATTTGAATAGACACAGTGAAGTACGTACAGTTTAATAAAATTGAATTTTATTATATTTTTTTAATTTCTGATGCGGGATGTTATAGAAATTTACCTAAAGGCACGATGCTATGCACCACTGCATTTTTACTTTTTTCACACGATCTCTGAAACCGCTAGAGCTGCCTTCCCACAAAGTTCACTAGTTTCCTATTTTATCAAAACTAATAAATTTTTTGAAAAATTTCGACGAAAAATTGTTCCCGCACAGATATATCAATTTTTTAAGGTATGCAAAAATGTTGAGAAACCTTTGAATAGTAAAGATATATAAAAAATTTTATTTTTCATTTTTTTCGATCATTATAACACCACACGGGAAGTTATAGTTAATTAAAATATTAGCAGGTTGTAATTAAAATGTAAATGAAAATGTTTTTTGTTATTTTAAAATAATTATTTTTAGGTGAAAGAAATGTCTGTAGATGTGTTTATTGATGAAAATCGTCCGATCACTACATTACGTGTTCCTGAGTTGCGATCTGGAAATGAAGTTACTCCCGACGAAAGCGATCCAAGTAAGTAATAATTTAGTTAACTTTTTCTCATAAATCAAATTGAAAATATGGTATATTGTCTTCTTATCAATTGCACTAGATAATTCTGTTGCCACAATAATGAGAGACGAAAAGGATAAAACTAAGGCACATATAAGATTTGCACCGACACCAGATCAACAAGCCAGATTAATGATGCAATTAGTGGTACGTTCAGAAAATGAAAGAGTGATTATAAAAATTTTAATGCATCGTTAAATTGGTATTTGTATGAAGTTTCTATTTATTATTTAATATCATTATGCTTTCACTGATGAAAAAGATGATCTTATCGGTTCAGTTTTACTCTGGATATTGCAAATAGATCTTATGTTTATGATTTTTACATCTCTTTATCATAAACTTATATTTTATACATTTTAAATTTATAATAATTTCAAATACAAACAAAAATAATGATTGATCGAATATTGTTATTCTTAATCATTAGGAGAAAGAAAAGAAAGATGATCATCCTACATTCAATCCATTCGTTGTTAATACGGAATCATCAAATGTAAATTCGGGTCTTAAAGGGCAGTTTGTTGTTCAATATGATGTTGAAAGAGATCCCGCCGGTGGAGAAGTTCTAGTGAGTATTATATAATTAAAACCGTTAGATTAAATATTTATACAAACATTGGATACAATAGTACATTAAACAGATTTTTTTTCAACTTATAAGTTATGAGGATTTTTCTTAATTAACTACTTAGACGGCTCCGGTTTGCTTAGCTCAATTTAATGCATTTTATTATTAATAATGAATATCTAGAATACGATCTCCAAAGGTTATATATCAGTGTATATATATATAAATATATATATATATATATATATATATATATATATATTTCAAAAATTATTTTTTTAGATCTCAAAAGCCGAACTATTATTTTCGTACAAAATAATCAAATCGATTATTCTGTTACTCTTTTATATCTATCATCATGCAATATCTATTATTTAAAATTATTTAATCAAATATGTTTATTTATGTTTTAATTACATAATATGTTTACTTTACTATTTTAATGACAAAGTTTATCATAATGTAAGATAACAGACTTGCATTACATAACCATAATATACGTATCATTCTAGGAAAGATGTCATTGATGATTTTTTTAAATTACTCTTATAAATAATTTGTATATATATATATATATATATATATATATAAATATATATTATAGGACCGGTCCTACCTTAAATGCAATGCATGCGAAAAATACTGGCGCACGCCTTAGGAGGCGGAAAAGAAGTTATCTAGTGTCCAATCTCGTAAGCGCAAACGTGCGAAAGATTAAAAAAACTAGCTGTAAGTGGAATTCTGTCTTAAGGCAATTAGGGCATCGTGCCTTAAGGCAAGTTGCTGGAACTTCCCGTACCAAAAATTATTATTTTTTTAAAAACGATTAACATTTTTGAAAAAAATTTACTTCGAAAAAATTAGATTTTTGAGAAACTATAAATTTGACCAAAAATTATTTTTTTTGAAAAAAAAAAATTTGAAAATAAAAATTTTTTTTGAAAGAAAAATTTTTTTTTGAAAACAAAAAAATTTTTTGAAAAGAAAAATGTTTTCTTCATTTTGACATATTTTGGAAATTCTGAACTTTCTTTCAAAGCAATCGTACTGCTTGAACTGCATAGAGACGAAATGTCATAGCGCAAGTGCCGCGCCGCCGTCTAACGCATAAGCATTGGTACGGAACCAATAGAATTGTAAAAAAAATTATACTTATTGTTAAAATCTCTATAAAATATCTGATAATTTGATGTGCATATGTCTAATGATCATTTTTAACCGCCAAATGGCATTTTTTTTTTACTTTTTTCATTAGATCTCCGAAACCGCTAGACCTGCCTTTATGAAAATTTGATCAATTCTTCATCTTGTCAATACAAGTAAAATGTTTTTTGAATTATTTAAATCGGACGCTCTGTTCTCTTAAAAACTGAGTTACCGTTTTCGGCACTTTTTGCCCCGTATCTTCGGAACGGCTAGACCTGCCTTCGCCAAAACCTAATCAGCACGTCTCCTTATCAATACGAATCGAATGTTTTTTGAATTATTCAAATCGGTTGATCCGTGTTCCCGAAATCGTCGACGAAAATTTGTATCCGCACATACATACACACACGTACATACACACACACACACACACACACACACACACACACACACACATACATCCATTTTTTCTAAGGTATGCCAAAATATTCAGAAACCTCTGAAACGTAAAGATATATAAAAATTTTCATTTTCGATTTTTTTGCGATTACTATAACTTGCCCTACGGGAAGTTAACAAGCAGGACCTCTTAACAAATTTGTAACTACAATTTGAAACGCGGCAATTAGATTCAAATGTAGTTATCGACGAAACTAAGAAAACGAATTTTTTAAAAAACGAAAATATTTTGAAATTTAGATGACCCAGCTGAATATGACATTATTGACGCAAAATTGCCAGTTGATTTAGATAAAACGGAACTTGTTACAAAAATAGATACAAAAAAAAATTGAGAAAAATGTAAAATGGGGAGTCAATTTCTAGAAAATGGCCCATTTATCCCGAAAAATTGAACCATGATTTGTTTTCGTTGCAAACTTTTCGTATCTAATAGTAGCTTTATAGAAGGTTTATACCACAGTAGAAATCATATTGCAACTTTGCTATAATAATCAATATAACATTACATTGTACATCTGATAAGCCGATGCAAGTAAAATAGATACAAATGATAATTATTGAAAATCAATTTGTAAAAATAAGGATAATTATTGTGCACTGTTGATACAATGGAAGCTGGAATAATGTTCAACAATAACGGATCATTTGGAAAACTTTTTTTTGATTACATGCGTGGTTAGGGTTTACGGAAATAAAGCACATATGAAATATTGTAAGATTTTGAATTTGATGTTGACATATGTATTAAAAAAAGTCTAATACTTCGGCTCACATCAATTTTTCTATTTTGAAAAATATTTGAGTGAATAAACGAGAAACTTATAATAGGCTTTTCAATTTATATGAATGAAAATGATTTATACAACTTGCAAACTGCAAATTCTTACACGAACTGCCGGTCGCGCGGCGCGTCTTTAAAACGGTCGCACGGCGCGCGACTTGTGCTCGAAAACATATAATATCTTTCGTAATAGCCTCTCCATCGAATTGTAAAAAGAATTTTGTAGTAGATAAAACAAGAAACAATATGATTTTTTTCTCAATGGATTTATGTCTGGGCAAGCGTATGTAAAACCAATGTAAACAATTAATTGTTATTATTGTTAAAATAATTGCAAAAACTTTTTTTTAATTACTTAAAAGTTGAGTTCATAATGAATATAATAAAAAAACAATACTGATCTGTTTAACACAACTGGAGATAATTAACATAATGTAGAGGAAGTTCATAAAAATTGAGAAAATCAGCAATATTTTAATCGTAAATATTAACGAAAGAAAATTTTGTCGGCAAAATCCTGAAAAACGTGTCAAATGATTTTATCTGTAATATCTATAAAAAAAAATAGCCAATTATAAAATGTCAAGGTATGGTTTGTGTACATCCATTTTTTTTTTGAGGTGTGCCAAAATGTTCAGAAAATACTAAAACGTAAAGATATGCAATTTATTTAAGATTATTTTCGATGTTTTGACGATTACTATAACTTTGCTTTCCGGAAGTTAAAAACTGAAACAATTTGGTCAAAACACTTTGTAACAGCAACATCAATTTAATTACAAAAATTCTAACCGATAACGCTTATCCATTAAAACTGTTCAACATCATAACTAGCAACAGACGCGCGAACCTTTTGAATAATATTTACATCATTACATTTACATATAAATCTGGACTCTGACATGTAAACAACTTTAGTATAACGACTAGTACCAAAGTTTTACCAAAACCGACACTCCTTTTAACATCGCACGACTTAGAAATCTCGTAAAATTCGAACAAAATTTTAAACAAAGAATTATAAAAGGATCTTTTTTGACTATTCAAAACGATAGAATAATAAATAAATGCAGTGAACTCGACACGCTGTGCGAATCAAATCTCTTTTATATATATAGTATTTCCAAATTTCTCACAAAACAATAAAAGTGTTACGCAAAGGATTCGCAATTATTTTCACACATGTAGAATGATTGGTAAAAATATAAAAAAAAATATTCCTCCATTATGTCTTCAACAAGTTTACGGACAACACATATATTACACACTATCTAATTGTGATTCTTTAATTTAGTATTTTGTGAAATATTGTTTATTTACATTCAGCTCTGGAAGTTTGTATTAAATTAAACCATTTGATAATGCAATGTAAAATATAATTCACTAATGGTTATTTTCCACTAATTTTGAAGAATAAACTGGCATTTTCTATGAATTTATCGAAGAATGGATATTATTATATGAAGGTGCGGGGTTAAAAAAGTCCACCACTGATATCTCAAAAATCAGTAAAGTTAAGCATTGCTCAACAACAATATGTGAAAGTAAAGACAAAAAAAAATATACAGCTGTCAGCTTGATTCATACGACTTTGCTATCGGGAGATAAACGGCAATCTTTGATAATCCATATCAAAAAGTATTTTCTTTTCCTGTTAGTTTTTTGGGTTTTGAGCACTGTGATTTAGTTCACGAGACCTTAATATAAATATTAACTATACGTTATTTAATTGTTTTATAAAATGTAATGTTAATTTTAAGTGAGATTCAACAGTTTTTTTTATATAACTACTTTAAAAGCTTACACCTGGGCGTGGTAAGCTTTAAAAGTGATTATATAAAAACTGAACAATAACCCTGGAAAGGTATAAAAAATAAAAAATAGCAAATAAAAAAGTAAACTAGTGGGGCAAATTGCTGAAACTTCTTGTACCAAAAATTATAAAAAAAAATTAACATTTTTGAAAAAAATAGATTTTTGAGTAACTATAAATTTTTGAAAAAAATCATTAATTTTTGGGAAAAAAACTTCTGGAATATAATATATTTTTTCAGTTTGAAATATTTTGGAAATTTTGAACTTTTTTTCAAAGCAATCGCATTTGCTTCAGCTGCATAGAGACGCAATATCGAAGCGCGTAAGCGCTGCGTCGCTGTCTAACGGATAACATTGGTATGGACCCATAAGAATGTAAATATAACTTATTGTTAAAATCTCTATAAAATGTCTGATAATTTTATGTGCATATGTCTAATGATCATTCTTGTCGCCAAATGGCATTTTTTTTTACTTTTTTTACTATGTCTCCGAAACCGCTGGACCTGTTCATACCAAAAATTTAATCAAATTTTCATTCCTGCCAATTCAAGTAAAATGTTTTTGAATTATTAAAATCGGATGCTCCGTTCTCTTAAAAACTGAGTTACAGTTTTTGGCACTTTTTGCCCCGTATCTTTGGAATGGCTAGACCTGCCTTCGCCAAAAACTAATCAGCATGTCTTCTTATTAATACAAATCGATTTTTTTGATTTATTCAAATCGGTTGATCGGTGACATACACACACACACATACACACATACACACATACATAAATACACACACACACACATATATCCATTTTTTCTAAGGTATCCCAAAATATTCAAAAACCTTTGAAAAGTAAATATATATAAAATATTTCATTTTCGATTTTTCCTTCGATTACTATAACTTACCCTACGGGAAGTTAAAAACATGAAACGTAATCCATATTCCATTTATTGGAATTTGTAATGACTATATAGGTCGAAAGACTAAAAAGAATTTGGATTGTATTATACCATGTTTTCCATAGAAAGTGTATAAAACTTCCAGTTTGATTGTATTTACAATATATGGATAAACGAATATTGTTAATACAAATTATATAATATTGAACAAGTAGACTTTGGGGTTTATTGTTCTTATAATACCTCATTGTCTATTCTATAGCATTCAAACAACACATCCTTGCGCACAAAAAATTATTTTTTTTGATTCTCTAGAAATTGTGTAGAATTATCTTACTCAGCAAAACAACATTTACCGGGTCAGCTAGTATATATATATATATATATATATATATATGTATATATATATATAACTGTTGTTTAGGTATATGATGGCTATTTCGTCCATTTCTTTGCACCCGATGATCTGAAATCATTGCCAAAACATGTGGTATTTGTTTTGGACACTTCTGGATCTATGCACGGAAGAAAAATAGAACAACTTAGAACTGCAATGAGCGCCATTCTATCTGATTTGAAACCAGAAGACTTCTTTCATATAATCAACTTTAGTTTTGCTGCAAAGGTATGGTTTTATTCATTATTTTTATATACAATATTTATATTTTATTTATATGTACAATAAGCATCTTCAAAATGGTTTTCTAGTTTATTTAGCTTAAAAGTTTTATTTTTTATTTGTAGAAAATTTAGGCACAATTTTCACTTTAAGCTCTAATATTTTCAAAAAATAGATTTTAAAATAAAGCCCAAAAAATCACGAATAGCAAAACAATCTGATATTTTCAAAACTTTAAATTTTTCAAAAAAAATTATAGTGTACGGGAACTTTGAGCATTTTGCCTTAAATTTTCACGATGCGATGCACCACTAACTATTATTATTATTATTGTTATTATTACTATTAAATTATATATGTGTGTATGTAAATTTAAACGTTCGTAGAAATAATTGATGATAAAACCGAGTTGAACCATTATTAAACCATTTTATAATCATAAGCGTTGGTCATGCTTGAGTCATAAATCCAACACTTCATAAATAAGGAAATAATAATTAAAGGCATAGGTGTATGGCCTCGCAGTGTGTTTGCAATCAAATAAATCGATTGAGATTCTTTTAATACAAAACATATGAATAACAAAGTGAAGATTGATTTATAGTTTAAATTAAAAACTTTCAATGATTGATAGTATGTGAAGTATCACCAAACCTTTTGAAATCACTATATTTGAAATCACTATTTTAAAACTATTTTTTCTCAAATTGATACAGGTTTGGAATCTTGATGATCCTAGCACTAGCCCATCTTATTCCAGTCCTAATGTACATTGGTGGGGTCCTAAAGAAGAAACTAATGATAAAGAAAATCCACCGCCGGCAGCTTATCCAGCGAACGAAAATTATTTGTCCAAAGCAAAGGAAGAAGTTTCGAAACTTGAAGCTAATGGAGGTGAAGATAAATAAGACATTTAAATGAAACCATCGAATAACTTCACGTGAAGTGTAATAATAAGATTCGATATAAACTGATTATATAATAAACGGATGAACGTTTTTTTGTTTCAGGTACCAACATATATGATTCTTTGGAGATTGCAATGAGGGTTGCTAATAGAGGTGTCGATTCAGAAACATTAACCAGGTAAACAGAACAATACTATAATTACTTAAAATTAAGCACTTTATAATCTTCTACAACATAGCCTTGTTCTGTGCATTTTTATGCATATTTCTAAGATCATGTATAGATTTAGTTTTGTGGTGCGGATTTCTAATCAGTATATTTACATAACAATCCAGGTTTATTTTTTACCGATCGTTCGATTGAAAGTTCTGCTGATCTTTTTACTAGTTTATGGCTTTGTTGACTTTACATTAGATGAAATATTTTTGAAATTTGCAATCATAATAATTTTCAAGTAATATAATTTTTGCACCTGATACATTATACATTTTAAGCCATAAGTTTACTTACTTTTTATGCCATAAAAAGTAAGAATGCGTAATCTAACAGTTATCATCTATTTTATAGTATAGGGTTATGAAGAACTATTTGCAGGAATTCTTAATTTATGGTTTGTTTGTCTTATCGATTTATTTTATCTTTTTTATTTTGGTGTATCATCACAACACAACAGATTTTTGCACCCTTGCCGCTCTCAAATAGAATTCGGCTTTGTTTAAGATCTTTCTTAAGCATTTGAATTAACACACATTTTGTCATTCCTGGTTTCATAGCGATATCCTGTAAGTAAAGCTGATCATATATAAAAATTCTCGAAGTTATTGATATGTCGATACTGATTTTATTTATATGTTGATATTCAGATTAAAGTTGTAAATTGGTTACAATTTAAGAAAAATCCAAGGGGTTTACGTGTTTTGTTGACCAGCTACTATTCATTTAGATTGATCAGAATAGACATTATTGAGCTTTCTGGCCTTCTTCACGTCCATATCGTCTTGGTTTAATGCATTCTTCCGTAAGTGTATTTTAGTCATATAGTCATAGATCTGGCAAAAACTTTTCGCAAACGTGTGGGAAAATATCTTAATATTGAAAAATACATATTTTTCTAAAATTCTAAATAAATGGAATTTTTAAAAATCATTTCTTTCACAATTTAAAAAAAAAAAAATATTTCGTAACTTTATATTATTATTGTAAGAAAAATCCTTGGATGCTTTTATTTAATCTTTCTTATCTTTTCTTTATACATATACCTATGTTTCAATTATGATCATACACATAGGTTATTTGTAGAATACGTTCCTTGGTCTATTTAATAAGCACTTATGAATTCACAGTATTTAAAATAATCTATTTGTGAAATCAATTAAAGTAATTGTTATTATTTATTTACTAATTTTTATTGATTATTATTGATTACTTTTATTCCTCGAATATTTAATTATGGTAAGGGAGGCTTCAGAAATTTTCTCTAAGGCACGGTATAATCTACCTTTAGTTTTATTTGAAATACTTATCTTTAAGAAATTGACCCTGAATGCCAAGAATGGTTTCCTTAATGAGCGGAAAAGCTTCATAGAAACATTGAAACTAGCGGTGCACGGCGTTGTGCCTTAAGTCAAATTTTTTGTACTTCCCGTACCGTAATTAAATATTCGAGGAATGAAAATAATCTTCATTCAATAAAAATTGATCAATGATTAATAACAATTGTTCTAAACATTATTAAATAAATTATTATAAATACTACAAATTTTATCATTTACGCAATTTACCTTATCACGCAAAATACTTAAGTATTTCTTAATTTCAAAGATATGATGACAGATACAGACTTTAGACCAGTGATTCCCAACCTTTTCTGGCCCCGCCCCACCTTGAGGTTTATAAAAACGTTATGCCCCCCCATACAATTTTATTTTTATTTCTTAATTTGGCAACTCCCAATAATTTTTAAACATTGCCAAATTGTTTCTACTAGCCGAATCGATTATTGCGTTAATTAGGTTGTCCAAAACTTTAACTGGACAATCAGAGCAGGATTAAGTCAAAAAAGTCGAGTCGATCCGGCAGAAAAAACTCCGGCACCAGGAAAGCAAGGTTGAAAACTAAAACCGTCCCGGTCAAACCGGGACACCTTATTATTCTAAATCTAAGAACCATTTTTTGTTAAATGTTTTACCGATACTATACTACATTACATTAAAATTACCAAAGTTTTCAAACTGCTCTCTTGAAATTACAAATTGCCCCCCGATGGAGCGTGCGCTTCACGTTGGGAAACACTGCTTTAGAGTCTCTCATATTTTTAAGATTGATTTGGATTAGACTAGGCATATAAATATGGGGCGTCCATTATCACGTGATCGATTTGTTTAGGATTTTTGAGCCTCTCGCCTCCTTGGTGATACGTGATGGTATTCAAAATTAGCCCCCTTCCAACATCAGGTGTATTTTTGAAGAAAAAGTTTGTTTTTAAAAAAAAAAACTTAGAGTAAAAAATGCATACACGTGATATCTTACTATACCCCTCTTCTGCCCTACATAATCTAGTACGGAACTTGCACGTGCACCAGTAATGCTGTAGGAAAAGATTACTGGCTTAACCTCAGATAATTCATTTGCCAGCATAGCGAAAACTACATATATCTTTATCTTTAACAAGAATTAACTTTGAATTAAAATTATATTATCATTATAAAATATTTGAACTGAAAAGATGATGCAGAATTGGAAGAATCATTATTCGTTTCAGCCAGAACGATAACATGGTCATTAAGACTAATATCCAAAAAAAGTTTCTCTGAGGCTTTTAGTCCAGTCATTTGGTGCAAAAAAATGCTGTTGCCGGTACAGTACTCCGGGAATTCTGAAAATTGGTAATTTTATAGATTTCGAGGTGCTCTTTACGAAAATCAACTTTGCCACCTCAAATTTGAACGGCAAGTTGCCGCCATATTGAAAAAATGGCGTCAAAAAACAGCTTTTTTAAAATATCTCCTTTCTGGCTCATTCTACGATAAAAGTATCTATGTACGAATTAAACTAGATAAAATTTCCTACAATTCCTCAAAAAACCGTTTTTTTGTAAAATTGATAGTTTGAGAGTACGGTCGCCTCAAAGTCTTTGCTGCTCTCGCCATAGTATCAAATCTCTCCATATATGACAGCACTTCGAACAGTTCGAACTTGACCACATTATCTCCAATAATTAATATTTTCAATGTTAAATTAAGCGAATAAGATCTAGAAATAAAATAATTCAAATATTTATCGTTTTTTTTGCTAATTTTTTAACACTTCAATGGCAAAGTAGCTATAAGTATACTTATAGCTTCAAGTAGCTTGAAGCGTTAAAAAATCAGCAAAAAAACAGAAAAATATTTGAATTATTTTATTTCTAGATCTTATTCGCTTAATTTAACATTGAAAATATTAATTATTGGAGATAATGTGGTCAAGTTCGAACTGTTCGAAGTGCTGTCATATATGGAGAGATTTGATACTATGGCGAGAGCAGCAAAGACTTTGAGGCGACCGTACTCTCAAACTATCAATTTTACAAAAAAACGGTTTTTTGAGGAATTGTAGGAAATTTTATCTAGTTTAATTCGTACATAGATACTTTTATCGTAGAATGAGCCAGAAAGGAGATATTTTAAAAAAGCTGTTTTTTGACGCCATTTTTTCAATATGGCGGCAACTTGCCGTTCAAATTTGAGGTGGCAAAGTTGATTTTCGTAAAGAGCACCTCGAAATCTATAAGATTACCGATTTTCAGAATTCCCGGAGTACTGTACCGGCAAAACGACCAAATGACTGGACTATTTGCTGAAAATTGAAAATTAGTAAATGCCCATCAATTTAAGTTCAAGTCTTTTTTCATTTACTAATTTTATACACATATAATTTCTTACGTTTTTTAAACCGAAATTATTCTTTTTAGCGGAGTACCTAAACCGGAACCTTTAATTATTTTCTTGACTGATGGTGATCCAACCGTTGGAGAAACTGATCTTAACAAAATTTATACCATGGTAGATGAAAGCAAAGTCAGTGATAAACCTCCTACTATTTTTTCTCTGGCATTTGGTAAGTCATTCAAGAAAATACTAACATTTTATTTATTAATAAAAATATGTATTGAAAATTATACATTTGATATCATTTAAATTTACCCTCAGTTATCATTATATATTATTGAAATCTATTAAGTGCAGTTTCTTATATTAGGTGATGATGCAGATAGAAACTTTTTGCGCAAAATTTCTTTACGTAATGGAGGATTTCTGCGACATATTTATGAAGCTGGTGACGCATCTAGACAATTGCAAAACTTTTACCGTGAAGTATCCTCTCCTTTGTTAGCGGGTGTTAAATTTACATATCCCTCGGATCAGGTATGATATTTTTTTCATTTCTATCATCGACTTTACGTTGAATTAAAACGTTCGATAAATTATTGGTATATACTATTTTGGAGTGGCATTTTGCTTTAAGGCAAGTTGGATGAACTTTCCGATACGTATATGATCAAGAACTAAATAAGCAATAATAATTGAGATTTATCTTTTTAGGTAAATTATTTACTGTCTATATCAATTTTTTTTTTGATTTTCTATACTATTTCGAATTGTTGCTTTTTATTAACTTCCCGTAGGGTAAGTTATAGTAATCGCAAAAAAATCGAAAATGAAAAATTTTATATATCTTTACGTTTCAGAGGTTTCTGAATATTTTGGCATACCTTAGAAAAGATGGATGTATGTGTGTATGTGTGTGTGTGTGCGTGTATGTGTGTGTGTGCGGATACAAATTTTCGTCGACGATTTCGGGAACACGGATGAAGCAATTTGAATAATTTAAAAAACATTCGATCCGTATTCATAAGGAGACGTGCTGATTAGTTTTTTGATGGAGGTAGGTCTAGCCGTTCCGATGATATGGGGCAAAAAGTGCCAAAAACGGTACCTCAGTTTTTAAGAGAACGGAGCGTCCGATTTTAATAATTCAAAAAACATGTTACTTGTATGGACGAGATGAAGATTTGATCAAATTTTCATAAGAGCAGGTCTAGCGGTTTCGGAGATCTAACGAAAAAATTAAAAAAAAATGCCATTTGGCGGTCAAAAATGATCATTAGACATATGCACATCAAATTATCAGATATTTTATAGAGATTTTAACAACAAGAATAAATTTTATTTACATTCCTATGGGTTCCGTACCAATGTTTACCCGTTAGACAGCGACGCGGCGCAGTACGATTGCTTTGAAAAAAAGTTCAGATCTTCCAACATATGTCAAAATAAAATAAACATTTTTTTTCAAAAAAAAAAAATAAGTTTTTTTTTTCAAGAAAAAAGTAATTTTTTGTCAAATTTATAGTTTCTCAAAAATCTTATTTTTTCGAAGTAATTTTTTTTCAAAAATGTTAATCGTTTAAAAAAAAATAATTTTTGGTACGGGAAGTTCCAGCAATTTGCCTTAAGGCACGATGCCCTAATTGCCTCAAGACAGAATTCCACTTACAGCTATTTACATTTATACTTGCAATTGCATAATTTAAATTAATTTAACACATTACATTTAATCTAAATAGTGACAAAAAGTTTCCGGAAGTTCTATATAAATCGTAAAATAGTTAACCTCATTCAATGTTTTTTTTTGTCTTCTTCAAAATATACCCCTTCTGAAGCAATACACATACACCAACGCTTCTTCGAAACTTCGAAACAATTTTCATAGGCATTGGTCGGTAGTTTTCTTATTGAAATATAATGTATTTAAGATGAATATTGTTTATGTTTATAAAACGTGTTTTCAAATTTCTTTATATATATATATATATATATATATATATATATATATATATATTATTTATTAACTTTCCGTAGGGGAAATTTTTTTACATTTATCGACGTTTTGAAGGTCTCTGAACGTTTTGGCATACTTCAGAAAAAATGGATGTGTGTGTATGTATGTATGGATACAATTTTTCGTCCACGTTTTCGGGCCACGGATCAACCGATTTGAATGGTTCAAAAAACATTCGATTTCTATCGATAGGGAGATGTGCTGATTAGTTTTTGGCAAAGGCAGGTCCAACAGTTGCAGTTATGGAGATAAAGAGCAAAGAGTGCAGAAAATAAAAACTGAGTTTTTGAGAGAACGGAGCATCCGATTTGAATGATCCAAAAAACATTCAATTTGTAATGACGGGGAGAAGCGGTGATTAGTATATGGCAAAGGCAGGTTCAGCGGTTTCGTAAATACAGAGCTAAATGTGCAAAAAATGGTAGTTTTTGAGGAAACAAGCGTCCGATTTGAATGATTCGAAGAACTTTCTGCTTGTTTTAACAAAATAATTGATTTTGGAAAAAAAATGTTTCAAATTTTTTTTTCAATTTTTTTTTTTTTTTCTGTATATCGAAAATAATTCAGATTTCTATATTAATTCTGTTCTAATATACCTTAAACAAATAATTTCAACTTTCCAATTCAGTTTATGTAATTTTTATAAATATTAGACAATGTTACAATATTTATAATAATCTATTTTAAAACATTTAATATTCCTCGATCATCTCGTTACAGTACGGGAAGTTCCAGCAATTTGCCTCAAGGCACGATGTCTTAATTGCCTTAAGACAGAATTCCACTTACAGCTAGTTTATTTTTCATTTCTAACTTCAATGTGTCACACTTAGGACATTCAGTAATTGTTTTGACCTTATTATATGGATTTCTGAACCGAATATTTGCTGACATTTTTATTATATACTAGCTGACCCGGCAAACATTGTTTTGCTAAGTAAGGTATATTCTAAACAAGTTCTACAGAATCAATAAAATTAATACTTTAAGTGTATAAGGATGAGTTGTTTCAATGCTATATACAATGAGGTATTATAAAAACAATAAATCCCATCAGTTTGTCTATATTTTATCAGTACTATCAAAATGGAAGATTTATACACTTTCTATAGGAAACATAGTATTATGCATCCAAGTCTTTTTTGGTCTTTCGACTTATTGATTACGTTTCAAGTTTTTCAGATTCTTTTTGGAATCTGGATTTTGTGTATAATTGTAAATAATGCTACTGAACTTATACAAAATTTTCAAATTTTTGCGAGGAGAGATAGAAAATAAATATTTGAAATTTACTTTACTGATTTTTGACACATCGGTGGTGGACCTTTTTAATCCCGGACCTTCATATATTACTATCTATTCTGCGATAAATTCTGGGAAATTATAACTGAAAAAATATTATTCGACAAAATGTCCATTTGATCGATACCAAATTTAGGTTCTGAATTTAAATAACATAAATAAAAAATAATATAACCTAGAAAGTATTTTATAAATACCAATGAGTATATAATTATACAAATGAGATCTTTCAGAGCACCGTGTTGGAGAAAAATATGCCAAAAAGTGCATTTTCATATTAACATATCAAAAAAATTTATATTTTGAGTCTCTAGTAACACTTGCGGCCCGTTTACTAACGTTTTTGTATATAAATAAAACTACAAACAAAACTACTTACTACAAATTTATCATAATTAAATAATATTCGCGTAAAACATCCTATTAAACGTAATTGAACATCATCTGTCAAAAGCGTTTGACATTTCACGAAATTGCCACCGTCCATTGTTTTATTTGAATTACGCTTCTACAAAAATTTTCAAATTAAAAATGTAAAGTTTCTACGCGGATTTTAAATAATTTCTCACCTTTTGGACTTTTTCTGGATTGGCACGAATTTTTCAAGATTAAGACTGGCCAAATCGATTCAGCCGTTTTCGAGCTTTATTCGGACATTTGAAAGAGAGCTCCATTTTTATATATAAGATAAGCAACTATATCGACGAGAGGCAATTTTTACTTGAGGCTATATTTGAGATCTATAACCTCAAGTGGAAATTTGACATCAAAGTTGCACGATGTCGGGCTTTGGCGGTAGTGGGAATCGAACCAGCGAATCCAGGACTAGTTAGTGATAGATATATTTTGTAAAGTAATAATTTATCCCGAGATGTTCGATAACCTAATAAAAATGATTTCTTCGACGAAATATTTATTATTAAGATATTTATTGTGCATAAAAATTGCAGATAGATGAACAATCACTGACGAGGCGGTCCTTCCCACATTTATTTATGGGCTCTGAACTAGTGGTAGCCGGGCGCATGCAATCCGACGCTGTAGAATTAGAACCAGAAGTGAAAGCTGTTGGAGCCTCCGGTTCGTGGTCAACTACGGGAATTGTCAAGTCTCCGGTAAAATATTATTAATCAAATATTTTTAACTATTTATATTTTTAAATAGAAAATCAGTTTGCGTTGCTCAATTCATTGCACTACGTACCTTATCAGTATTTTGTTAAAAGGAATTGCTATCAGTTAATAATCTGATTTTATAATAAAATAATGATTTATTATAAAATAAGAGTGTTATATATTAATTGTGTTAAATATACCAGCAAGGGTACACATCATATACAATGCTCATACGGTTTTGCATAATCGAAATAAATTTAATATTTATTAAATAAAATACTAAATTGTGTTTAATACAAAGAATTCCACATTGTTTAACTGTTAAATAGTAAAATTCTATGGAGTATGCGTATGTATTCGTCAACAATTCACACGCCAGTTCTGAATTTATTTTAGCACAGTTTCGTAAAGAATCAACAAATTCAACTAGTTCATCAACATGTTGATGTTCTATTGACTGCAGTCATTAGAAAATACTAACACCGTCAACAAGTGTAAAGGAAATTAAAGCTAAATCTAGCAATTTGTAACCGTTGATATTTTTTTCTATAAAACCTCTTATGTTGATAGATATCATGGTCCTAAAGAACATACTAAAATTTTACAGTCCTACGACAAGTAGTTTAATTTTAAAAGTTCATCAAAGTTTGATAAAATATTATAGTCAAAAGTTGCTTTTGTGATGTGATGACTTAAACATTGTCAATTCATTAAAATTTGGAATAATACGCTACAATTTTAGGACATACAAAGCACGTGTTGTGCTTTATAATTAATATAATTACAAATTTAAATGTGTTTGAGATATATCAATTCGAAATAGCAATGTTTAGATTTAATTGAAAGCGAATATTTTATTTTCGAAATATACAGCCAAAATAAAATTTTTACTAAATATAAAAGTCTCAATTCCCGTTGATCAAGTCAATTATTACACATTTCGGAAAAATCGTGCAACTTGCCACTTTCAACTAGTTTATAAGTGTTAAGGATAAATATTAGTTTTTTAACTTCCCGTAGGGTAAGTTATAGTAATCGTAAAAAAACGAAAATGAAAATTTTTATATATCTTTACGTTTAAATTTTCCACGATTTCGGGAACACGGATGAAGCGATTTGAATAATTAAAAAAACATTCGATTCGTATTGATAAGGAGACGTGCTGACTAATTTTTGGCGAAGGCAGGTCTAGCCGTTCCGAAGATATGGGGCAAAAAGTGCCAAAAACGACAACTCAGTTTTTAAGAGAAAGGAGCGTCCGATTTGAATAATTCAAAAAACATTTTACTTGTATTAACAAGATGAAGAACTTATTGAATTTTTGGGAAGGCAGGTTCAGCGGTTATGGACTCTAAATAAAAATAATTTTAAAAAGTGTCATTTGGCGGTAAAAATGTTTATTGGACATATGTACATCAAATTATCAGATATTTTATAGAGATTTTAATAATGTGTACACATTTTTTTGGGTCCTGTGCCAAGATTTTAATTACGGGGAAGTTCCAGCAATTTTCTTCAAGGCACGATGTCATGCCCCCCACTAGTTTTAGTTATAGTTGATATATATTAGCTCTGTAATTTATAGTCATTTGACTCTAATTGTTATAGTAAAATGAAATAAAAATAATAAAAGACAACATTTTACAGATTGCACCAATTCGAGTACAACACAAGCCCGCTCCATTAGAAAGGCTTTGGGCATATTTGATGATCAAGCAATTGCTGGACGAAAAGGATTCGCAAATCGATATTGATTCAACCCATAAAGTCGATGAGGTGCCACATGCCGAACCGAACGCTTTGCAACCAACTAATACGAAAGATACGGCCAAAGGACAGGCTTTGAAACTTGCACTCAAGGTGAGATGCATTAATTAATAAATGAATAATAATAAATAAATAATAAATAAATTGCTGGAACTTTCCGTACCAATTTTTTTTTTAAAGATTAACATTTTTGAAAAAAAATTACTATTGAAAAAAATTTACTTGTTTTTGAAAAAAAGACTTTTTGAAGAAAAGTGTATTTTGAAATATTTTGGAAATTCTGAACTTTTTTTCAAAACAATCGTACTGCTTTAACTGCATAGAGACGAAATATCGAAGCGCGTAAGCGGCGCGCCTCCGTCTAACGGATAAGCATTGGTATGGAACCCATAGAAATGCAAAAAAATATACTTATTATTAAAATATCTATAAAATATCTGATAATTTGATTTGCATATGTCTAATGATCATTTTTGACCGCTAGATGGCATTTTTTTTTACTTTTTTACTAGATCTCAGAATCCGCTAGACCTGCCGTGATGTAGATGATCACTTGGTCATCTTGTTAATACAAGTAAAATGTTTTTTGAATTATTCAAATCGGACGCTCCGTTCTCTTAAAAACTGAGTTACCGTTTTTGGCACTTTTTGCCCCATTTCTTCGGAACGGCTAGAATTGCCTTTGCCAAAAACTAATCAGCACGTCTCCTTATCAATACGAATCGAATGTTTTTTGAATTATTGAAATAGCTTCATCCGTGTTTCCGAAATCGACGAAAATTTGCACCCGAACACACATACACACACGCGCACACACACATACACACACATACATCCATTTTTTCTAAGGTATGCCAAAATGAGAAAAAAATGTATAACCAGCCTTCGTCTTAATTCCTACGACGTCGCTATCGGGAGGAGCTAAACAGCTATGTTTGAAAATCTATAACAAAAGTATTTTCTTTTTTAACTTCCCGTAGGGTAAGTTATAGTAATCGCAAAAAATCGAAAATGAAAATTTTTATATATCTTTACGTTTCAGAGGTTTCCGAATATTTTGGCATACCTTAGAAAAAATGGATGTATGTGTGTGTGTGTGTGTGTGTGTGTGTGCATGTGTGTGCGGATACAAATTTTCGTCGACGATTTCGGGAACACGAATGAAGCAATTTGAATAATTTAAAAAACATTCGATCCGTATTGATAAGGAGACGTGCTGATTAGTTTTTGGCGGAGATAGGTCTAGCCGTTCCGAAGATATGGGGCAAAAAGTGCCAAAAACGGTACCTCAGTTTTTAATAGAACGGAGCGTCCGATTTTTATAATTCAAAAAATATTTTACTTGTATTAACAAGATGAAGATTTGATCACATTTTTATAAGGGCAGGTTTAGCGGTTTCCGAGATCTAACGAAAAAAGTAAAAAAAAATGCCATTTGGCGGTCAAAACTGATCATTAGACATATGCACATCAAATTATCAGATATTTTATAGAGATTTTAACAATAAGTAAAAATTTTGTTTACATTGCTATGGGTTCCGTACCAATGTTTACCCGTTAGACAGCGACGCGGCGCTTACGCGCTTTATATTTTGTCTCTATGCATTTAAAGCAGTACGATTGCTTTGGAAAAAAGTTCAGATCTTTCAAAATATGTCAAAATATAGAAAACATTTTTAAAAAAAAAAAAATTTAAAAAAATATTTTTTTTTTATTTTCTTTTTTTTTTAATTTTTTTTTTTCGAAAAAAAGTAATTTTTTGTCCAATTTATAGTTTCTCAAAAATCTTATTTTTTCGAAGTAAATTTTTTTCAAAAATGTATCGTTTTTAAAAGATAATAATTTTTGGTATGGGAAGTTCCAGCAATTTGCCTTAAGGCACGATGCCCTAATTGCCTCAAGACAGAATTCCACTTACAGCTAGTTTGTTACTTTTTTGGTTGTTAGCACTGTTGTTTAGATTACGAGACTTCAATATAATTTTTAAGTATAGCGTATACTTAAATACTATAATTTAATTGTTTTATAAAATGTATTGTTAACATTTAGTTAGATTCAACCGTTTTTTTATATAATTTTCATGAAAAATAAGACGTGGGTGGGGTAAGAAGGACCAACTGAACCTTTATCCTGGCAATGGTGTAAACAATGAAAAATAGTAAATAAAAAAGTAAATCAAGTTAAAACAGAAGTTTCACAAGTGATAAGTTAAATAAATATTTATTCCAATCTTGCTGGTGATTTTTTTTATGAAATACCACATCAAGGTTGTATACAGTATTATTTCTGAAAAAAAATGTACCTTTGAATTTTGTATTTTACATTGGTTGAATAATCTAGATATTATTTCGCAATTCTTCATAATTAAACATTAAATTATAAAATACCATAAAATTAAACATTTGATCTTTTTACCTCGTGGCCGTCTCATTTTACCCCGTCCATGGGATAAAAAGGACCAGGTTACAATTTTTGAAAATTAGCAAAATTTACATATCTTTGAAATGATGAATTAGCTGGGATTTTTACTGAACATAATCAGATAGTTGTTTGTTTAATATGTGGTATTTGTTATGATGTAATTGGTTTGGTTGTCATAATATAATTGCTCAAAGTCAAAGCGACGAGTAAGTTATGGTAATAGTTCAAAAATTAAAAATGGAAATTTTTGCATATTTATAAAAAATTAACTTTTTGCATACTTTATAAAAAATTTGATGTTTGTGTTTTGTGTAGATACAATTTTTCGTTCACGATTTCGGACTCATGGGTTTTGCTTGTATTGACTAAACATCATTTAAACTTCAAATTTGTTTTTTTTTCTTGTTTTCATTTCCACAAAATATTTTTTTATCGAACATAATTTAGATATTAATTTTATTTCTAGCTAATTTCTAAAGCCTATTTATATATTTAAAATAAATAATTTTAACTTTGCAATTCATTTTATATAATTCTTAAAAATAAGAGAAATTCTCTTCATTTGCTTTTCATGTAAACTATTAGAAACATTATCGTCTAATTCACAAGCTTTTATATTGCATCTATAAAATACGAATAATGAAAGTTTCAGTGCTTACAATAATATATAAGAAAACTTTTGAAATTTTTCGATTATTTTATTACGGTACGTGAATTCCAGCAATTTGCAAAGGCACCAAGTTTCGAAAACTTGATTTTTTTGAAAATATTGATTTTTTTTTAAATTTAAAAATGAAAATATTTATAATTGAGAAATAAAGAAAATTTTAAATTTTCGGAATAAATTCTTTTTTTTAATTTTGATTTTTATGAAAATTTAAAAAAAAATCAGACTAGTTTAATTCAAAAATACTACGTGTGGCGTAGAATTTTATCAATCTTTGAACTTAAAAAAAAACGACTTCTTTGAAAAATTAGAAATTTTTAGGAAATTTGAAAATTTTGTTTTTTTTAATCTAGTTTTTTTTTAAATCCGTTTTGATAATTAAGTTAAGTCGTAGGGTAAGTTATAGTAATCGCAAAAATGGCAACTTTTTTATATATCTTTACGTTTCACAACTTTCTGAACATTTTGGTGTAATCTGCTTTTACAAAAATTTCTTGATTTGTCAAATCAGCTCGTCTCCTTGTCAATTAGTACTGAACGTTTTTCGAACAATTGAAATAGGTTAATCCGTGCTCCAGAATAGGTTGACGAAAAATTGTATTCACGCATAAATACATACACACACATGCATACATTCATTTTTTACGGTATATTAAAACGTTTAAAAGCCTTCAAAATGTAAAGATATACAAAACAATTAGCCATGAGGTTTTGAGTAGAGAATTCTAGTATTACTAATTTTGCACAGAATGTTTGTTACTTACTAACTTATATATGTGAATACTTTAGTTTACATTTTGTTTATTTTAGTACTCGTTTGTAACACCGCTGACTTCCCTTGTCGTTGTGAAACCGAATGCAACGGACAGCTCAGTTGATACAGAGACTGCAAAACCAGGTAAAAACGACCTTAACTTATTCTATAAAAAACTATTTCTATAAAGTCTTCCTACATTCACGGGTGGCAAGGTTAGCACTAGGGAATGCAATATTAGTATACCGATATACCGAAATACCGGTATAACGCTCGATTTTTCGGCGATATTAATACCGGTTGTTTAGTAAAATTGACCATTCGGTTTGAATGGCCAAAGGTACTTTTGTCAAGATAGATTAAAAGTGTTTAAGAAGTTCGTGATCTATCTGGGTCCTGCCGAACTCTATTGAACACTTGCACTTTGTTGAAGGACCAGATATATTTAGTTGTTGGCTATATCAGACCGTTTGAATAATAAATAAAAGATGATAAATAAATGTTTAATTATCGTATATTTGAAAGAATATTAAGACTTATAGATGATTAGATAGCTGAAGTTTGAATAATTTAACACATCGGATACAAACAGTTTATTATTTTATAATAATAGTTATTATTATATTAAAAAATAGAGTTTATTATAATAATGTAATATGATCTTTTATGAATTTTTCGTCTTTTTTACTCATACGTGGTGAAAAGTACTCAATATACTTGATACTGATAACTTATTAATTAAATTGGATATAATTTTGTTAAATTATTATTAAAAAAAACCTATTGTTTTTTTAATTGTTTAGTTAAATATAGTTGTAATTGTATATACCATTTTTTATATTTGTACTAGTAACTCTCAATTTTGTTTACGTTTGTTTATGATAAAAAAATACCGGTATATTACCGGTATTCCGGTTTTAACATGACCGAAATTACCGAAATACCGGAATTTTTTTTATTGGTATTGCATTCCTTAGTTAGCACGTCACTTCGTAATACTACACGCCATAGTTTGAGTTGGATTAATAATGGTTTCATATGCTATATTAGGATACAAAATTGTAAGTGTTTTATTACTATTATTATTATTATTGTTTTTCCATGAAATTTCCTTTCATATAATTTATTTAGTTTCAATTTTTATAGTTAATCTGATTACCACTGAATGATGGCTAAGATGCTAGCCGAAACGTACGGATTTTAAATTTTTAAATTTTTAAAATTTTTTGAAAAAACTCTCATACTATTTTTATTGATGTTACGCCCGAATATTAAACTCAAATTAAACATATATATCAACATCAAATTCAAGACTATTCAAATATATATATATATATATATATATATATATACACCTAAGTCTGTTTTTACACGGTCTTTTTGTACACGGTTTTGATATAACACGGTTTGAAAATTGATTATTTTTAATTTTTTTACACGAATTTATTCCATTTAGCACGATTTGAAATTGTATATACCTAAATTTTTTTTGTCAAATTAAATTTTTGCGAAGTATGTTCATATCACAAAAAAGTATTTATGAAAGAAAAAAGTCTGAAACCATCGATAGTATCGATAGTTTGCGAACACTAGCTTAAAGATTTAAGTGAATTCTCCTTTAGCGCATACAAACAATTTTTACTGTTCAAAGCAAATGTGAATAGCACTAATTTAATTCTTGTTCTTAAAAATTCTTGTTTTTCACCAATTTTAATAGGTTTTAGAGATTAGGAACAAATCACCCATTTTTGTATAAGATCAATGTCTTTTTTTACACGTTTTTTTACACGGATTCTTCTGGAACCAATCTCCGTGTAAAAACAGACTTAGGTGTATATATATATATATATATATATATATATATATATATATATATATTATTTAATTATAGAGTAAGTGTACATAGAGGCATTGGCACGGAAATGAATAGTTTTCAAGAAAATTGTCCAAAACATCCAATAATTATTTAATACATCCAGTAATTATTTCGCTAATAATATTGAAAATACTGAAGGCTCGTTAAACTTACCTACCAAATCGATGTTGTAGAATAAGGCTATCGTAGAACATGTACAAACTTGTAACAGCCATTTTTAAAAATCGATAGAATTAAGGGGGTTTTTCCGCATAGGAGAACAGAACACAAAGGGTTTTGTTTACCATTTCAGAAACACATTTAGAAGCTTTGTGAAAATACCTATTTATAATTCTAATTATCCGGATGGTTTAACTCACAACGGTAGTGCAATTTCAATGAAATTTTCAATGAAACTGATCCTGATTTTATTTTCCTAGTTTATATTCAAGTCCCCAACATTGTAGTAGCCACTATCATTGAAGAGCTCTGCAACAAAATTATAATTTCCGCAGTTTACTCACCATCATGGGCACAATTCAATGGGCATAAGTAATTGAGCACTAAATTTATTGGTTAGAGCGGTCAGTTATGGATCATTCGAAATGGATAGCAAACTAAAGGCATCGAAGAACTGATAGTTCATATACCCCCAATACAAGAAAGTGACATGACCTGGGCTAGAAGCAGCGTCTGAAAAGTTGAAACATTTTCTGAGTATGGTAGACTGGGTGTGGTAGTGCCAGGCTATAGTCGTGATAGTCGTCATAATGGGTAAACTATAATGAATTTGTGACTCGGTCCAAGTGCAAAAAGATGTATTATATTCGTTTGAACAAGTTCTCATGATTGGACGCGCGGTATGTGTTGGAAGTTCGCTAAATAATTCTGAAACCCCTTCAAGAGAATCTATACAGTGTGTTGAAAAGAGTATTGCTGATACGATATGGCATTTCTAGTAAAAGAACACTACGCCAGTTGTTAGAACGTCAGGAAATGGGTAATAGATCTCAATCGCAGTTTCTCAATCGCAATTCGAGATACTGGTTAACGTCGGACCAGGGAAGGCAGTTTGATTAAGCAGATTTATTCAACTTAATCAGCTGCTTGGCACGACTCATTACACGGCGTATTATACCAAAGCCAATGGAATCGCTGAAATATTATAGCTCAAAGCAATTATAAGATGTCACAGCAGTGATAGATATACAGAAATATAATCAACCGTTATGTTTAGAATTCGTGCAGCATGAAAGAGGATCTGCCTTACGATTGTCAGGACCGATGCTGGACTTCTAGAGGATCCATATGAAGGTCCTTTTAAAGTGAAATCCAGATCAGCGAGGACTTTTGTGGCATGTATGCGTGGCAAAGTTGTCAAATTGTTTGAAACCAGCACACGCCAGAAGAAACTGCTAAATTTATTCCGTCGCTGTCTAATGAAATTCCGCGAATAATCCAGCTAGAATCTGATAACAACAGCAGATCTCAACCGTCGAGCCTGACAGAGCCTGAGCCAATTGCACAACTAAACCCTTTAACGTGAGGAGGACGGCTAGTTCGATATTTGGCAAACTGCATTTTTGTAAACTTTGTCACTAAGAGGGGAGTACTGTAGGCGAATGGCAACGTCGCCATCGCAAGAGTCGTGCCGTATAGCATTGCTCAACTAGTTAGTCGGTCTCGGTCCCGGTTAGTTCTCCTCATAGACTATCATACGCGTTTTATCGGTAAATATACAAAACTAGCAATTAGTTGTTAGCTCAGTCATAACGATGATTTGTTTTTAAATGCATGCTTTGGGTACAGTTGCGACAAATTTTTGTGGGTACGGTTGTTGTATATTTTTGATGTATTTTTTAGCTGAAAAAATGAACATGTAAAAAAATCTAACTGAACTAACGAAACCTCATACCCTGAAGCTAGGGGTGGTGCAAAATATGCCATTGAATCAATCTAATTGGAAACCCCGTTCTTGCAAAACCTGATAAATCTATTTTTGCAAACTGATAAATCCTTTTATTCATTTATTTATCTATTTATTTTATTTTATTTTTAACTTTTCGTGGGGTTAGTTATAGTAATTGCAAAAAAATCCGGAATAAACATTTGTATGGGTTCCGTAACATTATATCCGTTTGACTGCCACGCAGCGCTTACGCGCTTCGACATTTTGACTCTACACAGCTAAAGGCAGCACGATTGCTCTGAAAAAAGGTCAAACTTGTCAAAACAATTCAAAACATGACAAAATAGATTTATGTATGTGTGTATGTATTTATGTAAGTTTTGGGACACATTTTTATTTCTATCACAAAAACCATAACGCCCACTTTTGTGGCTGCTGCTTCAAACTATTGCACCAAAACCGTTTAGTATTTCGTTCTTTATATACTGTTTATTCTCTGATTCCAGTCGAGACGCAAAAATGACAGCCCAGTCACTTTACCACTTGGCTACGACTGAACTGATAAGAGTGCACATTGCAAGCTATGTATAGCGCACGCTACTAAAATGCAAACTTTAATTAATTTTTATAATTAAACCGCTTTTCATAGGCCTCTAATATTTTACCACGGTCAGTTTGGGCATAAAATCTACCATTGTGCTAAATTTCATCAAAATCCGAGACGAGCAATGCGCGGGTTCTCCTTTTGAGTTTGTTGAAATTGGGCTTGTTGACAAATTATTAATTTTTTACCATTTGGAAGGACAAAATATATAAATATTCTCTTTTTCTCATATTGCAGTTTTTCTTGCAACCATTTATCACCGTCGTGTTTATTTCGACAACGTTCAATATGACATAGAAACCATAATTGACCATTCTCTATTATTTCTTGCATATTGTGACGAGTGAGGGTTGAAGCCCCCTTCTGGGGTATGGCATCGACTGCCAAAAATTATTGATTTTCTACAAATTGGAAGGACAAAATATATAAAAATTCTCTTTTTCTCACATTGCAGTTTTTCTTGCAATCATTTATCACCGTCGTGTTTATTTCGACAACATTCAATAAGACATAGAACATCATAATTGACCATTCTCTATTATTTCTTGCATATTGTGACGAGTGAGGGTTGAAGCCCCATTCTAGGCTATTGATCGACTTCCAAAAATTATTGATTTTCTACAATTTGGAAGGACAAAATATATAAAAATTCTCTTTTTGTCATATTGCAGTTTTTCTTGCAATCATTTATCACCGTCTTGTTTACTCCGACAACATTCAATAAGACATAGAACACCATAATTGACCATTCTCTATTACTTCTTGCATATTGTGACGAGTGATGGCTGAAGCCCCCTTCTAGGGTATTGCATCGACTGCCAAATATTATACTTTAGAATTGCATCCCCATTACAAAAGGGTTTACTCCAACTCCTTAACTCGACTTCTAAGAACGCCCTGCAATTACCTGTGGAAACTGATCCGGCGCTTCCACTATTGTAACGAGTGAGGTTTGAAGCCTCCTAGTAGGGTATTGCAACGACTGCCAAATATTATATTTTAGCATTGCTCCAACTACTTAACTCGACTTCTAATATCGCCCTGCAATTACCGCTGGAAACTGATATAACTAATACACGAATGAAACAGAATGTACTTACTATCTTATTTAATTTAATTAATTATGGTTACAGGTGTGAGGGTATGACTGTTCCTACGAAAAGTCATGCCCTATGCCTAAACTCTAACTTACTAATAAATCTTCATTAATTACTAGGAAGGAATAGCTAATAAACAATAGTATCTGACCTTTGCTGCGACTGGTTCTTCTCTCTGGCACAACACACACACCACTATACATAAGCGGGTCCAAGGACCCAACCGACCTCCTCGGAGGATGTTACATTTTCTAATATTCTTTTAACCTTCGAGTTGGACCTTATATTGCAGGAACCCTAGTAGAACTGGGTGAGGGATGTCTTTTTTACTGAGGGTTGTGTAATTCTTTGGCGACAATGCCTATTGTCATTACAATATCGTGAGTAATGCACAGTTTGTTAACTGCCTCAACCCCTTCTATCGTATTATTATAAAATTGATAATTTAAATAGTATTAGGATACATTAAATTGTATTACATAAAATAAAAGCTCACATTTTGTCGTTTTTTTAATATTCAACTAAAATATCGTATTCGTTTTTAAGACGTAATTACATGCGTGAGACTCACACTCTGCATTGGCTGATAAACTTGTAACGGCTATAGATCTATGTTACGTGAAATTGGGAAGATACTGAGGGAGCAAGAATTTGATTCAAAAGGAGGCATAGTAGAATATTGTCGCAAAATTTGTCTTTTTGCGGACTGAAGATTAAATAGCGTACGAGGTCTGTTCAAAAAGTACCCGGAATTTTCGTTTTTTCAAAAAAATATTTATTTATTCGTCTACATTAATGTGGTCCCCTTCAAAGTAGTCCCCCCCAGATATAATACACTTATGCCAGCGTTTTTTCCAATTTTCGAAGCACCCTTGATATTCACTTTTTGATATGTCCTTGAGCACTCTCAGCGATTCGGCCTTTATTTCTTCAATCGAGGAAAACCGCCGTCCTTTCATGGGTCTCTTCAACTTTGGGAATAGGAAAAAGTCACACGGAGCCATATCTCGTGAATTTTTGCACTTTGCAACACTTTATTTCATTTTTTACGCAAAATTTAATACAAATTCTTTGACTTTTCAATTCTTCCATTGTAAAAATCGCCGAGCTCAGAAAAACACGTCGAACCTTAGCGACTACCACAGACAAAGTAAACAGTGAATATAGCTGAAAATTTCATCATACTTTAGGGGCATGTATACCAACACAATAAAAAAAAAATTTTGACAATCAGACACTCCAGACCCGCGAAATTTAATTATTAGTAATTCCGGGTACTTTTTGAACACACCTCGTATATTGATATGGAATAAAGTTGTGGGTATGAGCTGTACTACCGATGCTAAATGGAGTAGTCTGGACTCTCCTTGTCCACATCGTCAGTCGTTGGTCCAAACCTTTTCAACTATGGAGTAGAATCTTGGCCAACTCAGAGCCTGACGTTGTTGGTCGAGCAGTAGGTTGTATGAATGATAATTAGTTACTGGTTTATACGTTCTCTTCGGAACCGTGAGCACTTTGAATAGTAATAGGCTCAACGAGTATACTAGTATAGTGAAACATTGAGATATAATTATTTCAAACGCTTTATCTAACTTTTATACTTTTTCTTAGCTAACTCCACCTTATTAGTTGAACATAATGACAGGGCCTGTTTCTATGACATACTTAGATGATACATTTTGCATGGACGATCTAACTGTATTTATCAGATCTTGGGCGTGACAATCTTTTTGAAAGGACAGTTCCGCATTCGCGCTCTGGCCATGTACATTACACAATAATATACTATGACTATATTTACAATAATATAATCTTTGAACCTTCTTGTCTATAAAGACTTTTTGATGGTAATTTCAAAATGAATCAATTTTTTTTTTTTATGAATTCGAATTAATTATATATATAGTTCTGAAATGTAAAAATAGATCGCTTACATATTATTTTGGAATTTAGTATTAATTTTCTTAAATATTAAAATATGGTTTTCAGGTTCCAACGGCGGGCATGCGTTACCATTATCATTTGCTGCTCCTTCAAGTAAGTTCTATTTATTTTATTTTATATTGTTTTAAGTGATGGGATGTTTGAGTAGTACTTAATTATCGGTTTTATTAAGACATAGTATTATGCTTCTATAGTACATGTGGGTAAAGGAATTATTTAGCTTTATATAATATTGCTTATAATTGTAGTTTATTTAATTGTATATTATGACTTCAATTTACTTCTCTTTGAGAAATCAGATGTTTAACAAACCGGTACGTAACGAGTTTATTTTGTATTTGAATTTATTTATATTATAAATATGATATTTTTTACAAATCATAATAGAAATTAGATTTTTTGTATCATAAACGTTTTGCGGTGCTGAATTTGGAGAAAATTAAACCGACGCTGTTCAAAGTGGCTGAAGCAGATTTTTTTTGCTTTATTCAAATATTTTTTTCTCAAGTTCTGATTTAAGCTAGCAGATACACTACGATATTAATATCAGTATCTGTTTTATTTATAGTATTTTGCAATGTATGTATTGAATTATATATATATATATATATATATATATATATATATTGAAATACAAATTAGCTTCGGATTTATCTTAGGTATTGTTTTGCAGTGTCACACAGATCGTCTCCGGTCAATTTTGGTGGAGCGTATTTCAGTAAGATTCGAACTCGTGAGTAGACATCACCGCAGATTTTACCGATTTAATAAACTAAAATTTCGGGAAACATCTCAAGTGTATATTTGAAAAATTTTACTATTCTCACTTAATTAAATTGCATTCAAATTTGTGAATACTATGCTCGAACAAAATCCTAACGTAAAAGAAGGTAAATGAAGGAAACTTTAGTAATAATTAATTTGATTTTTTTTGACAAAACTATGTTTTAATTTTGAATTTTAGCCCAGCATTTTATTTAAATGCTTTTAAAAACAGTTTGTGCTTATACTGAAAACCCACTCATAAGATTTTATTATTGCGACCTTTCACTCGTTTTTATGATTTTTTTGGATTGTAGATAATCTAGTAAAAATAATTACTTACAGTATAATTAGTAGTGGTGAATTAAATCGGTTCAGAAAATTTTTCATAGCATATGGAAAAGATTATGAATAAATATTTATAACATTTGCAACAACTATTATCATAAAAAATAAATTTATTTCATTGGCATGTTCTGATTAATACTAACCATGAAAAATATCTCTATTAAATGTTTCTACTAATTATCAATAACCATGAAAGAACTTTCATAATTTGTTGGATGAATTTACATTTGGTGGTAGTTATATAATTTTTTGTTCGAACTAATTCTTATTGAGGTTTAAAACAATTTTATTATTTGTTTCATTTCTTTTGAAATAATGTGCATTATATTCATTCAATTGCTCTCATAATTAATAATAAACGGAATATGCATATTGAATGAATCATTTATGTATTCATGTGCATGTATTACTGATTAAATGCTCAATAATGGCCTGATTGCTAACGCATGTATTGTAAAAAGTGTTACTGAAAGTGTTCTGAATTTTTGTTTTGTTTTAAACCTCGGTTCAAATATAAATCAATTTTATTAGACTATTTTTATTTATTCTTAAAGCCTTAGAGGTACGCCAGTTAGAAGATTTACCACCTATATATCAAAGACCAGTAAAGTTAAGAATTTAAGAATTTAAGAACCAGCCATCACCTCGATACTCAGCACGTTGCTATCGCGAGAAAAACAGCATTTTTGAAAATCTATAAGAAAAGTATTTTACCCTCCTTACACGAATCTCTATTATATAGTTTATTATTAGCCATGTTAGTAATCGAATAAGATTTAATCACGCTTTCAGTCACTGAATTTTAATTCATACTTTTGATCTTATAATACTGCATGAATTTTATTTAAAAACAAAACAATTTATTTTAATCACGAGTCATCCACCCCTCCAGTTTTTCCAATATAGAAATATTTTCTGATGCGCACAAACAGTACATAATTGATGAATTGTTTGCATAAAGAGCAATTTTTTCAAAATAAATAAAGAATCTGAATATTAAAATCTGAAGACAAACACTTTTTGATAGGGAGTAGGTAGGATACAGATAATTTATAACAAAGCTGTGACATTTTCCACTCTTTCAATTTTTTTCAATCTCATTCTCAGTCAATTCGCTGTGCATACCACATAATAATATGATTAACAACTGCCTGAACGGATTTTGCATCATAATTCAAAAATTATTGAATTAATAAAAAGCGCGCTAATAAACGATCGACTTATATGAATATACAAGAATTTTGGTTATCTCTGGATTTGGGAAAATTTAGTTTAATAATGTGCACTATTACATAGTTTCCTTTTATTATTATAGTCAATTTTAATTAAGCATTCATACAATTTTAATAAATACACAATTCCAACAATTTGATTCTGATGTATACTTGACTCATTCACGTACATATTTACATACTTTAACTTTCCATGTAGTATAAAACCACCTGTGCAGAATGTAGATTAGATATTATATAGTCATAGTGAGAAATGTTCAGATTAAGTAATATTCCATAGAAAAATTTGAGGTATGTGTATATGTGTGTGCAGTATGTATGTACGAGGTCTGTTCAAAAAGTACCCGGAATTTTCGTTTTTTCAAAAAAATATTTATTTATTCGTCTACATTAATGTGGTCCCCTTCAAAGTAGTCCCCCCCAGATATAATACACTTATGCCAGCGTTTTTTCCAATTTTCGAAGCACCCTTGATATTCACTTTTTGATATGTCCTTGAGCACTCTCAGCGATTTTCTTCAATCGAGGAAAACCGCCGTCCTTTCATGGGTCTCTTCAACTTTGGGAATAGGAAAAAGTCACACGGAGCCATATCTGGTGAATTTTTGCACTTTGCAACACTTTATTTCATTTTTTACGCAAAATTTAATACAAATTCTTTGACTTTTCAATTCTTCCATTGTAAAAATCGCCGAGCTCAGAAAAACACGTCGAACCTTAGCGACTACCACAGACAAAGTAAACAGTGAATATAGCTGAAAATTTCATCATACTTTAGGGGCATGTATACCAACACAATAAAAAAAAATTTTGACAATCAGACACTCCAGACCCGCGAAATTTAATTATTAGTAATTCCGGGTACTTTTTGAACACACCTCGTATGTATGTTTAGATACATTTTTGTCTACGATTTTGAGAGCACAGATTAACGGATTTGAATGATTCAAAAAACTATGACGAAGGTAGGTTTAGCCGTTTAGGAGAATCCAGGGAAAAATACAAAAAATTGCAATTCATTTTTTGAGAGAACGGAACGTCCGATTTTAAATATTCAAAATCTTGTTTTGACGAAATGAGGAATTAATTAAAATATTGTGAAAGCAGATCTAGCGGTTTCGAAGATTAAAATAAACTGTTAAACTAGTGGGGTGTATGGCATCGTGCCTTAAGGCAAATTGCTGGAACTTCGCGTACCGTAACGATATGTTCGAGGTATACTGAATGTTTTAGATAGATTATTATTAATATTGTAACATTGTCTAATATTTATAAGAGTTATATAAACTGAATTGCAAAGTTGAAATTATTTGTTTAAAGTATATTAGAACTATAGTCAGAATTATAAATAAAATCTGAATTATTTTCGATATACAAAAAAAATTTTTTTTGAAAAAAGTTGAAACAAATTTTTTTCCCCCAAAATCAATTATTTTGTTAAAACAAGCAGAAAGTTCTTTGAATCATTTAAATCGGACGCTTAGTTCTCTCAAAAACTGCCATTTTTCACACATTTAGCTCCGTATCTTTGAAATGGCTTGGCCTGCCTTTGCCAAAAACTAATAACCACCTGCTCCCAATCACTACTAATTGAATGTTTTTAGGTCATTCTAATCGGATGCTCCGTTCTCTCAAAAACTCGATTTCTATTTTCTGCACTCTTTGCTCTTAACTGATGGTCCATAACTGATGGACCTGCCTTTGCCAAAAACTAATCAGCACATCTCCCTATCAATAGGAATCGAATGTTTTTTGAACCATTCAAATCGGTTGATCCGTGCGCTCGAAAACGTGACTGGAAATTTGTATCCATACATACACACACACACATCCATTTTTTCTGAGGTATGCCAAAATGTACAGAAACCTTCAAAACGTCGAGAAATGTAAAAATTTTCAATTTCGATTTTCGGCCCATTACAATAACTTACCCTACGGGAAGTTAAAAATGCCACATTGCGGTCGAAAATTATCATTAGACATATGCACATCGAATTATCAGATATATTGTACAGATTTTAATAATAAGTACAATATTTGTTATCATTGCTATGGGTTCCGTTCGAAGTTATTTAATGTATAAAGCTCACTTATATAGCTCAATCAAATCTCGACAATTTGGACTTGAACATGTTTAGAAAATTTCAAGAAATTACATTTTTCAATTTTCAACAAAACTAAAAAAATCTTAATTCTCCAAATAGTCATTTTTTCCCAAAAATTACAAAATTCTCAAAGAAACAATTTTTCAATTTTCAAAAAAAATTAAAGCTTTTGAAATTTTGAATTACAAGCCACCACTAGTTTCCTTTATTATTATCCAAAATAGAGCCACAATTTCGGACACGCCTATACGATTAAAATATACACCCACAATTTTTAAACATCACATTCAATATGTTATAGTGAAAACAAAAATTGGGAGCACATAAAAATATTTATCTAGAAGAATATTAGTTTTTTTTGAAAATTTTATTATTTTTCAAATATACGTAAAGTGATGTTTACTGTCCTAACACAAATTATTTGAAAAAATTATACGATTTTTTTTTTGTAAAAACATGTATATATTGAAAGACAAAATATTAAGCTTTGACGAGTTTCTGGTTTTAGGTGTAAGTGGCGGTCCCGGTTTATTTGCTTTTGCCGGTCAACCTGCTTCTGGGACTTTTCCCTCTAGTTCTAGTTCTTTGGTGCTTGGACCTCCTGGTATGTCGATCGCTGGTATCGGAGGTGGTTTTGCGGGTGTTGATCGTGTTGATTGTAAGTTTGTGTTAATGTTTTCAAAACCAATTAATTATTCGGTTTGTTTAGATATTGAAGAAAACTAGCTATAAGTAGTACTTTGCCTTAAGAGAATGTGCTAATATTTAATCATTAATAAATGAGATTTAGCTTCCTAAATAAAATTTTTAATTTTTTTTTAAAGAATATAGATTTCGTTTTCATTAAGAGCCTATCAGTTTGATTTGAAATCAGTTTCAAACAAAATATAATATCAGTAATTGAATTAATTATAATGCGCAAACATGATGTTGTATGTTCTAAAATCTCGGTTTATTATTTGATACTTTAATGAATATTTATAGTACGACTACTTCTTGCAGGACTATAATATCTTAGGATTTTTATTTAGACAGCTATGGCCATTGTAAGTTTTATTCAAATGCAAAAAAAAAACATTTAAACGACTCGACCGAATTAATTTCCAAAACTAAGCACTATACCACCAAACGGTATCTTTCGAATAGTTTTTGCATTTTCAAAATAGGTTCAATTTTTTTTATGTAAACGAGGCCAAAAAATTTTGCACTTTCTCTTATTATAAAGAATCGGCCAATTGTTTGGGAAGACCATATCGAGTTTCATCGAATAGCTTTACAATTTTTGAAACCAGTTCAGCCGATCAGCAAAAGTTTTATAACAATTACCAATTTTAATTTAACAATTAATTACGAAGAAGCAACCGGCCAAAATCTAGTAAGCATGATTTCCAAACAATATCTTTCAATTTTTAAAATCGGTTTAATATTGTGGGCTAAAACGTGGACAAAAATTTGATCTACAAGACTGATAAACCTTGTTTTTATTTAAGTACATCGAATGGCGATTAAATTTCTGAAATCTGTATTAAAGATTACTTTGTATTGAAGTGAATTATTCAGTATATATATATATATATATATATATATATATATATATATATATATACAGGGTGGCTGATATGTAATGCAACAAAGTAAAGCGCTATAACTTTGTCATTTTCATTTTAAATTTCATTGTTCAAAAGCAAAAATAATATATAAATTTATATATATATATATAAACATATATATATATATATATATATATATATATATATATACAGGGTGGCTGATATGTAATGCAACAAAGTAAAGCGCTATAACTTTGTCATTTTCATTTTAAATTTCATTGTTCAAAAGCAAAAATGTCGGAAATAACGTTAAATTTTAGAATCAGTTTATATTTGTTCTAATTGGCCACCTTTGGCACGAATTATGGCCTTCAAACGGCAGAAAAACCATGACACGCTGCACGAAAGTGGCGCTGTGGTATTTTGGGCCATTCCTGGCGAGGCGCCTGCTTAGGATGATCGACACTTTGGTATTTTTTAGTGTGAACCTTACTCTTCAAAATTTCCAAGACACAAAAGTCCAGCGAATTTAGATCCAGAGATTTTGGTGGCTATTGCGATGGAAATGAAGCGAGAAAACTTTTTACAAGCCATTTTTGGTAGACGCGTACTGAGTTTGATGGTGCTGAGTCCTGTTAGAATGTCCATGGTCTGCGACCGAAATTTTTGTCTATCCAGGACTTCAATACTACCTTTAAGACATTTTCCCGATAATTTCGGCAATTATTTTGATCCCACGGTCGATGAATAAGAGCGGAATGTCATCATCGGCCGTTACGATGGTTCACACCAGTACCGTCAGCGGCGCTTGAGTTCTGGTGGCCAATCAAAGATGTAAATTTTTAGCTGACCCTTTTGGCAAGTAAACCCTATCATTTTGTTTGTTCACAAACTGCTCGATTTGGAAGGACTTCCCATCTGAGCAAACCAAATTCGGTAACTAGCCACTTTCGTGCAAGCGAAGCAACCCCTTGGCTCCTTCCCGTCTAACTCTTTTTTGTGCATCGATGAGCTCTTGCACTTTTTGGAACTTCAATGGCTTTAGTCCAAGCTCATTTTTCAATTTGTATTGCATCCGTTTTTGCGATATGTTCAGCTCACGGGCCGTTTTTTTACCACTGCGACACGAATTTCGATCGATTTTTGCCTATACTTTTTGGATCATTTCTGGGGTTGTTAGTGTTTTTTTTTCGTCTACTTTTTGGACGCGGTGCAACATTGAGTGTATCACGGTTACGAGATATGGTACGAGAAACACAATATTTGTTCACATTTAAATGCTGGAGGGCTCTAAATATAGCCATTTAAGGTTTTCCAGCCAAGTATGAAGCAATCGCACTATCACGCTTGACTTCCATCACGAATAACTTTTTTTCTGAATGCAATAGATCAAAATGCTTTTGTACGCTTGTAAACAATTAAATGAACAATCACTGGAATAAATCTGTCATCTGTCTGATGAGCGGTTTAGAAATTATAGCGGTCTGAAATTGGTTGCAATACATATCAGCCACCCTGTATATATATATATATATATATATATATATATATATATATATATATATATAATAAAGTTGTTCTTGGGCGTCTTTCGATTTGTCACATTAAGTCAACGAAACGTTTGACAATCAAACATTTTACTTCAATAGACATTACATTTTCTTTATTTAAAATCATGAATTTATTTAGCATATAACTGAATAGACTTGTTTGGCAAATGACAGTCTCCATTTGTTTTTAATGTCAAACCATGCCTTACATATTTTCAAGGTCAAACAATGATAAGCGTTTTTTTGTAATTTTTTCCATTTATTTCTACAATGTAACTATATTTCTATGAATCTAAAAATTCTAGAAAATTTCCCGAACAAACTTCAGGAAGATTCATGAAAATCCGAATTATAGTTTAGGAGGATTAACTATTCATACATAGTTACAGAAGAATTTTATATATAGCTGACCCGGCAAACGTTGTTTTGCAAAGTAAGGTATATTCTAAGCAATTTCTAGAAAATTTCTAGAAAATATTTAAAACTTTAAGTGTATAATGATGTGTTGTTTGAATGCTATTAATATAAAAACATTAAACCCCATTAGTTTGTCTATATTTTGCCAATACAATCAAACTGGGAGATTTTTTTTGGTTTTTAGACTTATTGATTACGTTTCAAGTTTTTCAGATCCTTTTTGGATTCTGGATTTTGTGTATAATTGTAAATAATACTACCCGGCTTATACAAAATTTTCAAATTTTTGCGAGGAGAGATAGAAAATGAATTAAGTATTTCTTCTTTGACCTGCTTTTTGAAAAGTTTCAAGTAAAATTCGATGAATTAAAGTAAATTTAATAAAAAGTATATATGTAAGGCAGGGCAAGGCAAAAAGGTCCAAATTGACTTCTAACAAATATAAACTATATTGTGAAAACCATAACAATTATATCACAACAAATAACACATATCAAACGAACAATTATCTGACTACGTTCAGTAAACTGCCTTCTACTTCATCATTGTAGAAATGTGCTTCTTGATGTCTTTCAAAAATTTGTTATCTAGACCTTTTTACCCTATAGGCGGGGTAACTTGAAACGGGCAGGTGGCAAAAGGGTTTAAAGTCTTATTATAATTTTAAAGGTATTTTGCAAAATAATTACATTTTTAACTAATACTAAAAAACTACCAACGGAAGAAAATACTTTTATTATGGATTTTCAAAGATTACCGTTTATCTCCCCCATTTCAAAGATTACCGTTTTCAGATCAAGGTTATAGCTGGTTATACATCTTTTTTCTTCTACTTTCAAATATTGTTGTTAAACAATGCTTAACTTTACTGATTTTTGACACATGGGTGGTGGACCTTTTTAACCCCGGACCTTCATATATTACTATCTATTCTTCGATAAATTCTGGGAAATTATAACTGGGAAAATGTTATTCGACAAAATGTCCATTTGATCGATACCAAATTTAGGTTCTGAATTTAAATAACATAAATAAAATGTTTTATAAATACCAATGAGTATATAATTATACAAATGAGATCATTAAGAGCACCGTGTTTGAGAAAAATATGCCAAAAAGTGCATTTTCATATTAACATTTCGAAAAAGTTGATATTTTGAGTCTCTAATAACACTTACGGCCCGTTTACTAACGTTTTTGTATATAAATAAAACTACTTACTACAATTTAATCATAATTAAATAATATTCACGTAAAACACCCTATTAAACGTAATTGATTATCATCTGTCAAAAACGTTTGACATTTCACGTATTAGCCACCGTCCATTGTTTTATTTAAATTACGCTTCTACAAACATTTTCAAATTAAAAATGTAAAGTTTCTACGCGATTTTGAAATAATATCTCACCTTTCCGACCATCTCTGGATTGGCACGAATTTTTCAAGACTAAGACTGGCCAAATCGGTTTAGCCGTTTTAGAGTTTTACCGAACTATTTGATCGAGAGGTCCATTTTTATATATAAGAAGATATATATATAATATATATATATATATATATATTTATATATAAATATATATATATATATATTTATATATAAATATATATATATATATACATATATATGTATATTGTATATATGTATATACCGAACCATTTGATCGAGAGGTCCATTTTTATATATAAGAAGATATATATATATATATATATATATATATATATATATATATATAAATATATATATGTGTATATATATTTCAACGCTGTACTTATCATAAATATATTTTTAAAGCAGTATATAAAGTGAGTGTCGAAAATGAAGAATCGCTAGCTTTTGATGTTGACGAAAGCTTTAGTACAACTTCTTTGCCTGAACATCATCAAGAACTCAACATGTTTCCTTGGCTAGCAGGGCATTTGCATGAGAGTAAATTGGAGTTTGAAGAAAATGGAATGAGGCATAGTTATAATTTCACGTCACTAGAGGTAAGGTATATCAATTAATGACCAATTAAGTGAAATTCCATGCTTTTTTAAACGAATGAAATAATTTGTTTAGTTTCAATTTTAAAGTTCAGTGACATTGTAATAATTAACTTCCTGTAAGGCAAGTTATAGTAATCACAAAAAAATCGAAAATGAAAATTTTATATATCTTTACGTTTCAAAGGTTTCTGAATATTTTGGCAAACCTTAGAAAAAATGAATGAATATGTGTGTGTGTATCGCAAGCAGGTTTTGTTACTGAGTATGTTTCGATACATCCTGCCATCCATTATCCACTCTGAATTTACGTAAAACGTGAAACAGAGTTATAATTAGAGCCAGAGTAAATATTGTTACTGGTATCTAACGACATATAAATAATATGTTTTGCAATATTATTGCATCGATATAAGGAACTGCTCTGTCTACTGTGGTTACCAATGTTTCATATGTATATATATATATATATATATATATATATATATATATATATATATATATAAAGAAACTCGTGTTCTTTATATTACGTATTTTATTTATTATGACAATAGTAACAAAACTATGTGTAATTATATTTATCATTTACAAAACGTAGATATTATTTGAGTATTTATAAAGAAAAAGGAAAAAAGTTAAGAATTATAATTTTGGCATTTCGAACATTGAGAGAAAAAAAAACAATAGAGAGATCCGAACTGACACTTGAACTTTTTGTTTTGAGCTGACACTATGATGAGCTCAAAATAATGTACATCTGTCAAGTTGAAGTTTCCGTCGGCTACGCAAAAGTACCTATGAATTTATGGTGCCCCAAAGTGCTATGCCATATGTCCAAATCGGCTTAAGTACAACTTTGTATACCAGTATTTTGTTGTGTACAGAAAGATGGGATCTCCTACCCATTAACCAATATAGTTCTCGTAACTTTTCCGTTGTCTTTTCTTTTCCATGTGAATTTTCCAATTCAGTTTGCGGTCTAGATGCATGCCCAGATACTTTACGTGTTCGACCTGAGGGACTTCTATTTCATTCACAGTTACAGGTGGACATGTCTCGTGTTTGAGTGTAAAAGTGATGTGGGATGATTTCTGGCCATTGATCTCTAGCCTCCACAGTTTGTACCATTTTTCTATTGACGTTAAGTGACTTTGAAGTTGCTCTAAAGCAGTTGTGGGATTTTCATGTTTTGAAAGAATGCAATTATCGTCAGCAAATGAGGCTATGTCTGTGTCAAGTGAGGTGGGAATGTCAGCTGTAAAAATTAAGAACAAAATTGGGCCGAGAACACTGCCTTGAGGCCTGATTTTATTATTTTAATAGGTGAGTTCATGTTGATAATGTTTACGTAGAAACTTCGGTTTGATAAGTATGATTTAATTAATAGAAATAGGTCATTGGGTAAAGTAGTTTTAATTTTATAAAGAAGTCCTGTATGCCAAACTTTGTCAAATGCTTGTGTGGTATCTAAGAACAGAGCTGAGCAATATTTCTTTTCTTGTAGAGTTTCGTTAATGGGTTTGTTCAATCGTTGAATGCATCTTTCTAAAACCGAACTGATGACAAGGAATTGTATTATTATTATTCAATGTGACAAGAATTCTTTTAAGCAGCAATCTTTCGAGTATTTTGGAAAGGAGGGGTAAAAGACTTATTGGTCGATATGATGTTGTATAGGATGGATCTTTGCCAGGTTTTGGAATCAAGATAATCCTTGCTCTTTTCCAAGCTAGAGGAAAAATTTGAAGTCTACATATCGAATTGTATAGAATTGTCAGAAATCTTATAGACTTTGGTGAAAGATGTTTCAGCATTTGCATCGAGATCTTGTCGTATCCTGGTGATTTACCTGATTTGGATTTTGTTATTTATTTCTTGACTTCTGATAGGGAGAAGCCCATAGTAAATAAACTCTTCTTCTTGAGAACTGCATTTCTGAGGTGGACATTGAAAAACTTCTTCAAAATAGTCGGCAAAGTAATTGAGCTTATCCTCATGGCTTATAGCCCAGGAGTTGTCGGCTTTTTTAATTGGTACCGTTTGAGCGACTGGTTGACGACAATTTCTTTGCGGCTTTCCAAAGTAAATAGTTAGTTTCTTTGGTAGAAGTTAAGTGTTTTAATTTCTCTTCAAAAACTTGGTTGTTAAAGTTTCGGAGCATGAGTTTTAAATCTTTGCAGGCTCTGTTAAGATTGGATTTATCTACCGGTGATCGTGTGGTTTGCCAGATTTTTCTTAGTCTTCTTTTTATTGCGATTTGCGTTTGATTGAAGTTGGACAATTAAAAGAAAAGTTGTTTTCGATTGATGGAGTGGAGTTTTGTGCGGCGATATAGAGTGAGTCATTAAAAAAGTTCACTGTAAAATCAATATCTCTTTCAGATTTTAGTGGTAAGTTGCATTCCAGATTATTGTCCAGAATATTTCCAAATTTGCTCCAATTGGTATACTTATTTGTGAGGTGAAGGTTGAGGTTACAGATTGGTTCAGTATTGCTAAAATATACAATTACCGGAGAGTGATCTGAAGACAAGTCCAAGCTTGAGTACGCTTTCAAGTTTCTTTCTGGAATACCTTTGCAAATGAAGAAATCTAGTAAATCTGGTTTTTTATGCATGTCGCTTGGCCAGTAGGTAGGTTCTCCTGTCAATATTGGTGTTGAGTTGTTGGAGTTAATTAAGTTGAAGAGTTCTCGTCCTCTGGAATTGCATAGTCTTGAACCCCAGTGAGTATGCTTGGCATTATAGTCCCCTGCTACTATGTATTTATTTCCAAGACCGTTGAAAAACGTTTCAAAGTCTCATGTTTAGGCAGGCAGTAGACTGATGCAATTGTAGTATTACTTTGAGGAAATTCTACAGAAATGATGGTTGCTTGCAGGAAATCATTACAGACAGGTTCCATTAGATAATGTTTGATTTTAGATTTCATTAAAATGGCTCCGTGTGCTCTATCGTCAGGATGCCTGGTGCTGTAAGTGGTATAGAATCGAATATTAAAATAACTTCTGCTCGTAAAATGAGTTTCTGAAATTAGCATTATATCAATGTCATTGCTTAGAAGAAATTGTTTGAGCTCTTGATGATGTTGAGCTAGACCGTTGGCGTTCCATGTGCACAATTTATTCTTTATTATTTTATTCACTAAAGACTTGTGATTATATTGAGCACAGTGCCGATTTGGTTCATTAACGTTTTCATCATATTTTTTAATTCATGTATGTCACTTTGTTGATTGGCTTGTTGATGGTTTGTAGGTTGTTCTGAATTGTCTTGTTGGCATGTAATATTATTATCTATTTTCTGTGAGTTTCTTGTTATTTCTGAGAAGGAGACGTTTGCACGTACGAAGGAGTGGCTCGTATTAACGGGATTTTTGAGGGGAGTCTGACTTCTTCTGACTTCTAACGGGACTTTTGAGGGGAGTCTGACTTCTAATGGTGGAAATTTACGAAGTTGTTCTTGTTGATAAATAGCACATCCTTTATAGCTTGCGGGATGGTTTCCTCCACAAAGTGCGCATTTTACGTTTTGGTTGACAGGATCTCTCCACGAACAATCTTTAGTAAAGTGTTTTCCGGCGCATTTTACACAACGCGCTGTGCGTGTACAGTAATTTTTTGTGTGCCCTAAACTTTGGCATCTTGTACATTGTGGCACTTCTCGAGTAGGTCTGTTTGCTTCTATAGAAACCTTGGTTCTATAAAGAAAGTCAATGGAATAAATATCTTTGTTATTTTTCTGTTGTTCCAATTTCATCACAAAGATATTTATTGGGTATCCTGTGTATCTATGTTTTAAGTTGTAAATTCTTAAAACATTGTGACCCTTCTCACTTATTTCTTGTTTTAGCATTGCTACATCAGTGCTATGATGTACATTTTTTATTACAACTTTGAAAGATCGCTGTGACTTTGTTTGATATGAATGTAGTTCAGTTCCTATTTCTTTCAAATGTTTTAGTACGGTGTTATACGTCTGTGGATCCTTTGTGTTAACTTTAACTTGCTGCAGTCCAGTTGGTTTGTAAGAATATTTGTCCTTGGCGTGTAATTCTAATAATTCGATGAGAGGCTTGATGTCGTCAACACCGTAGACAAAGATTGGTGGTGGATTAATTGTCTTTTCTACTGGTTCAACACTAGAAGGCGCGTATTGCAGAGTGTCATAATAATTCTTTGTGGGCACTGAGTTTAACCAGTAGTCTTTCAAGGTAACCTTTTTCGTTGTTGCTTCGTTGCAGTAATTTTCCTGTCTTCTTTTATTTGTAACGGTTGTCCATCCCTGGCCTTGATCAACATCATTCATATTTCTATTGATTGGTTCAGGAGTTGTGTGTACTTCGGTATTCTGATTGACGTTATTGTTAATGTGTTGATACGCCGTGTAATCTTTACCGGCGGTATTTATATGCACTGGGTCACTGACATTTTTAATTGTTTTTATGTTAATTCTTTCACTTGAGTTGTCACTTAGGTCCATTTCACTATCAATATTGTCATATTCCTTGTGATTCACAGTGTTCATTGCTTGCGCAATTGATTCGCCAACAGTTGAACAGCTAACCAAACTTACGTCTGGTGGTCGGCCGTTGGGTTGAACAAACTCTCTTGATTGCATGACTCACTTTAACATATAACGCACTTATTTTAACACGACTGATATCACCAATACTTTTTAAAATGAAATTATAAAAAGAATAAATAAAAATGTATATGGATCTCTACACATGTATAACCGTGGATTATGGATGACTTCCCAATAAATTATTTGCTCGAGAGCTCGCGTGACACGTCCGTTCGGGTCGAGGGCTCGACGAGAACTGACCATTTCGAAGATACGAAGCAAAAAGTGCAAATAGCAATCAGAACTTTACGTCCTGAATCTGCTCCTTTTATCCATCCATATTTGATTACTTCATTATTAAAATTTATCTAATAGGGTTGACTTATTATTATACTTCTCGAAAGAGAAGTTTATGTATTCGCCCATAAATCGGAGTTGCTAATTTTATGTTTTCTCGATGTTTCAAGCCATTCTGAATCGAATGAGACCAAATCTGGAAAAAGTATGTGTGCGTGTATTTATGTATGGCTGTGTGTATGTATGTGAGCCGATTTTTGATATTTTCTCGAAAAGGGCAGGATACATTTTAAAAGTCTAAAGTCATTCGTTGTTACCCTTTGTGCGACGATTGACTGAACCGTTTCTTTATAATTATGAGCAGAGTGAAAAATTTTGTCCACGTTTTAACCCGCAAACTTGAGCCGATAACTTTGTTTCTTTTTTGAAAATATAAATTTTTTTTTGCAAAGCAATGTTAGCTATATTTGTACTTATTATTAAAATTCCGTATGTGCAATGATCATTTTTCACTACTAAATAGCATATTTTTTTAACCTTTTTCTGGATTTTGCAACCGCTGAACCTGCCTTCTCAAAAATCGTTTAATTTTTCATCTTGTAAATATAAGTAAAATGTTTTATCCAAAATGGACGCATGGTTCTTTCAAAAACCGAATTTTCATTTTTGACACTGACCCGTATCTTTAAAATGGCTGAACCTGCCCTCGCCAAAAACTAATCATCACGTCTCCCTATTAGTAGGAATCAATTGCTTTTTGAATCATTCAAATCGGTCGATCCGTGCTCTCGGAATCGCGGACAAAAATTAGTATTCGAACATCAATTGAAAATTGCAGTGTTTATTCTTTGGTCTAAAGCAAAAATTTTAATTTTGAAATAAGCGGTTATATATTATTTAAACATCGAAGTTTATAATATTAAATACTCATTATTTACATCCAAACACACACACACGAATATTCATTTTTTCTAAGGTATGCCAAAATGTTTAGGAATCTTTGAAACTTAAAGATATGCAAAAAAATATATTTTCGATTTTTTGGCGATTACTATAACCTACCACACGAGAAGTTAAAAACGAAAACAAAATTTGTACTGTTTAGTAATTTTTTTATAAAATAATCTGATAATTTGATGTGCATATGTCCATTCATCATTTTTTATCACAAAATGGCACTTTTTGGTTCACCAAAAACGCTGACCTTTCCATCGCAAACATTTAGTCAATGCGAATAAAATGGCGTTTTAAATTTTTCAATCAGATAGAGAACGGGGCTTTCTAAAAAATGAATTGTCATTTTTTTATCATTTTGCCCCCTATTCCGAAATGGGTGAACCCGTCTCACCAAAAACTAATCAGCACATCTTTCCAACAATTGAATTGAATCATTCAAATCGGTTGGCTCGTCTCGAAATCGTCGACAAAAAATTATAACTGCAAAAACACATGCATATATCAATCTTTTCTAAGGTATGCCAAAATGTTCAGAAGATTTAGAAACGTAAAGATTTCTTAAAAACAATTTCCTTGTTTCGAATTACTATAACTTAATTTCTCCGTTAAGTGAATGCCAATAGTCGTCAAAAATGATCGACATATGATGGACATAAGCAAACCAAAATGTTAGATATTTTAATTTAGGATTTAGTTTTATCCTATAGAATTTATTTCGAAAATTAACGTAATAACAATTAATATATTATGTTAATTCGCCCTGGTTTTATTTATTACCGAAAATTAAATAAGAAACAAAAGAACAATTTTTAAAGCGTTTTACATGTGAGATTTACCTTAACAAAGTTACAAAAAATGAATAAAGCTTCAATATTTCTCCACAAAATTTTTTATCATTTTGATAATTTCCATTTTAAACATAATACATTAATAAAAATATCAATGTGGCACCCTCGAAAAATAAGTTTGATTAGAAAACAAATAAAATTATATTTCTTAGAAAATTAACAGTAAATTTTATAAAAACAGATTGGGATAAATCTTTAAAATAATTTGCCTTGACAATTCTTCGGTTTTAAAATTTTGACATTCTGAAAAATTTGTCGCCCCCCAAATTGTGCCGCCCTAGGCCCGGGCCGGGCACTGTTGACGCCTATGTGATCACATAACTACACAGCATACTTTGAGCTACGCCGATGTGAACGTCGTATCTAGCAACCTGTAGTTAGTTTATGTTTTCGGAAGCGAATAAATATTTCTCTCTGATTTTTGTTTCCGCGATTATTGTCGAAAAAATCATTTGATATCAAAATCGTACATCAAATTAGTTTCTTTGTAAAGTCTCTAGTTATCAATAAACTCCCATTATCATCGCGCTAATATAGTGTCACTTACTGTTTCATTTCAAAATATACTTAATTAATATTGAATGGCCCATTTTTTGCTATATATATATTAAATGGTAGAGTCTTGGATTTGTGTATATTTTGTAGAGTTTCGAACAAGAATCCAAAAGTAATAAAAAATAAGAAAAGTTTTTTAATAAACAATTTTTTTCTTTATTTATTTATTTACTGTCGACGTTTCGGAACTAGGTACGTTCCATCTTCAGGACATCTGTCAAGAAACATGATCTTGATGAGATTTAAGCAAACAATATGTTTAAGAAAAGAAAATGGATTTTTTAAAAATAATAAATTAGTTCAAAAAATAATAATGTACAGAAATATGATAATATGATCAAAATGAAAATGATAAAAATAAATGAGTGGATTATCTAACAGGATATTAAAAATGATAAAAAAAATTCTTGAAAGTTATGGAAAATTTTAAGAAAAGGTTAATGACAAAATTGAATTAATTACCTGCATGTTTGAATATACGTTAGCACTTTTTCACTAAACACGATTTTAACAAAAAATGAATTTATGAGTTATTTTTCAGCCGAGTAGGTAAATTTTGTAAATCAAAATTACTATAAGTTTTGTCTTTTTTAAAATCATTGTTTGAAAATACAAACAATATTGTTCCCTCGATGTTATGAGATCGGCTGTTGGAAACGAACTAACTAAATCTGAGTCATACGCAACACGTGTAAACACTTGAGAACTGTGAGATTGCATGTGTGTGTTTTTATATGTTAGGATGTGAATACTTAAATTATTGATCTTATCTTATTCTTATGAATGTTTCTAATAGTGTCAACATTAGATCAGATCACAACCTATTACATGATTCATATTTAAAGTTTTTACACTTTTTGACAAACAATTAATATCGACTTTCATTTAAGATCAATGATTTAAGTATTCACATCCTGTCAGCATCACTTCAAAATAATGCTTGAGGTAATTCTGCGTCTTAATGTCTCTTCCACATCGTCCCGCACAGCACCAAATCGCGGGCACACGAAAAACACATGCTCAGCATCTTCGATTTCGCTCAAACAATATGGGCAATCCGGCGAGCTATCGTGCTTGAAGCGGTGTAGGTAGGCTCGAAAACAGCCGTGCCCAGATAGCATTTGCTTAGTATAATAATTTACTTCTCTTACGTATGCAAATCGGACGGTAGGATGATGTTTCATCTGGTAGTTTTTTTTCCTTTGGGAAGAAGCACTAATTTTTTCATGGAAAAACCCCTTCATTCGGACATGTATTATAGGCATTAAGAAACATTGTCGGAGATATCATAATTGATGTTTTTATGGCAATATTATGAATTCCATCTAATCTCGGTGTCTTACTATTTCCAACCCGAGGACAAGCTTCCAACAGTTCTTGCAGTGTTATAGGTTCCATTATCCAGTTCCATTATCCAGTTCTACATGTGTTACCTGGTAGTTTAAATTAAGTTGTCGTAGAAATAAAGTAGTTATTTAATCAATAATCGTGGGCAATCTTATAAGGCTTTTGAGCATAACAATCTTATAAGGCCTTTCCCATGGGTTTTCCTCGACCTTATCCAGAAGTTCTTTCCAGCACCCAATTTTATTATCTTTGCTTTATTTAGTTGCCGACGTGCCTGTTTGTATTTCACTACCAGTTGTGCAGAAATTGTGAGACTATATCTTCGCTGAGAGATCTTTCTTTTCTTGTGGCACTCTTTACGAAGAGAGCTGATTTCTTCAGTCCACCAATGCATAGATTGTCTTTGATTTATGCCATGCTTACGAGTCATTCTGATATCACAGACTTCGGTTATTCTCTCCACCAGCTCTCCAGTATGCTCATCTGCGTATTCTGAAATTATAGGCTTGCAATTTAAGGCAACTCTCATGGCGCTTTCATCAAAAAATTTTATTTTCTCCCCAGACTTTAGATATCTTCACATGTCTTCTAATATTTCTATTTGTTGATATTTTCTAGGTGATTGCATTGTGGTCACTAGCAGTGAAATACCTAGTACTTCCCACTTGAAATTTCCTCTGACGAGGCTATTGCTAACAAAAGTAAGGTCTAATATTGAGCTTGCACTGCTCTTGACAAAGGTTGGCTTATCACCGCTATTTATTAAAACACCATCAAGTGCATTAAAGGCCTCTAAAAGTACTTTACCTCTTTCATTAGTCTTCCTACTTCCCCAGTCAATGGTTATCGCTACGGGGTGGTGTCGTTTTGCATCCTCTAAAAGACGATCTAAAAAATCAACAAAATCTGGCAAAGAAAGACTAGGTGGAGCGTAACAGCTGTATAAATGTATGCCATCTAATGATGCTGCTACAAATCCACCGTTGCTATTGTTAACAACATTCTGGAAACCACCAGTTAACTGCTTTGGTGATACTGTTCGTTTCCTATGACCAATCAGTTAGTTGTTTGTAAGGTTGTGATAAGAGGGCAACATCAATTTTCATATCACTTACCGTCTGCATAAGCAAGTCGTGTGTAGCCTCATATTATTTTCATGCTTTTGCGTTCATTATTTTCTCCATGGCCTCCCTATATACAGGGCATTTGTGAATGCCGGCATGATGTGCTACATTTTCAGAATTTTCATTTTCAGCGCATAGAACACATTTTGCTGCATTTATACATTTGGCTATTTTGTGACCTTTTTGTCCACATCTAATACATAGATTGGTTCGATTCACTTCGTTCTTGCACTGTGAACCATAATGTCCGAATAGCCAGCATTTAAAGCATCGGATTGGTTTCTTGATGGTTTTAATTCGGCAGTTGACCCATCCAATTCTTATTTTGCTACTTGCTCTGAGCAGATCGTGTACAATTGCCGCTGGAAGAGCTACAGTAGCAATCTGGGTACCTCTGTATGCCTTACGAATCTTATTTGTTCTCTGCAGGCTCTTCCGGTTGCTTTTTGTAGTACTGACTGAATATTAATTTTTGAGGTTTCATCATCAATATCCCTTATTTCCATAGTTTCTTGGTGCTCCTTATAAATAACTTCGGCCTCACCTTTAACACACCTGCAATAATCTGTTGTAGTCCTTGGCCTTTGTCCGCACTTTTCTTGGAAATGGTTATCAATAAGTCTCCATTTCTGGTTTTATTTTTTTGTCTACTGTCATATTTACCTGATCATCATCGACATCATGCTTGATGCGACGTAAGGTTTTGGAAAAATTATCTTTTTCGGTAGGCCGGATCAATAAGGCATTTGGTTTTGAAAAAAATTTTATCATTTTATGGTTAGAGTCCTGTTCTGACAGATGTACCCTTGCTTCCTTTTTTTCTGTTTTCTCGGCTGAACTTTATGCCAGTCATTTACCTCGATTTGTTCTTTATTACATATTTCTATGATCGACTGACGTCTTGGCAAACCATTTTTGTTATTAACCTGACTATTTCTCATGTGTTGTGAGTTTCGGTTTCTTGTGGCTTCGCTTGTGTCCTGTGGTATGCTTTGTTCTATAGGGGCTGTTTCACCACTTTGTAGTTCATTTATTAGAAAATTTTGTTTGTGTGTGTGTGCGCGGATACAAATTTTCGTCGACGATTTCGGAAACACGGTTCAACCGTTTTCAATTATTCAAAAAACATTCGATTGCTGTTGATAAGGAGACGTGCTGATTAATTTTTGGCATAGGCAGATCTAGCCATTTCGAAGATACGGGGCAAAAAGTGCTACAAACAGTAACTCAGTTTTTAACAGAACGGATTTTAATAATTCAAAAAACATTCTACTTGTATTGAAAAGAAGAACAACAGATTAAATTTTTGGGAATGCAGGTCTAGCGGTTATGGACTCTCGATAAAAATAAATTAAAAAAATGCCTTTCGGCGGTCAAAAATGATCATTAGACATATGCACATCAAATTATCAGATATTTTATAGAGATTTCAATAATGTGTACACATTATGTGTAGTTTTTTTTGGGTTCTATACTAAGATTTTTAATTTTAAAATTCACGTATATAGTTCAAACAAATGTCCTCGACATTTTCGACAGTATGGAATAACCGATTTGAATAATTTAAAAAACATTCGCTTCATATTGATAATGAGACGTGCTGATTAGTTTTTCGTGGAGGCAGGTCTAGCCCTTCCGAAGATATGGGGCAAAAAATGCCAAATACGGTAACTCAGTTTTTAAGAGAAGGGAGCGTCCGATTTTAAAATTCAAAAAACATTTTACTTGTATTGACAAAATGAAAAAGTGATTAAATTTTCGGGAAAGCAGGTCCAGCGATTATGGACTTTCAATAAAAATAATTTAAAAAAATGTCATTTGGCAGTCAAATATGTTTATTGGACATATGTACATCAAATTATAAGATATTTTATAGAGATTTTAATAATATGTACACATTTTGTGTAAATTTCTTGGTTGTAAACATTTTAATTATGTGCGGAAAGTGATTTTTTCTTAAGCAGGCACTTTCAATAAAAATAATTTAAAAAAATGTCATTTGGCAGTCAAATATGTTTATTGGACATATGTACATCAAATTATAAGATATTTTATAGAGATTTTAATAATATGTACACATTTTGTGTAAATTTTCTTGGGTTGTACCAACATTTTTAATTATGTGCGGAAAGTTTCAGCAATTTTTCTTAAGGCACCCCACTAGTTTAGTGATCAATTATTTTTAGTTTATTAACTAACTAATGGTTTAATAAACTAAAATTTCAGCTGCCTAGTCAACCAGAATGCGATAATGCTGTAAGCAGTGGCTCCGGAAAGTGCGTTCCATTATTATATTGCCCCGGCGCTCAAAATCAGATAATAAGCTTAGATATCTATCGGAAATTTTTCTGTACCGTGGAAGGGTAAGTCAATACGGTGTAAATTTAATCATATATTTTAGAATATGAATATATTATAGGATTTTTGCACTACAAAATTGCACGCACTCTTTATACACGCTGCGTGAGTCGAACGCGGAGACTATGTTTATAAAAATCTCTCACCTATTATATTTATAGTAAGATTTTGTTAGTTATTTTATGGATATAACATTTAGGAAATTATGTATTTCTAATTAAGATGGTTAGTAATATTAATGTGATTTATTTGCTTTAGATTTGCTGGGGTGTGCTGCGATGAAAACAACCGACAGACGGATTCTTTGCCGTGATGAAAGCAACCACAAATATCACTCAATTTTGTTTAAATAAAATTATAAAAGTAGCAGTACCTAGGATAGGTATAGAAATAAGAAATGCATTGATGCACTATCTACTTAAAAAAATTCATTCAATTATTACATATATTTTATTAATACAATTATAAATTTATTATTTATTTTCAATATTATTCTTTACAGTAATCTAAATTAAAATCGCTTGTCGTACAGGCGAGTTTTATTAGCGAATAAAATTGTATCATTATCACACATAAAACTTTTGACTAGAATGTCATATATCCAAATGTTTTTCCAACGTTATTTTCTACAAAATTACTGTAGGTTATCAACTTAGGAAATTATCATATGAACTACAATAAAAAAACAATATAAACTTACCCGAAAAGAATAATTTTTACTGGTGTTTTTAGATTTAAATGTAAGTTAGAATTACTAGTATGTATTTTTTTTGTGCAATAAGACTTTATAAAATAACTTTAAGTATTCTTTATACAATAAGAGAAATATATTTGTAATTTTACACAAACATTTTTTACATAAAATATTATTAATAAGTAATATGACGATGTACGATCGCGTTATGAGTTTTCTAATGTAAAATCCAGGTCCTTATTACTACGAAAAATACTTCGGGCGAACATTACTTCTAATAAAATTACAAATATACAAACTAAAATCCGGTGTTGTTCTAATATTTTTTTGCCGGAACGCTAAAATTTAAAAACCGGTTCAAAAACCTGATCTCATATTTGTTCCGTTCGAAAAGGAAAGAAACAAGAATTATTACAAAACCCATTTTGTGCACGCATGTATGTTTATTGCAATAATATGAACATTTCATGAAAACTATTTGAATTATAATTTATAAAATTCACTTATTAAATCATTTTCTGAACCTAGCGATTTTTTCCCCGAAGGAGAAGTTTATGTTTTCACAATAAAATTCGATTCGCTAATTAACTTCCCGTAGGGTATGTTATTGTAATGGGCCGAAAATCGGAATTGAAAATTTTTACATTTCTCGACGTTTTGAAGGTTTCTGAACGTTTTGGCATACTTCAGAAAAAATGGATGTGTGTGTGTGTATGTATGTATGGATACAAATTTCCAGTCACGTTTTCAGGCGCACGGATCAACCGATTTGAATGGTTCAAAAAACATTCGATTCCTATTGATAGGGAAAAGAGCTGATTAGTTTTTGGCGAAGGCAGGTCCAGCCATTTCGGAGATACGGAGCAACGAGTGCAGAAAATAGAAATCGCCTTTTTGAGAGAACGGAGTATCCGATTTGAATGATCTAAAAAACATTCAATTAGTAATGATTGTGAGAAGTGTTTATTAGGTTTTGTCTTTTTTTTTAGTTTTTTTGTATATCGAAAATAATTACAATAATGTTACAATATTTATAATAATCTATTTGAAAACATTCAGTATTCCTCGAACATTTTGTTACGGTGCGGGAAGTTCCAGCAATTTGCCTTAAGGCACGATGCCATACACGCCACTAGTTTTATGTTTTTCGACGTTTCAAGCAAATTTGGAAAAAGTATGTGTGTGTATGTATATGCGTGTATGTGAACAGATTTTTTGCCGTAAATCGAAGTTTTCTCAAAAACGACTAGTCCGATTTCAAAAATTTAAAAGCCATTCGATGTATCTCTATGAGGACTAGAATTTTTCAATCTTGCGCGACGATCAGCCAAGCCGTTTCTTTGAAAACCGCATTAAAGTGAAAAAAAATTCTTTCACGTTTCAACCCGCAATTCTAAATCGATTTTGAAAATTCAAAAACTGTTTGGAAGATATTGGTTGGGAATCGTACTGATTAGTTTTTGGTAAAAATCGGCCGGGCCGTTTTCTTGTAATAAAAGTGTTAAAAAAACTTTTTTCGACGGTTTTTATGAATTTTTTTTTTCGAGAAGGCATTTGCGTCTTCCAATATCCATGATATTGGAATATGTGGGAGTTTGGTAGGTCGCGTCAATTTTAGTAAGCGACGGAAAAAAAATGTGTTTTATTAATTGTGATAAATGAAATTATAATAATAACATAAAAGATAAAAGATTGCACTTATTTTTATATTTATATTTTTAATTAAAGATGATTTTTGTTAAATTTGGCCAAACAAGTTAGAGCATGAACAATCCGCTGAAGTTGGGTTTTCCTTTTTAGATACAAGAATGTCGATTTCTGATTCCGAGCATTTACAACAATCGATTGATTGCCCACATTTGCAGCATTTACAATATTGATCACCCAGTGCTTCATGAAGCTTCATTTTGTTGCTTTTATTGTTTTTAGAATTACATTCCATAAGCTTCCTCTCTGCTTTGCACGATTTAACGCGCATCTTTAGTAAACATTTTTCTTGTTTTTGTTCGAGCTTCATTTGCTTTTTTCTTTGTTTTTCTTCCTTTCTTTTAATTTTTTTGCATTTCTTTAACTGCTTCTTGTCTAGCTTACAACAAATAACATTGCTCTCTAAACGCTGCAAACATTGTTGCACCAACTGCTTTAGACACTCTATATCAGCTTTTTGTAGTTCCAAAGTTTTGGATACCTGGTTCAATTCCTGAATGCTCGATTCATCATTTTTAATCTTGACGCCGTTAGAAGTACATTTTCTAATTTTGGAGGCACATGATGAAGACTTTCGAGTCGATTTAGAATAGTCTAGTTCTTGGGAAGAATTGTTGTAAGGACGATCAATACAGCATTCGCTTCTACGTTCATGTAATTGAGTTTCGATCATTTTAGGATTACTTATTGATTTTCTGCACATTTTTGTATTTGGTGTGTTTGTAGATACTGGTATGTCTTCACACATGTCTAAATCGGCTACTTTTCGATTGGATGTTGTTTTACAATAATCTTCTTCGCATTTTTTGTGCAACTTTTGAGATCTGAATCTTACATCGCTCGATGATTTGCTTAAGTCTGTATGCTTTTTACAACAAACTTTACGGCATAATTTTTTTGAAGGATGTTTTTGAAAGCATACATTCACACTTGTTGATTTTTTAGGACATAAATTGCTTATATTTTCACATGACGATATCTTTACGGTTAGATTTTTTGCAACACATGCCCGACATATAGATGATTTTCCGCACTGTGGTTTTTTCTTCTTGCATAACTTACTATTCGATGATTGTTTTGTTGTCAGATTGATGCTATGTGCGCATGACTCTTTACCGCATAAACTTGTATTAGAACATTGTTTATTCATATATCTTTTACAAGCTAAATGCCTTTCTTCATTTAGTTTTCTAGGTTGATGAAAATAAGCTGAAATTCTTTTAAATAAAGTTGAAATGTGAGATGGGCATTTTTCAGTTGCGGATAATGTACAAATATCAGCAGGAGGTCTCGATGGGACATAACATCTTTCAGGTTTCTGATCATGCAACGTTTGATTTCTATTGAATCCAGAATCTATTTCTGGAGGGCAATATGTGGATTTTTCATTACCATCAAATCTTACACTATATGGCTTGACATCGGTCGGACTCTGCCACTCTATGTATGAAGTCGATTTGTCAATACATTTGAATTGATCTTTTGATCTTTGTTTTCTTCGTCTTTTACATGTCGATCTAGAAGGCTTGTTTTCTTCACAATCACTCCTATCTGATTGTTCACAAACTGTTTGTGTTTCCATGGGTTCACAAGACTCTGAACAAGCAAGCGAAGTAGGATTCGGTCGTTGACACCTAGAGCGTTTTCTTTGACGATCTGCCTCATTGTCTTTTATTTCTTGTAGTTTAATTTCTAATTCGCTCAATCTTTTATTAAGCTCATTAACGTGTGACGAAACAGGCTCACCGCAATTTTTGCGTTTCATACTCCGAATAATATCATACAAGTTGAAACTGGTGAAAGTGGGTGTGTGCTGTGTCGTTGTTTGTTGCGAATCCTCGAATCGTATGGACACTTTTATATTTTCAGGCATTCTGAAATTGAATATACTTGTGTTAGTAAAGTGAATGTATTATATATATATATATATATATATATATATATATATATATATATATATATATATATATATATATATATGCCAAACTCCCACACACTCACACACACACACACATATATATCTTCTATATATATAAAAATAAGTCGGGTTTTCATTCCTGACGAAATAACTCCAGAACGCACGAACCGATTTCGACAATTTTGCATTCGCTGGAAAGGTCTTGGGTTCCGCAAGGTTTATAGCTAAGAAAATTAGTGGTACATGGCATCGTGCCCTAATGCAAATTGCTGGAACTTCATGCACCGTAATTAAAAATTCGAGTAATAAAAATAATCAACAATTGTTTTAAATAATTTTAACTGGATTATCTTCTATTATTATATATATAAAAATAAGTCGGGTTTTCCTTCCTGACGAAATAACTCCAGAACGCACGAACCGATTTCGACAATTTTGCATTCGTTCGAAAGGTCTCGGGCTTCACAAGGTTTATAGCTAAGAAAATTAGTGGTGCATGGCATCGTGCTCTAATGCAAATTGCTGGAACTTCACGCACCGTAACTAAAAATTCGAGTAATAAAAATAATCAATAATTGTTTTAAATAATTGCGAATAGATTATCTTCTATATATATAAAAATAAGTCGGGTTTTCCTTCCTTATCAAATCTTTCATTTTCAAATATAAAACAAACAAAAAAATCCTTCATCTTTCTCACGAAACCATCTGGTGGCGAAACGGAGTTCGTCGGGTTTGCTAGTATATTATATATATATATATATATATATATATATCACCGGTGAATGTGCACATTGAATACTAGCTGACCCGACAGACGGTGTTCTGTACCCACGTCTACAATTTTACAATATTTTATACTAATATTTACTGCTTAGTTAAAAATAATAATTACTGTTTTTTGAATTACTATTTACACCAATATATGAGTGATGTTGAATGTAGAACTGTTTCAAATAAAATGATTCTTCTCAATTCCCACAGTTAACACTTTAATTATTCATTTAACAAATATTAAAAAATGTTCAATAAAATTGTATATTAAAATTATACACTGCGATTTATAGAATATATATGCGGCATAATACTATATAGCATAACTTTGTTGATCGTGAGTTGAATAGAGCACATGTGAACAGGATTTGACAAATTAATTCACTTCAAATATAAACTTAAGCAATAATGTATATTGATTTATTAGTGAAAAAAATGTGATTTAGATATTAAAATTACTAAAAGCCAGTCAAAATATGGTACAATATTATAAAAATTATAGGCAACATTATTGAAGCAATTATTTTGGGTAGAAAAATAAAAGGTGGTATTGCACCTTTGCCGCGAATGCTATATAGTAATTCTTTCTGAATTTGTTGTACTTTTTAAAAGATTTCAATTTTCAACACGTGTATCTTAAGCTGTGACATAAATCACAAAGGCAGACGATCATTTTTAGTGTGATAAATTTGGAAAATCGTGAATGTCGTGAATAAACAATAATAAATAATAAACAAAAAATCATTCATTTATACATCCACATCTACAGGTATGACTAAAAATACTATATAACCCTTAAATGCAATAAAATAAATTGAGCTATTGGAAATTTTGTTCTATAAATCGCAGTGTATAATTTTTAATATACAATTTTATTGAACATTTTTTAATATTTGTGCTCTGTGAATTTTTTTAATGTGCTCCAATTTACTTGATATTTTGGAAATAGGCTAATCTTTATCTTAAGTTCAGAAGTGAAAACAATTTGCACTCCGTCACCATCCACCGCATTAATTGGATTATTACTCTTTTAATTCTGATTTCATCAGAACTTGTAATACACTATTTTAAAGGTGATTAAATGAGCTACAACTTTTTTTTTCATAAATTTTACCGTAACTTCTCTTATTGTGAAACGGCGAAGGGTTAAAGGGCTCGAAAGACTTCTAGTTGGACAGCCGCGCACTCCTTAATTAATACCTCTATCAATATTTGTATAATGGAAAAATAATAAACAACAATAATTAGTCAGAAAAATATCTCGAACTTTCATATATATATACTTTTATACGTATTCTTTCAGAGATATTATAATGAGAAATTGGATGTTTTTTTTAATGATTTTTTTTATGAAATCATAAGTTTTTTTTAAAATCGTTTGTACTAAAGTTGTGGTATTTTCTAGAATCCATCAAGATCTCTTAAACCAAGTTAATTCTAGATGGAATACGATTATTTTTAAATTTGGTGGAAATGGCACTGAAAAACTATTTTATTTGAATGAAAAACCATTATATGCGTCTTTTATTTGCATGATAGTTTACTCATTTTACACGCAGAAGTACTCATTTTAAAGCTTATTTTGAGCACTATAAAAACCCATTTTCATATCTAGCCTAATAATGTTCCTAAAACACTATAAACTAGCGTTTTATTAAGATTTTAATTGATATAATTTTGTTCATTACATGATTTTCGTTAAAATGTATATTTTTGAAGATATTAGCAAAAAATGATGAAAAACGCAAAAAAGAAACAAATTTTCAGTAGCCAGTAACTTGAAAAGTATTTGCTTTTTTAAAAAACATTATTAAACATTTTTCTCTTATAATTAGTTCTTTTATCGATACCAAACGTTATTTTGAAAGAAGTAAAATTACACCACTGAAAAGAAATCTCATCCACCCGGGAAGTGGTAAAGGAGTCTAAATTGTTTTCACTTCTGAAGGGCAAGATGAACCTAGTTCCAAAATTCCAAACGAAATGGAAAACAGTAAAAAAAGTTCAGACCGAAAGCGCTCCATTGAGTAAATATTCCGTACCCAATGACAATAATATGAATTTTTGACACAATGAAACTTCTAAATAATTTTTTTTGTATTGTGACTTAGTATAGTGAGGCAAAACGACTGCAAATTAAATATTTTTGAGTCTCCTTCGCACGAATTCGTGCGGCGAATCTGTTCGCAAAGTGCGCAAACAAAATTATTGCAAGCAAAAGCACGTGTACGTTGAGAACACGATTCGCGGTGCGCGTCAGACGCATGCGCATACTGTCAAACGCATATGTTATATTATTTGCATCTTATATTAATTTAATATTTGGCACATCTCAGCTGCTTTTCGGCATTAATAATGTAGACATTACATTTTCCTTAATCATAATCATGAATTTATTATATTTTAATATTGCCTTAGCCTATAAGTGAACAGAAATGTTTGGCAAATGACAGTCTTCAATTGTTTTTAATGTCAAACTAAGCTTCAAATATTTTCAAGGGCAAACAATGATAAGCGGTTTTTTGTAATTTTTTCCATTTATTTCTACAATCTAACTATATTTCTATGAATCAAAATATTCTAGAAAATTTCCCGAACAAACTTCAGGAAGATTCATGAAAATCCGAATTATAGTTTAGGAGGGATTATGAAACTTACATTGTTACAGAAGAATTTTATATATAAGATATATATTAAATGGTAGAGTCTTGGATTCGTGTATATTTTGTAGAGTTTTGAACAAGAATTCAAAAAGTAATAAAAAACTAGAAAAGTTTTTTAATAAGAAATTTCTTTCTTTATTTATTTATTTACTATCGACGTTTTTGAACTAGGTACGTTCCATCTTTAGGACATCTGTCAAGAAACATGATCTAGATGAGATTTAAGCAAACAATATGTTTAAGAAAAGGAAATGGATTTTTCTTAAATAATAAATTAGTTGAAAAAATAATAATGAACAGAAATATGATAATATGATCAAAATGAAAATGATAAAAATAAATGAGTAGATTATCTAACAGGATATTAAAAATGATAATTTTTTTTTTTGAAAGTTATGGAAAATTTTAAGAAAAGGTTAATGACAAAATTGAATTAATTGCCTTTATGTTTGAATATACGTTAGCACTTTTTCACTAAACACGATTTTAACAAAGAATGAATTTATGAGTTATTTTTCAGCCTAATAGGTAAATTTTGTAAATCAAAATTACTAAAAGTTTTGTCTTTTTTTAAATTATTATTTGAAAACTCAAACAATATTATTCTCTCGATGTTATGAGATCGGCTGTTGGAAACAAACTAACTAAATCTGAGTCATACGTAACACGTGTGAACCCTTGAGAACTGTGAGATTGTATTTATATTTATATTCATATTCATATTCGTATTCGGATTCGTATTCGTATTCGTATTCGTATTCGTATTCGTATTCGTATTCGTATTCGTATTCGTATTCGTATTCGTATTCGTATTCGTATTCGTATTCGTATTCGTATTCGTATTCGTATTCGTATTCGTATTCGTATTCGTATTCGTATTCGTATTCGTATTCGTATTCGTATTCGTATTCGTATTCGTATTCGTATTCGTATTCGTATTCGTATTCGTATTCGTATTCGTATTCGTATTCGTATTCGTATTCGTATTCGTATTCGTATTCGTATTCGTATTCGTATTCGTATTCGTATTCGTATTCGTATTCGTATTCGTATTCGTATTCGTATTCGTATTCGTATTCGTATTCGTATTCGTATTCGTATTCGTATTCGTATTCGTATTCGTATTCGTATTCGGATTCGCATTCGTATTCGTATTCGTATTCGTATTCGTATTCGTATTCGTATTCGTATTCGTATTCGTATTCGTATTCGTATTCGTATTCGTATTCGTATTCGTATTCGTATTCGTATTCGTATTCGTATTCGTATTCGTATTCGTATTCGTATTCGTATTCGTATTCGTATTCGTATTCGTATTCGTATTCGTATTCGTATTCGTATTCGTATTCGTATTCGTATTCGTATTCGTATTCGTATTCGTATTCGTATTCGTATTCGTATTCGTATTCGTATTCGTATTCGTATTCGTATTCGTATTCGTATTCGTATTCGTATTCGTATTCGTATTCGTATTCGTATTCGTATTCGTATTCGTATTCGTATTCGTATTCGTATTCGTATTCGTATTCGTATTCGTATTCGTATTCGTATTCGTATTCGTATTCGTATTCGTATTCGTATTCGTATTCGTATTCGTATTCGTATTCGTATTCGTATTCGTATTCGTATTCGTATTCGTATTCGTATTCGTATTCGTATTCGTATTCGTATTCGTATTCGTATTCGTATTCGTATTCGTATTCGTATTCGTATTCGTATTCGTATTCGTATTCGTATTCGTATTCGTATTCGTATTCGTATTCGTATTCGTATTCGTATTCGTATTCGTATTCGTATTCGTATTCGTATTCGTATTCGTATTCGTATTCGTATTCGTATTCGTATTCGTATTCGTATTCGTATTCGTATTCGTATTCGTATTCGTATTCGTATTCGTATTCGTATTCGTATTCGTATTCGTATTCGTATTCGTATTCGTATTCGTATTCGTATTCGTATTCGTATTCGTATTCGTATTCGTATTCGTATTCGTATTCGTATTCGTATTCGTATTCGTATTCGTATTCGTATTCGTATTCGTATTCGTATTCGTATTCGTATTCGTATTCGTATTCGTATTCGTATTCGTATTCGTATTCGTATTCGTATTCGTATTCGTATTCGTATTCGTATTCGTATTCGTATTCGTATTCGTATTCGTATTCGTATTCGTATTCGTATTCGTATTCGTATTCGTATTCGTATTCGTATTCGTATTCGTATTCGTATTCGTATTCGTATTCGTATTCGTATTCGTATTCGTATTCGTATTCGTATTCGTATTCGTATTCGTATTCGTATTCGTATTCGTATTCGTATTCGTATTCGTATTCGTATTCGTATTCGTATTCGTATTCGTATTCGTATTCGTATTCGTATTCGTATTCGTATTCGTATTCGTATTCGTATTCGTATTCGTATTCGTATTCGTATTCGTATTCGTATTCGTATTCGTATTCGTATTCGTATTCGTATTCGTATTCGTATTCGTATTCGTATTCGTATTCGTATTCGTATTCGTATTCGTATTCGTATTCGTATTCGTATTCGTATTCGTATTCGTATTCGTATTCGTATTCGTATTCGTATTCGTATTCGTATTCGTATTCGTATTCGTATTCGTATTCGTATTCGTATTCGTATTCGTATTCGTATTCGTATTCGTATTCGTATTCGTATTCGTATTCGTATTCGTATTCGTATTCGTATTCGTATTCGTATTCGTATTCGTATTCGTATTCGTATTCGTATTCGTATTCGTATTCGTATTCGTATTCGTATTCGTATTCGTATTCGTATTCGTATTCGTATTCGTATTCGTATTCGTATTCGTATTCATATTCATATTCATATTTATATTTATATATATATATATATTTATATTTATATTTTTATTTATATTTATATTTATATTTATATCTATATTTATATTTATATTTATACTAGCCGACCCGACCGACTTCGTCCTGTCAAAAAAAATTGTAATGTGGCGGTGTTTTGTTCCTACCTTTTTTCTATTCTTTGCAAAAAATTATCCTGAACAGAACCGTCACCCTGGTAATAATTCGGCGTGAATTAAAAATAATTAAATAAAACACTATAAGCATTTAAAACTAAGTAATTTTAATCATGTGAATCATAATTCAAACATCAGTTCAATTTTCATTATAGTGCTTTGTGATAAACGATGGTTTTTGTTTGATTACCTGGCGCATAGACAAACAAATCTGATGGTTTTCCAATACGGGAACAGACAACATACAATTTTCCATGTGAGAAACACGGGTTTTCCAAATTAATACCACAAACACTCAGTGATACCATAAACGCACTGGAAACTGTAGTCGTTTAATCTCAAATGGCACATCAGTCGGAAACATTGGGATGCACGGTGCGAGAACATCTTCTGCTTTATACGTTCCTTTCAATATTGTTGCTTCCATCACGTTGTTTGATAGATTTTTTTATCGATAATCTTGTGCCGTTGCAATGGCGCGGTTGGTCGATATTTTGCGACATTATAATTGCCGATCTAACCTTTGATTGAAGATTGTGAGGTGACAATCCTGGCAAATCCAGCGAGTTTAAAAATTCCGGTGGATAGTTAACTACATTGGTACATTTATCTTGGTTAGTTGCCGAATCAACTGATTCGCCTGTAATTTGTTCTTGAATTTTGAAATTTAATTCATTTACATCAATGTTTTTGGCTGCCAATATAGCTCGTTAATTAATAAAAAGATATTTCTACGTTTATATAAATATAATAAAAATCAGATTATCAAAAACTACACAAAATGTCATGACATAAATTATTGTTTTTTCTACAAATATCGTTGCCTACTCGATTCCCACATATACTGTAAACGTTTGTATGAAAAGAAGAAAAGGGCTGTTTTTAGGGTTTTCCCGGCATTTATTCGATTTTTTCTCGCCGTAAGAACCATCTTTGGACTTCAACAAACATTTTAAAAAAATAATTGGCCAAATTGGTCCAGGCGTTGTTGAGTTATGCGCTTACCAACACATTTTGCGATCCATTTTTATATATAAGATTTATATTTATATTTATATTTATAATTTATAATTTATAATTTATATGTGTGTGTTTTTATATGTTAGGATGTGAATACTTAAATTATTGATCTTGAATGGAAGTCGATATTAATTGTTTTTTCATAAAGTGTAAAATATTTAAATATGAATCATGTAATAGGTTGTAATCTGATCTAATGTTGACACTATTAGAAACATTCATAAGAATAAGACAACTTTCCGCAAATAATCCCTTAAAGATGCAACTTTCATGATATAAGATCTTTGGGGTGAAATTAAACGAGTATATATATATATATATATATATATATAACGATATATATATATATATATATATATATATATATTTAATTTGAGTTAAAAAGTCGGGCTTTACATCAATAAAAATGAGAGTTTTTAGAAATTTATTTAAAATCCATACGTTTCGGCTAGCATCTTAGCCATCATTCACTGGCAATCAATTTAACTATAAAAATTAAAACTAAATAAATAATATATTTATTATATAGCTAAATAATATATCTTTCATTTTGGAAAATTCCTCATAATTTAAAATAAGTCATTGGGTGTTTGCCTCCTATGGGCTAAAAGAGAAGAATAAAAAAATTCTGAATAAGATATTATACTCGAAGATGCATCTAATACAGCTCAACAATCATTCACGAATAATACGAGCGCTATTTTCCATCGTAACAAAATCTAATTTTTGTTTAGATTTTTATTTATATGCATAACACAGCAACGCGTGATCGGGCACCGATAGTATCAGTTTTAGATTAGTCTGGTACTTGCAAAGCTTATTAATAAAACCAAGAAGCGTATATATGAAGCATGCGTTGCAGTAGTTAAACCATCCATTTCATTTGTGTTAGTTGCCTCTTTCACTATCAATTAGTAATTTTTTATACTAACAATTTTCTAGAAATATTTTTATGGGTAAATAACGTTTGCCGGGTTAGCTATTATATATATATATATATATATATATATATATATTAATATACATATATATTATATATATATATATACGAGGTGTGTTCAAAAAGTACCCGGAATTACTAATAATTAAATTTCGCGGGTCTGGAGTGTCTGATTGTCAAAATTTTTTTTTTAATGTGTTGGTATACATGCCCCTAAAGTATGATTTACTTTGTCTGTGGTAGTCGCTAAGGTTCGACGTGTTTTTCTGAGCTCGGCGATTTTTACAATGGAAGAATTGAAAAGTCAAAGAATTTGTATTAAATTTTGCGTAAAAAATGAAATAAAGTGCAAAAATTCACCAGATATGGCTCCGTGTGACTTTTTCCTATTCCCAAAGTTGAAGAGACCCATGAAAGGACGGCGGTTTTCCTCGATTGAAGAAAATCGCTGAGAGTGCTCAAGGACATATCAAAAAGTGAATATCAAGGGTGCTTCGAAAATTGGAAAAAACGCTGGCATAAGTGTATTATATCTGGGGGAGACTACTTTGAAGGGGACCACATTAATGTAGACGAATAAATAAATATTTTTTTGAAAAAACGAAAATTCCGGGTACTTTTTGAACAGACCTCGTATATATATATATTAGGGTGGTTCTTAATATTGTTCCAAATTGGGAAAAAAACAATTTTCTGAAAGTTTTAGCTCTTAATATTAACTTTTAGATAGTGCGCAATTCAATCAAAGTTTTGTATGGAAATAGCATGAAAAAAAATTGTTTCCGCTGTGAGAATGGTTCGTCAACGAGGCACTTGAGGGCGCAGGAGATTTTTCGTTTGGAGGAAGAAAAATCAACACCATAAAGTACGCTGATGATCTAGTAGTGATATCGAAAAACCAAAACGAGGTGCAAAATATGATGAGCAGAATCGTCGAAGTGGGTAGAAGATACGGAATGGAAATCAACATAGACAAGTCTAAAGTGATGAGAATCACAAAAACAAATAACTCCCTGAGGATAACGGTAGAAAATCGAGAATTGTAAGACGTGGATCACTTCAAATACTTAGGAAGCATACTAACCAGAAACGGATACTGCACGAAAGAGATCAGGACAAGGATCGCAAGCGCTAAGGCGGCAATCACAAAGAAAAGAATGCTACTGACGAGCAAACTGAGTCTTGACTTACGGAAGATACCAATAAAGTGCTACGTCTGGAGCATAGCTCTGTACGGATCGGAGACATGGACCCTAAGAAAGGCCGATAAAAAACACCTCGAAAGTTTTGAAATGTGTTGCTGGAGGTGAATGGAAAAGATAAAGTGGACAGACAAAGTAACAAATGAAGAAGATCTGAGAAGAGTGGGCGAAGAAAGGATTCTTCTGACCACAATTCCGAGAAGCAAAGGAAACTGGATCGGACCTCTTATGCAAAAAGAGTGCTTCCTGCACGACGTCGTCGAGGGTAAAATAGAAGGAACAAAAGGAATGGGAAGAAGAAGAATGCAGACTATTGACGACTTACGTGAGAAGAGAAAATACAGGGAACTGAAAGCCGAAGCACATGATCAAGGAGAATGTAAACAGAAGTTTGGAAAGTAAAATACATGAAATAAAAAAAAATGGTGATAGAGTATAGTGGTAATGGGGTGAAGGGCAAGGAAATAATTTGTTGTGGTGGCTCTCACACCATGGACCTGCCTTCGGGCAGACTACCATTTATTATTATTGTTATTATTATTATTATTATTATATATATATATATATATATTGTAGAGCTTTGAACAAAGAATCCAAAATGTAATAAAAAACAAAAAAGTTTTTTAAAAGACAATTTTTTCGGGACTAGGTACGCGTCATCATCAGGACATCTGGCAAGAAACATAATCTTGATAAGATTTAAGCAAACAATATGTTTAAGAAAGCAGAAGATGGTGGATTTTTTATTTAAAATGTATAAAATTGCGGAAAAAATAATGTACAGAAATATGACAATATAATAAAAATGAAAATGATAAAAATGAATGAGTGGATTATATAACAAATTATTAAAAATTTGAAAAAATTGAAAGTTTTAGAAAGTTTTGAAAAGGTTACTGAAAAAACAGAATTAATTACCAGTATAATTGATTATACACTAACACTTTTTTTTACTAAAAAAGATTTTATTAAAAAAAGTGATTTTGTAAATTTCTTTTCAGACGAAGAAACATATTTTGTAATGACTTGACTTAAAAACTTATAAGTGAAGTGTTTTCTCCTTAAAAATCTATCCGTTCTGCATTGCAGACTAGTGGATAAATAATGTTACAGGTATACATGTAAACAAAATTTATACTTAAAATTTAAATTCTTATAAAATATCTGATAATTTTATGTGCACTTTTGACCGCCAAATGGCTTTTTTTTACTTTTTTATTAGATCTCAGAAACCGCTACACCTGCGGTTCCAAAAAAAATTCAGTTTTTTATTTGGTCAATAAAATAAAAATGTTCTTTGAATCTTTGAAATCGAATGTTCCGTTCTGTCAAAAACTGAACTGCAATTTTAGCTCTTTTTCCCCCGTATCTTTAAAACGGCCGATCCTGCCTTGAATCAATAGAATTCGAATGTTTTTGTTTGCAAAATACCTGCAATGAGTTAATAATTGGACGTATTTTTGCAATCTTCAAATGACTGTTTTAAGTAGTAATTTTTAGTTTATTAAATGTTTAATATTATTAGTTTTTATTTTGTGTTATATACTTGTAGTTTATATTAAGTATTATGTATTTATTTTAAAAGCTATCTATGATCTTTTAAATACTCGAATTTTCTCATATATTATCTTTAGTTTATAATTTGTACACTTTAAAATAGAATTATATTGTATTATTTCAATCGACGTTAAGTAAATAAACAAATAAATTTTAATAATTTGACCCGGATCATTTATAACTATTATATCTGAATCCGATCTTACATCTATCTCATCTATGAACCTGATCGCAAAAGAAGAAGCAAGCTTGGTAGAGCTACCGAGACATGTTGATAATGAAGACTGTAGAGTGTAGACGTTATTTCGCGCGGTCTATTTTTCAAAACAAATTTAGATTTATAATTCAACCTCTTATTATAAATGGAATAAACGACTATATAATAAAATATAAATCTTATTCTATATATATAGTATATATATATCTTATTCTATATAATTGATAATTAGAATGCTTTTTATCAGCGTAAACATTAATTAAGCCCATACTAACTTCAAGCAGTCTCTCCAATGGGCAGTTTTACCACTTCGGTTGTTCGTCGCTGTCCATTCAGGATCTTCTACTTCTAAAACAGCTACCATATCTCTTTTTGATAACATTTTTTTTATACATAATTTATTGTGTTATTTGATGCAGTTCCATCGTACCACTGCGTTTGCTAAACGCGTTTTTCTATTTTTATTTATGGTTTTTATTTAAAATTTAAGACATTTTTTATTTTAATTTTATAATTTAGAAAAAAAAAACAATATCATTCTGAGATGTCAGTTCAAAACTATTCCAAAAGCAAGATGACATTTTATTTAAAATGGTGTTTAAAAAAGTAATGTTGGCTCATTTTAATGTTAATACTCAAATAACATAATTTTTGCTAAAAAACAACAAATAATGTCGAAAAATATAAATTTCATATAAAACAACAAATAATGTGGAAATTGATTTTTAATGACCTAAAATTGATACATTATTTCAGTTATAAGACAATAAATGTTATTAATAGACGTAAGACGAAGAAAGATGATGTAACTTCGTTTTTATAGACATTTTTGCACGTAATTTTCATACAATAAACAGTTACTTTATAAATTATGTATTGGCAGTTCTGATCGAACATCTTTTGTCATATCTCTCGTATTAGCATAATTCCGATATCATAAATGTTTTGGTCGGTCTTGGCAATAAACTGATCGAAGTGCTTTTTGATCTCCTCATTCGAGGTAAAGGTTTTACCGCCTAAACATTTTTTTAGTGACCGGAACAAATAATCGTCCGATGATAGCAGGGCTAGAGGATATGATGAATGTGTCATTGGGTTCCATTCAAGCTTCAAAAACTAATGGCGATTGACCAAAATTTTGCGAGGTCTTGCGTCATCTCGATGCAGGACTATGCCTAGTTGTGGGTAAATTCTGACCTTTTTTATTGAAGTATATCATTTAGTTTATCCAGCTGATGACATAACGCATCCGAATTAACCGTTATGTTATCCTGGAAAAGCTGAAAAATAAACAACTCCTTTAAAATCTTACCAAACATACCGCATCACCCTCTTCTGGCAAATTTCAGATGTATTCTCGTTATAGTAATCGCAAAAACTCAAAAATGAATTTTTACGTTTCAAAGCATGTTGATGCATTCATGTGGGAATACAATTTTCAAAGTTCAAAATTATTATTCGATTTCTATTGATGGAGAAACGTGCTGTTAGTTTTTTGCAAAGTCTGGTCCAGCCGTTTGGAAGATACGGTGCAATAAGTGGTAAAAACGTGAATTCAGTTTCTGAGAGAACGAAGCGGTCGATTTGATTGATTCAAGATATATTTTACTCCAATTGACCGAGTATCATTGACTAATTTTTTGGAAAAACAGGTCTACCGGTTTTGTAGAAACAGAGAAAAAAGTTTAAAAAATGATATTTGGAGGAAAATAATGATCATTAGACATATACACATCAAATTATAAGATATTTTATAAAAATTGTAGTAATGAGTACTAATTTTGTTTTAATTTTTATGAGTTCCGTAGCAAGATATATCGTTTTTAAAGTTCACTTATAAGGTTTAAATAAATCTTCTCGACAGTATGGATCAAGCGACTTAAATGATTTGAAAAACATTCGGTTCGTGCTGACCGCGAGACGTAGGTACTGCGTAGTTTTTTTTTACGAAAGGCAAGGCAAAAACATTTTTCTTGTTTTGACATTGTGAATAAATGTTGAATATAAAAATTTCGAAATCTCCAAAAACGTTTTTTATAGTTACAGGGTAGTTGTCCCATCTGTATGTAGTTTTTTTTTATTATTACAAAAGTGATGACTTTTTTAACTTTCCGCAGAAAAGTGAAAAAAATTTCGTCCATGTTTTAGCTCGCAATTCTTAATCGATTTTGAAAATTCAAAAACCGTTCGAAAGATATTGGCTGGGAATCGTGCTGATTAGTTTTTGGTAAAGATCGGCCGAGCCGTTTTCTTGTGATAAAGTTTAAAAAAAAATCTACGATTTTTATTATTATTATTTTGATGGTAGATACCATAGTTTTCTAGATTATACTAAAATATTACAGCCATACGTGGAATTCTGTCTTAAGGCAATTAAGGCATCGTGCCTTAAGGCAAATTGCTGGAACTTTCCGTACCAAAAATTATTATTTTTTTAAAAACGATTAACATTTTTGAAAAAAATTTACTTCAAAAAAATAAGATTTTTGACAAACAATTGGACAAAAAATTACTTTTTTTTGAAAAAAAAAATTTCTTTAATTTTTTTTTTTAATTTTTTTTTTTGAAAAAAATGTTTTCTTTATTTTGACATATTTTGAAAGATCTAAACTTTTTTTCAAAGCAATCGTACTGCTTTAACTGCATAAAGACGAAATATCAAACCGCGTAAGCGCCGCGTCGACGTCTAACGCGTAAACATTGGTACGGAACCCATAGGAATGTAAACCAAAATCATACTTATTGTTAAAATCTCTATAAAATGTCTGATAATTTGATGTGCATATGTCTAATGATCATTTTTGTCCGCCAAATGGCATTTTTTTTTTACTTTTTTTATTAGATCTCCGAAACCGCTAGACCTGCCTTTATGAAAATTTAATCGGTTCTTCACCTTGTCAATACAAGTAAAATGTTTTTTGAATTATTAAAATCGGACGCTCCGTTCTCTTAAAAACTGAGTTACCGTTTTCGGCACTTTTTGCTCCGTATCTTCGGAACGGCTAGACCTGCCTTCGCCAAAAACTAATCAGCACGTCTCCTTATCAATACGAATCGAATGCTTTTTGAATTATTCAAATCGGTTGATTCGTGTTCCCTAAATCGTCGACGAAAATTTGTATCATAGTATCATAGTATTAAATCTGTCATATATATCAGCACATTCTTTCTAATAATTAATATTTTCAATGTTAAATTAAGCGAATAAGATCTAGAAATAAAATAATTCAAATATTTTTCGTTTTTTTTTTTTTGCTAATTTTTTAACACTTCAATGGCAAAGTAGCTATAAGTATAATTATAGCTTGAGTAGCACCTTATAGCTTCAAGTAGCTTGAAGCGTTAAAAAATCAGCAATAAACAGAAAAATATTTAAATTATTTTATTTCTAGATCTTATTCGCTTAATTTAACATTGAAAATATTAATTATTAGAAAGAATGTGCTGATATATATGACAGATTTAATACTATGATACTATGATACAAATTTTCGTCGACGATTTAGGGAACACGAATCAACCGATTTGAATAATTCAAAAAGCATTCGATTCGTATTGATAAGGAGACGTGCTGATTAGTTTTTGGCGAAGGCAGGTCTAGCCGTTCCGAAGATACGGAGCAAAAAGTGCCGAAAACGGTAACTCAGTTTTTAAGAGAACGGAGCGTCCGATTTAAATAATTCAAAAAACATTTGACTTGTATTGACAAGATGAAGAATCGATAAAATTTTCATGAAGGTAGGTCTAGCGGTTTCGGAGATATGGAGAAAAAAGTAAAAAAATGAGCCATTTGGCGGTCAAAAATGATCATTAGACATATGCGCATCAAATTATCAGATATTTTATAGAGATTTTAACAATAAGTATACATTTTGTTAACATTCCTATGGGTTCCGTACCAATGCTTATGCGTTAGACAGCGACGCGGCGCTTACGCGCTTTATATTTTGTGTCCCTATGCAGTTAAAGCAGTACGATTGCTTTGAAAAAAAGTTCAGATCTTCCACAATATGTCAAATAAAGAAAAAAATTTTTCAAAAAAAAAATTAAAAAAAAATTTTTTTTTTTTTTAAATTTTTTTTCAAAAAAAGTAATTTTTTGTCCAATTTTAGTTTCTCAAAAATCTTATTTTTTCAAGTAATTTTTTTTTAAAAATCTTAATCGTTTTTTAAAAAATAATAATTTTTGGTACGGGAAGTTCCAGCAATTTGCCTTAAGGCACGATGCCTAATTGCCTTAAGACAGAATTCCACTTACAGCTAGTTTTCGATTTTTTTGCGATTACTATAACTTGCCCTACGGGAAGTTAAAAAAATGCCATTTGGCGGTCAAAATGATCATTAGACATATGCACATCAAATTATCAGATATTTTATAGAAATTTTAACAATATGAATCAATTTTGTTTACATTCCTATGAGTTCCGTACCAGTGTTTATCCGTTAGACGGCGACGCGGCGCTTACGCGCTTTGATATTTGTCTGTATGCAGTTAAGCAGTACGATTGCTTTGAAAAAGAGTTCAGAATTTCCAAATATTTCAAAATAATTTTTTTTCAAGGAGTCTTTTTTTTAAAGTAATTTTTTTCAAAAATGTTAATCTTTTTTAAGAAAAAATTTTTTGGTACGGGAAGTTCCAGCAGTTTCCCTTAAGGCACGATGCTATGCACCCCACTAGTCTTTAAACAAATCACTGCTATTTATGTTTTAGATAATAGTAATTGTTTCACCTGAAAGAGGGTACTGATTAAAACTTCTTATCAGAGTTCAACACCGAGTAAGTGTGTAACAGTTTGCGTCTTAGCTCTTTTATCGCACACCTCCCAACATTAGATGGCGCTATTTACACAAAGAATTCTCACTTTTCCTATCTAGCTAAGACGTACGTTTCCAAATTGACACTGGCAACTGGATGTCATTCGTTGTGCAAGGAAAGCTAGAATTGGCTGTCATGGCCCATGTATTTCTTTCTCTGTGCAGTGCATTAAAAGTGAAACTGAAATTTAAGTTTAGTGCTTTAGTGTGAAGACTGTTGAAAAATAGGGATTGTGAAAAATATATTCGTGAAACGGCTTTATTCATTATTCGTGTGCTTTTATGATAACATTATGTGATCTCTGATGGTGTTTGCAAATACTTT
>NW_020537646.1:41211630-41223221 GCF_003426905.1 Ctenocephalides felis | reverse complement strand
TTTCTAGAAATTGCTTAGAATATACCTTACTTTGCCAAAACAACCAGTGGCGGATTAAGCTCTCTGGCGCCCTAGGCCCTATCCGTTCAGGCGCCCTTTTTGACAGACAAATTTTACTTTTTTAATTAAACTTTTTTTTTAATTATTTAGATATAATTTTTAACTTTGCATAGGGTAAGTGTGTGCATATTGTATGTATGTTCAATTCCTACTGATTCTGATGCTGACGTTTTTCGCTAAGGCTGGTCCAGCAGTCTTGAAAATACGAAGCAAAAAGTGCAAATAGAAATCAGAACCTTACGCCCTGAATCTTTTCCTTATGTCGTATTTTGTATAAAGTAAGCCGACTGTTGATTCTTTCATATTTGATTACTTCATTAATAGAAATTATCTACTAGGGCTGACTTATTGTTAACTTCCCGAAGTAGCACTTTGTTTGAAAATTTAAAGTTTTTTTGCAAAGCAATGTTAACAAAATTTGCACTTAATATTAATCTTCCTATATATATAAAAATAAGTCGGTTTTTCCTTCCTGACGAAATAACTCCAAAACGCACGAACCGATTTCGACAATTTTGCATTCGTTGGAAAGGTCTCGGGCACCGCAAGGTTTATAGCCAAGAAAATTAGTGTGGCATGGCATCGTCCCTTAATGCAGCTGCTTAACTTCACGCACCGTATTAAAAATTCGAGTAATGACATTATAGTGAGTATTATCAGAATTATGCTTGGTTAAGTCAACGAGCAATTCTTGCCGCAAAGATAATTATGTAACGCACTGAATTTTACCATTCAATCAAAAATTGCTGGCGATTTGGTGACATACCAATGATTCCGACTGGTCTTCCGTTTGACTTCAAACGATTACAATTTCCAGTTCGCCTTGCGTTCGCAATGACAACTAACAAGTCGCAAGGCAAATCGCTTAGTGTTTGCGGAATAAATTTCAAATAGATAGTTTTTCACATGGGCAGTTATACGTTGCCTGTTTACAAGTTGAAAACCATCCGCTTTGTTTGTGTTAACGCCAGACCAAAAACCAAAAATGTGGTTTACCAAAGAGCACTTCAATGAAACGGATAATTTGCGGGATTCACTTTCATTTACTTAAAGAAGTTCAACTAAAAACACCTAATTTTTTGTAATCGAAATAAATACATTACTTTTGTGTAATAAAATCAAATTTTTCCTTTTCAAATATAAAACAAACAAAAAATTTCGTCATCTTTCTCACGAAACCATCTGGTGGCGAACGGAGTTCGTCGGGTTGCTAGTATTCTTCTAAAGTATGTGGTAATTTTATGTGCGTATGTCAATGATCATTTTGTATCACGAATTGTTGTTTTTTATAACTTTTTCTGGATCTTCATAATCGCTGAACCTGCCTCCCCAAAAATTGGTTAATTCATCATTTCATCAATGTTAGTAAAATGTTTTTTGAATCATTCAAATCGGTCGCTCCGTTCTCTAAAAAACCGAATTTCCATGTTTATGCACTTTTTGTCCAGTATCTTTGAAATGGCTAAACCTGCCTTTGCCAAAAACTAATCAGCACGTCTCCCTATCAGTAAGAATCGAATGCTTTTTGAATCATGCTAATTGGTTGATCTCTCGAAACGTGGACAAAAATTAGTATTCGTCCTAATTACATACATAGATATTACGTACATAAAACGCACGCACACACAAACATCTATTTTTTCTGAACCTTTGAAAGGTAAAGATATGCAAAAAAATATTTTCAATTTTTTTGCGACTACTATAACTTACCCCGCGAAAAGTTAAAAATAAAAACAAATTTTGTACTATTATTAAAATTTTGTGTAAAAATCTGATATTTGATGTGCAAATGTCGATTGATCATTTTTGACCACCAAATAGCTCACTCTGCACTGTGCCATCGCAAAAAATTAGTAAATTCTTCATTTTGTTGCACAAGTTTAATGTGTTTGAATTTTTAATCTGATAGAAAATAAAGCTCTCTAAAAATTTAATAGTCATTTTTTATCATTTTGCCCCCTATTCCAAATGGATAAACCTGTCATTACCAAAAACTAATCAGCACATCTTCCCGACAATTGAATCATTCAATCGATTGATTCGTCTCAAAAGCGTCGACAAAAAAATGTAACCGCAAATACACATCCATACATCCATTCTTCCTAAGGTATGCCAAAATGTTAAGAAGGTTTTGAAACGTAATATTTATTAACAATTGCATTTACGTTTCATTTTTCGAATTACTATAACTTACCCGTGAAGGGAATTCCAATCGGTGGTCAAAAATGATCAATGAACCAAGCACGCCAAATTGTCAGATATTTCAGTTTAGGTTCAGTTTCATCTTATAGAATTCATTTTAAGAAAAATAAAATTATATACGAACCAAGAAATAATTAAATTATCACAAAATAACAATATATAATATATTATGTTAATTCCCGAAATAAAAAGAGACCATTTAAAACATTTTAAAGCGTTTTGTTTGTAAGATTCACCTTAATAAAGTTACAAAAAATAAACAGAGCTTCAATATTTCTCCAAAAAAGCTTATCAATCTGAAAATTTTTATTTCAAACATGATACATCAATAAAAATATAATGAGACGCCCTCGATAAGTTTGATATAGAAAACGAATAACATTATATTTCATAGAAAATTATCTTGATCAGGATCAATCCTTAAAATAAATCGTCGCGGCAATTTTTCGGATTTAAAATTTTAACATTCTGAAAAATTTGCCGCCCCCCATATCGTGCCGCCCTAGGCCCGGGCCTCACGGGCCTATGGGGTAATCCAGCACTGAAAACAACGTTTGCCGGGTCAGCTATATATAAATTCTTCTGTAACTATGTATGAATAGTTAATCCTCCTAAACTATAATTCAGATTTTCATGAATCTCCTGAAGTTTGTTCGGGAAATTTTCTAGAATTTTTAGATTCATAGAAATATAGTTACATTTGGTAGAAATAAATAAAAAAATGCAAAAAAATTACAAAAAAGCTTATCATTGTTTGACCTTGAAAATATGTAGGCAGGGTTTGACATTAAAAACAAATGAAGACTGTCATTTGCCAAACAAGTCTATTCAGTTATAGGCTGAATAATTTGATTTTTTAATAAAGAAAATGTATGTCTATTGAAGTAAAATGTTTGATTGTCAAACGTTCGTTGACTTAATGTGACAAATCGAAAGACGCCCAAGAACAACTTTATTATATATATATATATTATATTATATATGATATATTATATATAATATATAGATATATATATATTGAGATTGAATGGGTAGAGGTCTTTGATTGTGTATATTTTGTAGAGTTTCGAACAAGAATCCAAAATAATACAAAATAAAAAACAAGAAAAGTTTTTAAAAAAAACAATTTCTTATATTTAATTATTTGTTATTGTCGACGTTTCGGAACTAGGTACGTTCCATCTTCAGGACATCTGTCAAGAAAACATGATCTTGATGAGATTTTTAGCAAACAATATGTTTAGGAAAGAAAATAGATTTTTCTTAAATAATGAATTAATTGCAAAAAAAATATAATAATGTACAGAAATATGATAATATGTTCAAAATGAAAATGATAAAAATGATAAAATAAATGAGTGGATTATCAGAACAGGATATATAAACATAATAGAAATTTTTTGAAAGTTATGGAATTTTTTTAAGAAAAGGTTAATGACAAAGTTGAATTAATTACCTGTATGTTTGAATATTTGTTAGCACTTTTTCACTAAACAAGCTTTTTTAACAAAAATGAATTTGTGAGTTAATTTTCCGCCGAATAATTAGATTTTGTAAATCAAAATTACTAAAAGATTTGTCTTTTTAAAATTATTATTTGAAAACACAATAATATTGTTCTCTGGATGTTGTTCGATTGGCTTTCGAAAATTAACTAATTGATTGAACTGGTGTGTCCTTTGTAACACGTGTAAACACTTGAACGAGAGATGTGAGATTGTATGTGTTTGTTTTTAATATGTTAGGGTGTGATACTTAAATTGTTGATCTTAAAAGGAAGTCGATATTAATTGTTTGTCAAAAGTGTAAAAAATTTAAATATGAATCATGTATAGGTTGTGATCTGATCTAATGTTGACACTGTTAGAAACATTTATGAGAATGAGACAACTCTCCGCGATAACCTTCTATAGATGCAACTTTCATGATATAAAATCTTTGGAGTGAAATTAAATGAATGGGCGTTTTCTATAGAGTGTTGTATAATAATTTTAAGTTTTCAAATAATAATTTTAAAAAAGACAAATCTTTTAGTAATTTTGATTTACAAAATCTAATTATTCGGCGGAAAATTAACTCACAAATTCATTTTTTGTTAAAAAGCTTGTTTAGTGAAAAAGTGCTAACAAATATTCAAACATACAGGTAATTAATTCAACTTTGTCATTAACCTTTTCTTAAAAAAATTTCCATAACTTTCAAAAAATTTTCTATTATGTTTAATATCCTGTTCTGATAATCCACTCATTTATTTTTATCATTTTTATCATTTTCATTTTGAACATATTATCATATTTCTGTACATTATTATATTTTTTTTGCAATTAATTCATTATTTAAGAAAAATCTATTTTCTTTTCCTAAACATATTGTTTGCTAAAATCTCATCAAGATCATGTTTCTTGACAGATGTCCTGAAGATGGAACGTACCTAGTTCCGAAACGTCGACAATAAACAAATAATTAAATAAAGAAATTGTTTTTTTTAAAAACTTTTCTTGTTTTTTATTTTGTATTATTTTGGATTCTTGTTCGAAACTCTACAAAATATATATATATATATATATATATATATCCTATATATATATATATATATATTATATATATATATTTATATATATATATAATATATATATATATGTTTATATATTGATATTGTTCGTTTCGACTTTGAAACATTATATGATACAGTTTTGCAGCCACAAGTATAGTGTTTGGTATGTATAATTTTAATTCTGTTTTATTGTATTTTGTTACTTTGTTTTATTACTCTGTTTGTTTTTTTTTTTTTAGCTAGCAGAATAGCTCGAAACGTACTAAAAAGATTTATATTTACGTTCTTGTTTTATTTTTCGACTTGTGGCTGCAAAACTGTATCATATATGTTTATATATATATATATATAAATTTATATATTATTTTTGCTTTTGAACAATGAAATTTAAAATGAAAATGACAAAGTTATAGCGCTTTACTTTGTTGCATTACATATCAGCCACCCTGTATATATATATATATATATATGTATATATATATATATATATATATATATATATACTACTGAATAATTCACTTCAATACAAAGTAATCTTTAATACAGATTTCAGAAATTTAATCGACATTCGATGTACTTAAATAAAAAACAAGGTTTATCAGTCTTGTAGATCAAATTTTTGTCCACGTTTTAGCCCACAATATTAAACCGATTTTAAAAATTGAAAGATATTGTTTGGAAATCATGCTTACTAGATTTTGGCCGGTTGCTTCTTCGTCATTAATTGTTAAATTAAAATTGGTAATTGTTATAAAACTTTTGCTGATCGGCTGAACTGGTTTCAAAATTGTAAAGCTATTCGATGAAACTCGATATGGTCTTTCCAAACAATTGGCCGATTCTTTATAATAAGAGAAAGTGCAAAATTTTTTGGCCTCGTTTACATAAAAAAAATTGAACCTATTTTGAAAATGCAAAAACTATTCGAAAGATACCGTTTGGTGGTATAGTGCTTAGTTTTGGAAGTTAATTCGGTCGAGTCGTTTAAATGTTTTTTTTTGCATTTGAATAAAACTTACAATGGCCATAGCTGTCTAAATAAAAATCCTAAGATATTATAGTCCTGCAAGAAGTAGTCGTACTATAAATATTCATTAAAGTATCAAATAATAAACCGAGATTTTAGAACATACAACATCATGTTTGCGCATTATAATTAATTCAATTTACTGATATTATATTTTGTTTGAAACTGATTTCAAATCAAACTGATAGGCTCTTAATGAAAACGAAATCTATATTCTATAAAAAAAATTAAAATTTTATTTAGGAAGCTAAATCTCATTTATTAATGATTAAATATTAGCACATTCTCTTAAGGCAAAGTACTACTTATAGCTAGTTTTCTTCAATATCTAAACAAACCGAATAATTAATTGGTTTTGAAAACATTAACACAAACTTACAATCAACACGATCAACACCCGCAAAACCACCTCCGATACCAGCGATCGACATACCAGGAGGTCCAAGCACCAAAGAACTAGAACTAGAGGGAAAAGTCCCAGAAGCAGGTTGACCGGCAAAAGCAAATAAACCGGGACCGCCACTTACACCTAAAACCAGAAACTCGTCAAAGCTTAATATTTTGTCTTTTAATATATACATGATTTTACAAAAAAAAAATCGTATAATTTTTTCAAATAATTTGTGAGTTAGGACAGTAAACATCACTTTACGTATATTTGAAAAATAATAAAATTTAAAAAAAAACTAATATTCTTCTAGATAAATATTTTTATGTGCTCCCAATTTTTGTTTTCACTATAACATGTTTAAAAATGTTTAAAAATGTGATGTTTAAAAATTGTGGGTGTATATTTTAATCGTATAGGCGTGTCCGAAATTGTGTCTCTATTTTGGAATAATAAAGGAAACTAGTGGTGGCTTGTAATTCAAAATTTCAAAAGCTTTAATTTTTTTTGAAAATTGAAAAATTGTTTCTTTGAGAATTTTGTAATTTTTGGGAAAAAATGACTATTTGGAGAATTAAAATTTTTTTAGTTTTGTTGAAAATGTAATTTCTTGAAATTTTCTAAACATGTTCAAGTCCAAATTGTCGAGATTTGATTGAGCTATATAAGTGAGCTTTATACATTAAATAACTTCGAACGGAACCCATAGCAATGATAACAAATATTGTACTTATTATTAAAATCTGTACAATATATCTGATAATTCGAGTGCATATGTCTAATGATAATTTTCGACCGCAATGTGGCATTTTTAACTTCCCGTAGGGTAAGTTATTGTAATGGGCCGAAAATCGAAATTGAAAATTTTTACATTTCTCGACGTTTTGAAGGTTTCTGTACATTTTGGCATACCTCAGAAAAAATGGATGTGTGTGTGTGTATGTATGGATACAAATTTCCAGTCACGTTTTCAAACGCACGGATCAACCGATTTGAATGGTTCAAAAAACATTCGATTCCTATTGATAGGGAGATGTGCTGATTAGTTTTTGGCAAAGGCAGGTCCATCAGTTATGGACCATCAGTTAAGAGCAAAGAGTGCAGAAAATAGAAATCGAGTTTTTGAGAGAACGGAGCATCCGATTAGAATGACCTAAAAACATTCAATTAGTAGTGATTGGGAGCAGGTGGTTATTAGTTTTTGGCAAAGGCAGGCCAAGCCATTTCAAAGATTCGGAGCTAAATGTGTGAAAAATGGCAGTTTTTGAGAGAACTAAGCGTCCGATTTAAATGATTCAAAGAACTTTCTTCTGCTTGTTTTTAACAAAATAATTGATTTTGGGGGAAAAAAATTTGTTTCAACTTTTTTCAAAAAAATTTTTTTGTATATCGAAAATAATTCAGATTTTATTTATAATTCTGACTATAGTTCTAATATACTTTAAACAAATAATTTCAACTTTGCAATTCAGTCAGTTTATATAACTCTATAACTATTAGAACAATGTTACAATATTAATAATAATCTATCTAAAACATTCAGTATACCTCGAACTTTCGTTACGGTACGCGAAAGTTCCAGCAATTTGCCTTAAGGCACGATGCATACACCCCACTAGTTTAACAGTTTTATTTTAATCTTCGAAACCGCTAGATCTGCTTTCACACTATTTTAATTAATTCCTCATTTTCGTCAAAACAAGATTTTGAATATTTAAAATCGGACGTTCCGTTCTCTCAAAAATGAATTGCAATTTTTGCATTTTTCCATGGATTCTCCTAAACGGCTAACCTACCTTCGTCATAGTTTTTTGAATCATTCAAATCCGTTAATCTGTGCTCTCAAATCGTAGACAAAAATGTATCTAACATCATACATACTGCCACACACATATACACATACCTCAAATTTTTCTATGGAATATTACTTAATCTGAACATTTCTCACTATGACTATATAATATCTAATCTACATTCTGCACAGGTGGTTTTATACTACATGGAAAGTTAAAGTATGTAATATGTACGTGAATGAGTCAAGTATACATCAGAATCAATTGTTGGAATTGTGTATTTATTAAAATTGTATGAATGCTTAATTAAAATTGACTATAATATAAAAAGAACTATGTAATAGTGCACATTATTAAACTAAATTTTCCCAATCCAGAGATAACCAAAATTCTTGTATATTCATATAAGTCGATCGTTTATTAGCGCGCTTTTATTAATTCAATAATTTTTGAATTATGATGCAAAATCCGTTCAGGCAGTTGTTAATCATATTATTATGTGTATGCACAGCGAATTGACTGAGAATGAGATTGAAAAAAATTGAAAGAGTGGAAAATGTCACAGCTTTGTTATAAATATCTGTATCCTACCTACTCCCTATCAAAAAGTGTTTGTCTTCAGATTTTAATATTCAGATTCTTTAATTTATTTTGAAAAAATTGCTCTTTATGCAAACAATTCATCAATTATGTACTGTTTGTGCGCATCAGAAAATATTTCTATATTGGAAAAACTGGAGGGGTGGATGACTCGTGATTAAAATGAATTGTTTTGTTTTTAAATAAAATTCATGCAGTATTATAAGATCAAAAAGTATGAATTAAATTCAGTGACTGAAGCGTGATTAAATCTTATTCGATTACTAACATGGCTAATATAAACCTATATAATAGAGATTCGTGTAAGGAGGGTAAAATACTTTTCTTATAGATTTTCAAAAATGCTGTTTTTCTCGCGATAGCAACGTGCTGAGTATCGAGTGATGGCTGGTTCTTAAATTCTTAAATTCTTAACTTTACTGGTCTTTGATATATAGGTGGTAAATCTTCTAACTGGCGTACCTCTAAGGCTTTAAGAATAATATAAAAAGTCTAATAAAATTGATTTACATTGAACCGAGGTTTAAAACAAAACAAAATTCAGAACACTTTCATAACACTTTTTACAATACATGCGTTAGCAATCAGGCCATTATTGAGCATTTAATCAGTAATACATGCACATGAATACATAAATGATTCATTCAATATGCATATTCCGTTTATTATTAATTATGAGAGCAATTGAATGAATATAATGCACATTATTTCAAAAGAAATGAAAAAATAATAAAATTGTTTTAACCTCAATAAGAATTAGTTCGAACAAAAATTATATAACTACCACCAAATGTAAATTCATCCAACAAATTATGAAAGTTCTTTCATGGTTATTGATAATTAGTAGAAACATTTAATAGAGATATTTTTCATGGTTAGTATTAATCAGAACATGCCAATGAAATAAATTTATTTTTTATGATAATAGTTGTTGCAAATGTTATAAAATTTTATTCTTTTCCATATGCTATGAAAAATTTTCTGAACCGATTTAATCACCACTACTAATTATACTGTAAGTAATTATTTTTACTAGATTATCTACAATCCAAAAAATCATAAAACGAGTGAAAGGTCGCAATAATAAAATCTTATGAGTGGGTTTCAGTATAAGCACAAACTGTTTTTAAAAGCATTTAAATAAAATGCTGGGCTAAAATTCAAAATTAAAACATAGTTTTGTCAAAAAAAATCAAATTAATTATTACTAAAGTTTCCTTTTTTTACCTTCTTTTACGTTAGGATTTTGTTCGAGCATAGTATTCACAAATTTAAATGCAATTTAATTAAGTGAGAATAGTAAAATTTTTCAAATATACACTTGAGATGTTTCCCAAATTTTAGTTTAATAAATCGGTAAAATCTGCGTGATGTCTACTCACGAGTTCGAATCTTACTGAAATACGCTCCACCAAATTGACCGGAGACGATCTGTGTGACACTGCAAAACAATACCTAAGATAAATCCGAAGCTAATTTGTATTTCAATATATATATATATATATAATATAATTCATACATACATTGCAAAATACTATAAATAAAACAAAAACCGATATTAATATCGTAGCGTATCTGCTAGCTTAAATCAGAACTTGAAAAATAAATATTTGAAAAAAGCAAAAAAATCTGCTTCACACTTTGAACAGCGTCGGTTTAATTTTCTTCAAATTCAGCACCGCAAAACGTTTATGATACAAAAAATCTAATTTCTATTATGATTTGTAAAAAATATCATATTTATAATATAAATAAATTCAAATACAAAATAAACTCGTTACGTACCGGTTTGTTAAACATCTGATTTCTCAAAGAGAAGTAAATTGAAGTCATAATATACAATTAAATAAACTACAACTATAAGCAATATTATATAAAGCTAATAATTCTTACCCACATGTACTATAGAAGCATAATACTATGTCTTAATAAAACCGATAATTAAGTACTACTCACACATCCCATCACTTAAAACAATAAAAATAAAATAAATAGAACTTACTTGAAGGAGCAGCAAATGATAATGGTAACGCATGCCCGCCGTTGGAACCTGAAAACAATATTTTAATATTTAAGAAAATTAATACTAAATTCCAAATAATATGTAAGCGATCTATTTTTACATTTCAGAACTATATATATAATTAATTCGAATTCATAAAAACAAAAATTGATTCATTTTGAAATTACCATCAAAAAGTCTTTATAGACAAGAAGGTTCAAGATTATTTATTGTAAATATAGTCATAGTATATTATTGTGTAATGTACATGGCCAGAGCGCGAATGCGGAACTGTCCTTCAAAAAGATTGTCACGCCAAGATCTGATATAGACAAAACGTTAGATCGTCCATGCAAAATGTATCATCTAAGTATGTCATAGAAACAGGCCCTGTCATTATGTTCACTAATAAGGTGGAGTTAGCTAAGAAAAGTATAAAAGTTAGATAAATTGTTTGAAATCATTATATCTCAATGTTTCACTATACTAGTATACTCGTGAGCCTATTACTATTCAAAGTGGCTCACGGTTCCGAAGAGAAAAGTATAAACCAGTAACTAATTAATCATTCATACAACCTACTGCTCGACCAACAACGTCAGGCTCTGATGGCCAAGATTCTACTCCAAGTTGAAAAGGTTTGGACCACGACTGACGATGTGGACAAGGAGAGTCCAGACTACTCCATTTAGCATCGGTAGTACAACTCATACCCACAACTTTATTCCATATCAATATACGCTATTTAATCTTCAGTCCGCAAAAGACAAATTTTGGCGACATAATTCTACTATGCCTCTTTTGAATCAAATTCTTGCTCTCCCTCAGTATCTTCCCAATTCACGTAACATAGATCTATAGCCGTTACAAGTTTATCAGCCAATGCAGAGTGTGAGTCTCACGCATGTAATTACGTCTTAAAAACGAATACGATATTTAGTTGAATATTAAAAAAACGACAAAAT
>NW_020537646.1:41149748-41210630 GCF_003426905.1 Ctenocephalides felis | reverse complement strand
CATGACATAAATTATTGTTTTTTCTACAAATATCGTTGCCTACTCGATTCCCACATATACTGTAAACGTTTGTATGAAAGAAGAAAAGGGCTGTTTTTAGGGTTTTCCCGGCATTTATTCGATTTTTTCTCGCCGTAAGAACCATCTTTGGACTTCAACAAACATTTTAAAAAAATAATTGGCCAAATTGGTCCAGGCGTTGTTGAGTTATGCGCTTACCAACACATTTTGCGATCCATTTTTATATATAAGATTTATTTATATTTATATTTATAATTTATAATTTATAATTTATATGTGTGTGTGTTTTTATATGTTAGGATGTGAATACTTAAATTATTGATCTTGAATGGAAGTCGATATTAATTGTTTTTTCATAAAGTGTAAAATATTTAAATATGAATCATGTAATAGGTTGTAATCTGATCTAATGTTGACACTATTAGAAACATTCATAAGAATAAGACAACTTTCCGCAAATATCCCTTAAAGATGCAACTTTCATGATATAAGATCTTTGGGGTGAAATTAAACGAGTATATATATATATATATATATATATATACGATATATATATATATATATTATATTATATATTTAATTTGAGTTAAAAAGTCGGGCTTTACATCAATAAAATGAGAGTTTTTAGAAATTTATTTAAAATCCATACGTTTCGGCTAGCATCTTAGCCATCATTCACTGGCAATCAATTTAACTATAAAAATTAAAACTAAATAAATAATAATTTATTATATAGAAATAATATATCTTTCATTTTGGAAAATTCCTCATAATTTAAAATAAGTCATTGGGTGTTTTGCCTCCTATGGGCTAAAAGAGAAGAATAAAAAATTCCTGAATAAGATATTATACTCGAAGATGCATCTAATACAGCTCAACAATCATTCACGAATAATACGAGCGCTATTTTCCATCGTAACAAAATCTAATTTTTGTTTAGATTTTTATTTATATGCATAACACAGCAACGCGTGATCGGGCACCGATAGTAATATTTAAAGACTTTCAATATCAAAATGTGCCAATTCAATTTCAGTTTCAGAAATCAGTTTTAGATTAGTCTGGTACTTGCAAAGCTTATTAATAAAACCAAGAAGCGTATATATGAAGCATGCGTTGCAGTAGTTAAACCATCCATTTCATTTGTGTTAGTTGCCTCTTTCACTATCAATTAGTAATTTTTTATACTAACAATTTTCTAGAAATATTTTTATGGGTAAATAACGTTTGCCGGGTTAGCTATTATATATATATATATATATATATATATATATATATTAATATACATATATATTATATATATATATATACGAGGTGTGTTCAAAAAGTACCCGGAATTACTAATAATTAAATTTCGCGGGTCTGGAGTGTCTGATTGTCAAAATTTTTTTTTTAATGTGTTGGTATACATGCCCCTAAAGTATGATTTACTTTGTCTGTGGTAGTCGCTAAGGTTCGACGTGTTTTTCTGAGCTCGGCGATTTTTACAATGGAAGAATTGAAAAGTCAAAGAATTTGTATTAAATTTTGCGTAAAAAATGAAATAAAGTGCAAAAATTCACCAGATATGGTGTGACTTTTTCCTATTCCCAAAGTTGAAGAGACCCATGAAAGGACGGCGGTTTTCCTCGATTGAAGAAAATCGCTGAGAGTGCTCAAGGACATATCAAAAAGTGAATATCAAGGGTGCTTCGAAAATTGGAAAAAACGCTGGCATAAGTGTATTATATCTGGGGGAGACTACTTTGAAGGGGACCACATTAATGTAGACGAATAAAAAATATTTTTTTGAAAAAAACGAAAATTCCGGGTACTTTTTGAACAGACCTCGTATATATATATATTAGGGTGGTTCTTAATATTGTTCCAAATTGGGAAAAAAACAATTTTCTGAAAGTTTTAGCTCTTAATATTAACTTTTAGATAGTGCGCAATTCAATCAAAGTTTTGTATGGAAATAGCATGAAAAAAAAATTGTTTCCGCTGTACGGAGAATGGTTCGTCAACGAGGCACTTGAGGGCGCAGGAGATTTTTCGTTTGGAGGAAGAAAAATCAACACCATAAAGTACGCTGATGATCTAGTAGTGATATCGAAAAACCAAAACGAGGTGCAAAATATGATGAGCAGAATCGTCGAAGTGGGTAGAAGATACGGAATGGAAATCAACATAGACAAGTCTAAAGTGATGAGAATCACAAAAACAAATAACTCCCTGAGGATAACGGTAGAAAATCGAGAATTGTAAGACGTGGATCACTTCAAATACTTAGGAAGCATACTAACCAGAAACGGATACTGCACGAAAGAGATCAGGACAAGGATCGCAAGCGCTAAGGCGGCAATCACAAAGAAAAGAATGCTACTGACGAGCAAACTGAGTCTTGACTTACGGAAGATACCAATAAAGTGCTACGTCTGGAGCATAGCTCTGTACGGATCGGAGACATGGACCCTAAGAAAGGCCGATAAAAAACACCTCGAAAGTTTTGAAATGTGTTGCTGGAGGTGAATGGAAAAGATAAAGTGGACAGACAAAGTAACAAATGAAGAAGATCTGAGAAGAGTGGGCGAAGAAAGGATTCTTCTGACCACAATTCCGAGAAGCAAAGGAAACTGGATCGGACCTCTTATGCAAAAAGAGTGCTTCCTGCACGACGTCGTCGAGGGTAAAATAGAAGGAACAAAAGGAATGGGAAGAAGAAGAATGCAGACTATTGACGACTTACGTGAGAAGAGAAAATACAGGGAACTGAAAGCCGAAGCACATGATCAAGGAGAATGTAAACAGAAGTTTGGAAAGTAAAATACATGAAATAAAAAAAAATGGTGATAGAGTATAGTGGTAATGGGGTGAAGGGCAAGGAAATAATTTGTTGTGGTGGCTCTCACACCATGGACCTGCCTTCGGGCAGACTACCATTTATTATTATTGTTATTATTATTATTATTATTATATATATATATATATATTGTAGAGCTTTGAACAAAGAATCCAAAATGTAATAAAAAACAAAAAAGTTTTTTAAAAGACAATTTTTTCGGGACTAGGTACGCGTCATCATCAGGACATCTGGCAAGAAACATAATCTTGATAAGATTTAAGCAAACAATATGTTTAAGAAAGCAGAAGATGGTGGATTTTTTATTTAAAATGTATAAAATTGCGGAAAAAATAATGTACAGAAATATGACAATATAATAAAAATGAAAATGATAAAAATGAATGAGTGGATTATATAACAAATTATTAAAAATTTGAAAAAATTGAAAGTTTTAGAAAGTTTTGAAAAGGTTACTGAAAAAACAGAATTAATTACCAGTATAATTGATTATACACTAACACTTTTTTTTACTAAAAAAGATTTTATTAAAAAAAGTGATTTTGTAAATTTCTTTTCAGACGAAGAAACATATTTTGTAATGACTTGACTTAAAAACTTATAAGTGAAGTGTTTTCTCCTTAAAAATCTATCCGTTCTGCATTGCAGACTAGTGGATAAATAATGTTACAGGTATACATGTAAACAAAATTTATACTTAAAATTTAAATTCTTATAAAATATCTGATAATTTTATGTGCACTTTTGACCGCCAAATGGCTTTTTTTTACTTTTTATTAGATCTCAGAAACCGCTACACCTGCGGTTCCAAAAAAAATTCAGTTTTTTATTTGGTCAATAAAATAAAAATGTTCTTTGAATCTTTGAAATCGAATGTTCCGTTCTGTCAAAAACTGAACTGCAATTTTAGCTCTTTTTCCCCCGTATCTTTAAAACGGCCGATCCTGCCTTGAATCAATAGAATTCGAATGTTTTTGTTTGCAAAATACCTGCAATGAGTTAATAATTGGACGTATTTTTGCAATCTTCAAATGACTGTTTTAAGTAGTAATTTTTAGTTTATTAAATGTTTAATATTATTAGTTTTTATTTTGTGTTATATACTTGTAGTTTATATTAAGTATTATGTATTTATTTAAAAGCTATCTATGATCTTTTAAATACTCGAATTTTCTCATATATTATCTTTAGTTTATAATTTGTACACTTTAAAATAGAATTATATTGTATTATTTCAATGGACGTTAAGTAAATAAACAAATAAATTTTAATAATTTGACCCGGATCATTTATAACTATTATATCTGAATCCGATCTTACATCTATCTCATCTATGAACCTGATCGCAAAAGAAGAAGCAAGCTTGGTAGAGCTACCGAGACATGTTGATAATGAAGACTGTAGAGTGTAGACGTTATTTCGCGCGGTCTATTTTTCAAAACAAATTTAGATTTATAATTCAACCTCTTATTATAAATGGAATAAACGACTATATAATAAAATATAAATCTTATTCTATATATATAGTATATATATATCTTATTCTATATAATTGATAATTAGAATGCTTTTTATCAGCGTAAACATTAATTAAGCCCATACTAACTTCAAGCAGTCTCTCCAATGGGCAGTTTTACCACTTCGGTTGTTCGTCGCTGTCCATTCAGGATCTTCTACTTCTAAAACAGCTACCATATCTCTTTTTGATAACATTTTTTTTATACATAATTTATTGTGTTATTTGATGCAGTTCCATCGTACCACTGCGTTTGCTAAACGCGTTTTTCTATTTTTATTTATGGTTTTTATTTAAAATTTAAGACATTTTTTATTTTAATTTTATAATTAGAAAAAAAAAACAATATCATTCTGAGATGTCAGTTCAAAACTATTCCAAAAGCAAGATGACATTTTATTTAAAATGGTGTTTAAAAAAGTAATGTTGGCTCATTTTAATGTTAATACTCAAATAACATAATTTTTGCTAAAAAACAACAAATAATGTCGAAAAATATAAATTTCATATAAAACAACAAATAATGTGGAAATTGATTTTTAATGACCTAAAATTGATACATTATTTCAGTTATAAGACAATAAATGTTATTAATAGACGTAAGACGAAGAAAGATGATGTAACTTCGTTTTTATAGACATTTTTGCACGTAATTTTCATACAATAAACAGTTACTTTATAAATTATGTATTGGCAGTTCTGATCGAACATCTTTTGTCATATCTCTCGTATTAGCATAATTCCGATATCATAAATGTTTTGGTCGGTCTTGGCAATAAACTGATCGAAGTGCTTTTTGATCTCCTCATTCGAGGTAAAGGTTTTACCGCCTAAACATTTTTTTAGTGACCGGAACAAATAATCGTCCGATGATAGCAGGGCTAGAGGATATGATGAATGTGTCATTGGGTTCCATTCAAGCTTCAAAAACTAATGGCGATTGACCAAAATTTTGCGAGGTCTTGCGTCATCTCGATGCAGGACTATGCCTAGTTGTGGGTAAATTCTGACCTTTTTTATTGAAGTATATCATTTAGTTTATCCAGCTGATGACATAACGCATCCGAATTAACCGTTATGTTATCCTGGAAAAGCTGAAAAATAAACAACTCCTTTAAAATCTTACCAAACATACCGCATCACCCTCTTCTGGCAAATTTCAGATGTATTCTCGTTATAGTAATCGCAAAAACTCAAAAATGAATTTTTACGTTTCAAAGCATGTTGATGCATTCATGTGGGAATACAATTTTTCAAAGTTCAAAATTATTATTCGATTTCTATTGATGGAGAAACGTGCTGTTAGTTTTTTGCAAAGTCTGGTCCAGCCGTTTGGAAGATACGGTGCAATAAGTGGTAAAAACGTGAATTCAGTTTCTGAGAGAACGAAGCGGTCGATTTGATTGATTCAAGATATATTTTACTCCAATTGACCGAGTATCATTGACTAATTTTTTGGAAAAACAGGTCTACCGGTTTTGTAGAAACAGAGAAAAAAGTTTAAAAAATGATATTTGGAGGAAAATAATGATCATTAGACATATACACATCAAATTATAAGATATTTTATAAAAATTGTAGTAATGAGTACTAATTTTGTTTTAATTTTTATGAGTTCCGTAGCAAGATATATCGTTTTTAAAGTTCACTTATAAGGTTTAAATAAATCTTCTCGACAGTATGGATCAAGCGACTTAAATGATTTGAAAAACATTCGGTTCGTGCTGACCGCGAGACGTAGGTACTGCGTAGTTTTTTTTTACGAAAGGCAAGAGGTGCGGAGAGCGCAAATGATCAAAATGATTGCAAAAACATTTTTCTTGTTTTGACATTGTGAATAAATGTTGAATATAAAAATTTCGAAATCTCCAAAAACGTTTTTTATAGTTACAGGGTAGTTGTCCCATCTGTATGTAGTTTTTTTTATTATTACAAAAGTGATGACTTTTTTAACTTTCCGCAGAAAAGTGAAAAAATTTTCGTCCATGTTTTAGCTCGCAATTCTTAATCGATTTTGAAAATTCAAAAACCGTTCGAAAGATATTGGCTGGGAATCGTGCTGATTAGTTTTTGGTAAAGATCGGCCGAGCCGTTTTCTTGTGATAAAGTTTAAAAAAAAATCTACGATTTTTATTATTATTATTTTGATGGTAGATACCATAGTTTTCTAGATTATACTAAAATATTACAGCCATACGTGGAATTCTGTCTTAAGGCAATTAAGGCATCGTGCCTTAAGGCAAATTGCTGGAACTATTAACATTTTTGAAAAAAATTTACTTCAAAAAAATAAGATTTTTGACAAACAATTGGACAAAAAATTACTTTTTTTTGAAAAAAAAAATTTTTTTAATTTTTTTTTTGAAAAAAATGTTTTCTTTATTTTGACATATTTTGAAAGATCTAAACTTTTTTTCAAAGCAATCGTACTGCTTTAACTGCATAAAGACGAAATATCAAACCGCGTAAGCGCCGCGTCGACGTCTAACGCGTAAACATTGGTACGGAACCCATAGGAATGTAAACCAAAATCATACTTATTGTTAAAATCTCTATAAAATGTCTGATAATTTGATGTGCATATGTCTAATGATCATTTTTGTCCGCCAAATGGCATTTTTTTTTACTTTTTTTATTAGATCTCCGAAACCGCTAGACCTGCCTTTATGAAAATTTAATCGGTTCTTCACCTTGTCAATACAAGTAAAATGTTTTTTGAATTATTAAAATCGGACGCTCCGTTCTCTTAAAAACTGAGTTACCGTTTTCGGCACTTTTTGCCCCGTATCTTCGAAACGGCTAGACCTGACTTTGCCAAAAACTAATCAGCACGTCTCCTTATCAATGCGAATCGAATGTTTTTTGAATTATTCAAATCGGTTGATCGGTGATTTTTTCTAAGGTATGCCAAAATATTCAGAAACATTTGAAACGTCGAGAAATGCAAAAATTTTCATTTTCGATTTTTTTGCGATTACTATAACTTGCCCTACGGGAAGTTAAATATTACAGCCATACGACAACTTGTTCAGCTTCAAAAATTCGTCAAAGTTTGCAAAAATTAGTATCGTTTTTTTGGCATTTGTTAAAATTAGACCTTTCGTCAACGTTTGCGCAAAAACGCCTGAACCGATTTTAGAAATTTAAGAGCCGTTTTATGTATTTCGATAAGGATTTAGTCCAGTCATTTGGTGCAAAAAAAGGCTGTTGCCGGTACAGTACTCCGGTAATTCTGAAAATTGGTAATATCATAGATTTCGAGGTTCTCTTTACGAAAATCAACTTTGCCACCTCAAATTTGAACGGCAAGTTGCCGCCATTTTGAAAAAATGGCGTCAAAAATCAGCTTTTTTAAAATATCTCTTTTCTGGCTCATTCCACGATAAAAGTATATATGTACGAATTAAACTAGAGAAAATTTGCTACAATTCCTTAGAAAACCGTTTATTTGTAAAATTGATAGTTTGAGAGTACGGCCGCCTCAAAGTCTTTGCTGCTCTCGCAGTAGTATCAAATCTCTCCATATATGACAGCACTTCGAACTTGACCACATTCTCTCTAATAATTAATATTTTCAATGTTAAATTAAGCGAATAAGATCTAGAAATAAAATAATTCAAATATTTTTCGTTTTTTTTTTTTTGCTAATTTTTTAACACTTCAATGGCAAAGTAGCTATAAGTATAATTATAGCTTGAGTAGCACCTTATAGCTTCAAGTAGCTTGAAGCGTTAAAAAATCAGCAATAAACAGAAAAATATTTAAATTATTTTATTTCTAGATCTTATTCGCTTAATTTAACATTGAAAATATTAATTATTAGAAAGAATGTGCTGATATATATGACAGATTTAATACTATGATACTATGATACAAATTTTCGTCGACGATTTAGGGAACACGAATCAACCGATTTGAATAATTCAAAAAGCATTCGATTCGTATTGATAAGGAGACGTGCTGATTAGTTTTTGGCGAAGGCAGGTCTAGCCGTTCCGAAGATACGGAGCAAAAAGTGCCGAAAACGGTAACTCAGTTTTTAAGAGAACGGAGCGTCCGATTTAAATAATTCAAAAAACATTTGACTTGTATTGACAAGATGAAGAATCGATAAAATTTTCATGAAGGTAGGTCTAGCGGTTTCGGAGATATGGAGAAAAAAGTAAAAAAATGAGCCATTTGGCGGTCAAAAATGATCATTAGACATATGCGCATCAAATTATCAGATATTTTATAGAGATTTTAACAATAAGTATACATTTTGTTAACATTCCTATGGGTTCCGTACCAATGCTTATGCGTTAGACAGCGACGCGGCGCTTACGCGCTTTATATTTTGTCCCTATGCAGTTAAAGCAGTACGATTGCTTTGAAAAAAAGTTCAGATCTTCCACAATATGTCAAAATAAAGAAAAAAAAAATTTTTCAAAAAAAAAATTAAAAAAAAAATTTTTTTTTTTTTAAATTTTTTTTCAAAAAAAGTAATTTTTTGTCCAATTTATAGTTTCTCAAAAATCTTATTTTTTCAAAGTAATTTTTTTTTAAAAATCTTAATCGTTTTTTAAAAAATAATAATTTTTGGTACGGGAAGTTCCAGCAATTTGCCTTAAGGCACGATGCCTTAATTGCCTTAAGACAGAATTCCACTTACAGCTAGTTTTCGATTTTTTTGCGATTACTATAACTTGCCCTACGGGAAGTTAAAAAAATGCCATTTGGCGGTCAAAAATGATCATTAGACATATGCACATCAAATTATCAGATATTTTATAGAAATTTTAACAATATGAATCAATTTTGTTTACATTCCTATGAGTTCCGTACCAGTGTTTATCCGTTAGACGGCGACGCGGCGCTTACGCGCTTTGATATTTTGTCTGTATGCAGTTAAAGCAGTACGATTGCTTTGAAAAAGAGTTCAGAATTTCCAAAATATTTCAAAATAATTTTTTTTCAAGGAGTCTTTTTTTTAAAGTAAATTTTTTTCAAAAATGTTAATCTTTTTTAAGAAAAAATTTTTTGGTACGGGAAGTTCCAGCAGTTTCCCTTAAGGCACGATGCTATGCACCCCACTAGTCTTTAAACAAATCACTGCTATTTATGTTTTAGATAATAGTAATTGTTTCACCTGAAAGAGGGTACTGATTAAAACTTCTTATCAGAGTTCAACACCGAGTAAGTGTGTAACAGTTTGCGTCTTAGCTCTTTTATCGCACACCTCCCAACATTAGATGGCGCTATTTACACAAAGAATTCTCACTTTTCCTATCTAGCTAAGACGTACGTTTCCAAATTGACAACTGGCAACTGGATGTCATTCGTTGTGCAAGGAAAGCTAGAATTGGCTGTCATGGCCCATGTATTTCTTTCTCTGTGCAGTGCATTAAAAGTGAAACTGAAATTTAAGTTTAGTGCTTTAGTGTGAAGACTGTTGAAAAATAGGGATTGTGAAAAATATATTCGTGAAACGGCTTTATTCATTATTCGTGTGAATTTTAATGATAACATTTATGTGATCTCTGATGGTGTTTGCAAATACTTTTGACATTTTCTTTCGCCTTTGCCAAATATGGTGATGCGTGTAGTTAATCTGGATTCATAGTTGTGCAATGAGGTAAATACAATTTATTATTATGATTTATTATTGAAGATTGTTATGGTTATAGTAAAATTAGAGACTTATTTACTATTAATGTGTAAATAATGTACATAGACATTTTTATTCTCAATTTTATTCGGTACTTATTATTTATTTAATATACTATAGTATTTATTAAATATCATTTGCCTTAAAATGCATTGAATATACATTTGCATTAAAATAGTTTACTTCTTAGTAAATTCGAAACCATTTTTAATACATACCTGCCACAATACTAAAAATTTATTTCACTGCTTCTGTCAATATCAATAAATGAAAATTGATTAAAAACTGCGCAGATTTGATAAATTTTTAACTTTCCCGTAGGGTAAGTTATTGTAATCGTCCAAAAATCGAAATCGAAAATATTTACATTTCTCGACGTTTTGAAGGTTTCTGAACATTTTGGCATACTTCAGAAAAATGGATGCGGGTGTGTGTATGTGTGTGTGTGTATGTATGTATTGATACAATTTTTCGTCCACGTTTTCGGGCGCACGAATCAACCGATTTGAATCTCCGAAAAACATTCGATTCCTATCGATAGGGAGATGTGCTGATTAGTTTTTGGCAAAGGCAGGTCCAGCGGTTTCGGAGACACAGAGCTAAATGTGCAAAAAATGATAGTTTTTGAGGAAACTAAGCGTCCGATTTGAATGATTCAAAGAACTTTCTGCTTTTTTTAACAAAATAATTAATTTTGTTAAATTATTTTGTTAATTTTGTTTTAATAATTAATAATTAAATTTTTAAAAAATTTTTTTTTTTGTATATCGAAAATAATTCAGATTTTTATTTTAATTCTGTTCTAATATACTTTAAACAAATAATTTCAACTTTGCAATTCAGTTTATATAATTCTTATAAATATTAGACAATGTTACAATATTAATAATCTATTTGAAAACATTCAGTATTCCTCGAACATTTCGTTACGGTACGGGAAGTTCCAGCAATTTGCCTTAAGGCACGATGCCATATACCCCACTAGTTAGAGTTACATTTATCAACATATTTTCATATGCCTCGGTTTCTAGTTATGTTACGTATTGCGATATTTTTAATATAAACATCATATACGTATTTAAATGTATACTTTATTGATACGGTATATTGTTTATGTAATTTACTGCTCATTTATTCAACAATTACTCACAACGTTAGTGCTTATGTATGAAAAACACCTACTCATTTTATTTGATTATATTTGCAGATATTCTGCGCAATTCAACTTTTGTTTAACACAAGCATATTTTACACGTTTTGGAATGAAAATTCTTTTGATAATGTTATATTGGTTAAATTACTTCCCGCAGGATAAGTTATTGTAATCCTCTAAAAATCTAAATTGGAAATTTTTGCATTCTATGGCACACCTTAGAAATAAATGTGTGTGTGTAGTATGTCGATTATATGGATACAAATTTTCGTTGAATTGAATAATTCGAAAAACATTGAATTCCTACTGATTAGTTTTTGGCAAAGACGTGTCCACTTATTTCGGAGAAAGTAAACAAAGAGTGCAGAAAATAGAAATCGAGTTTTTAAAATCCAATTTCAATAATTCAAAGAACATTCAATTCGTAATGATGGGAAGCAGTGATGATTATTTTGTGACAAAGACAGGTCCAGCCGTTATGTTGTTAGGGTGCTAAATGTGCAAAAAATGGCAGTTTTTGAAAGAATGAATCATTCGATAAGAATGATTCAAAAAATCAGGAGGGCAAAAGGAAATTTTGTTTCATTTCCAAAAAATAATTTTTTTGAATAACGAAAATAATTCGGATTTTAATTTTAATTCTAGCTAAAATTTTAAAGCTCACAATTTTAACTTTGCAATTCAGTTTATATAATTCTTATAAATGTGAGACTATATCCTCCATTATAATACCTCTTCATTAAATTCCGTTCATTTACTCTTCATGTAGACTTATATAAATGCCATAGTCTAATTTTCAAGCTCTTATTTGCTGTCTATAATATGCGAATAATGTAAGTTTCAGTGCTTATAATAATATTCTGTAAATCATTTAATATTTTTCGAATATTTCATTACGGCACAGGAAGTTCCAGCAATTTGCTTCAAAGCACGATGCTATACACCACTAGTTGCTCTCTTATTCAACGATTACTCATAACGTTAGAGCTTATGTAGAAAAAAACGCCTATTTTAAATAATTGATATTATCATGAATTAACTTTTGTAATTTAAATGCAATTGCACATAACACATTTTAAAACTATTAAAATAGTTTTGTGTAGTTTATTGTTTCGAGACTTTTCGCAAAATCATATTATTTTATGTAGAGTTTTTTTATTATTATAAATTTCACAATTACACTTTATATATATATATTTTTTTTTTTTTAACTTCCCGTAGGGTAAGTTATAGTAATCGCAAAAAAATCGAAAATGAAAATTTTTATATATCTTTACGTTTCAGAGGTTTCTGAACATTTTGGCATACCTTAGAACAAATGGATGTATGTGTGTGTGTGTGTGTGTGTGTGTGTGTGTGTATGTGTGTGTGTATGTGTGTGTATGTGTGTGTGTATGTATGTACGTGTGTGTATGTATGTGCGGATACAAATTTTCGTCGACGATTTCGGGAACACGGATAAACCGATTTGAATAATTCAAAAAACATTCGATTCGTATTGATAAGGAGACGTGCTGATTAGTTTTTGGCGAAGGCAGGTCTAGCCGTTCCAAAGATACGGGGCAAAAAGTGCCGAAAACGGTAACTCAGTTTTTAAGAGAACGGAGCGTCCGATTTGAATAATTCAAAAAACATTTTACTTGTATTGACAAGATGAAGAATTGATTAAATTTTCATGAAGGCAGGTCTAACGGTTTCGGAGATCAAATGAAAAAAGTAAAAAAAAATGCCATTTGGCGGCCAAAAATGATCATTAGACATATGCACATCAAATTATCAGATATTTTATAGAGATTTTAACAATAAGTATGAATTTGGTTTACAGTCCTATGGGTTCCGTACCAGTGTTTACGCGTTAGGCGGCGACGTGGCGCTTTACGCTCTTTGATAATTCGTCTTTATGCAGTTAAAGCAGTACGATTGCTTTGAAAAAAAGTTTAGATCTTTCAAAATATGTCACAATAAGGAAAATATTTTTTTTTTCAAAAAAAAAAAAAAATTAAAAAAAATTTTTTTTCGAAAAAAAAATTTTTTTTCAAAAAAAAAGTAATTTTTTTTCCAATTTATAGTTTTTCAAAAATCTTATTTTTTCGAAGTAAAATTTTTTCAAAATTGTTAATCGTTTTTTAAAAAAAAAATAATTTTTGGTACGGGAAGTTCCAGCAATTTGCCTTAAGGCACGATGCCTTAATTGCCTTAAGACAGAATTCCACTTACAGCTAGTTTTAATTTTTATTTGGCCTCGCTTACTCTGAGCATTTAGCCACCTACAACATTTTTATTTATTTACATTCTAATTTTTATATCAATTTCAATCTATTTATGTATCCTATTCTAAATTCTTCTTCTTATTTTTCTTCAATTCTTCATTCTTCTTTCAAGCTCCAATACTTCTCTTCTTACTCCTAATTCAATTCAACTATGCGAATTCTGTTAATCCCAATTTTCTTAATTTTTTATTCAAATTCTATTTAACAAGTACAATTTTTATTTGATTTCTACACATATTTTTTTTCATAAATTCTACGTCATTGACAGGATTTGATCCGAGGATCCATGTCGTGTGAATCGAACACGCTACCAAAGAGCTATGCTCGCCACTTATACATTTTCATTAATATTTTTACTGTAAATTGGTTTTGCTAATTAGTCGGATTTTATTTTCAATTAAAACCAAAATTTAACATATCAATAATTTTATTATTAATTTTTTTTTAACTTCCCGAAGGAAAATGTTTCAAGCCATTCTGAATCGAATGAGACCAAATTTGGAAAAAGTATGTGTGCGTGAACAGATTTTTTGCCGTAAATCAACGTTTTCTCAAAAACGGCTAGACTGATTTCAAACATTTAAAAGCCATTCGATGTATCTCAATGAGGACTACCGTTTCTCAGTTTTGTGAAGAGTATCTTTGTAATTTGGAAAAAAGTGTTAAACTTTTCGTCCACATTTAACCTCGTACTACCCAATCGATTTTAAAAAATCAAACACTGTTCGGAAGATATTATTTGGGAATGATACTGATTAGTTTTAGGTGAAAATCTACCTAGCCGTTTTCTTATAATTAACTGATGTAAAAAAAATTTAAGCCGATTTTTATGAAACTTTTTTTGGCGATATATATCATGGTCTTATAAAACTTACTGAAATATTACGGCCTTACGACAAGTTGTTCGATTTTAAAAATTCATCAAAGTTTGAGAATTTGAATAGTTTTTTTGAAGTTTGTTAAAATTAAAACTATACGATTTACTTGGTATAACGATAGAGTACTTGGTCTTAGTGAACATAGTAAACCATTAAAGTCCTACAGAAACTGGTTCAATTATAAAAATTGTTGATTTTTTAAAATATGCTTTTAGAAAATACTCCGAGTTAACGAGTTTGTTTGTTTTCAATTATGTGTAATAAGTCCATATTTTTATTGATTAATTCGATTGTTTACACATATCGGGAAGTTCATGTAACTTGCCTCAAGGCTAAATACCAATGCGAACTATTTAGTTACACTTTTTTGTTCATACAAACTTCATTGGAGTTAATTCGCTCCATATTTTATTCTTAACAATTTATTGATGGTTGAGGCATCCGTTTACTAAATTTTGGTTTTAGTTGTCGATTAATCGCAGGCTATCGATGATAATCAAGAAATCGATTAATAACGTGTTAACGTTCCTTATTAACCTAATTAATTTCATAACAATATTTGTTTTATTATCTATAATTTTCTATCTTTTCCACGTTGCCGATAGGTGAAAAATTTAATACATCAGTTCACTAGGGTAGATATTATGATAAAGTTCAGTTCAATGGGATTTTCTAATATTAATTTATTTTCTTCAATCAAATTTTATTGGTATGAAACAGAGCACACAATGAGCAGAATATGAAGTAACACTATTAAAGTACATAAATGAAAATATTGATAGTTAATGTAAAATAAATGATGAAGAGCAGTGTTGACTACAACGGAAACACTCGTTCATTCACTGGAGCCGGAGGTCACTGGGCCATTTGATTTTTAATCGTTTGATGGACTGAGCAATATTTCGATGGTTGGATCTGTTTACACTTGGGATTTTTAGAACCTTTTTTAAGTAGAAGTTTGATATGTACCATAGTTTAATTTTCAAAATTCGTTGTATTTCGACAACTTTGCATAATATTATTTAATTTTAATTATTACAGCCCAATGCCATAAGTCCATATAGAAATTATAATTGTATTCTAGATAATGACTATATTATCATTTAGAAAAAGGTTTTCTTTATTGAAGCCAATATGTAATTGCTTATTTGAACTTAGATTTGTATTTTCTAGTTATCAAAGTAAGAGCGGCAATTTAATTTTAGAATTAATATATAAACCGTAATTAGAGTGAACTGATGGATTATGTTGTTTTGGAGAAATTACAAGATAATTATATTGACTTGTATTATGCTTAATTTTATTTATTTCATTTAAAAACCAAAAAAATAATAATGCGGACAAAAAAATAGCTTTGATAAAATAAAAGTCCGACTTTTATTTATGATAATAATAAATTTGAATTCTCAGTTGAGCGAAATGATAGCACTGAACAAGCTAAATTTTTTTTTTCAATGCTTTAAAGAAATAAATTTTTCTTCAATATAGTCATTTTAAATAAATCTTAAAAAATCATATTATGTTTACACTTCAATATATGGAACCTAATTTCAAATCATATATAAATATAAAATATTTGAATAATTAGAAAATTAAAGATTAAGTCTAACGAACTTCATTAATATAGCTCTTTTCTAACTCTGCCCTATGTGTATATAATTATACACCCACAATTATTCTTTATAATATTTAAACATGTACGTATCTTACTGTCTACCCAACTTTAAAAAAAAATCTAAGCACACACACACATATATCACTATTTTAATAATTCTATTTTTCATAGACCTTTATAAAAATAAATCAATGTTTCAATAAATCTATTTTTATAGAAAAATATCGATTTTTTACTAGTGAGTAAGCGGACAAAAAATGTTTTGCTGCGTTGAATCAAAATATCTGTTTTAAATATATTTTTTTGGATATGAATAATTTAATTGTTTCAATATTTAAGGTACATATAAATATGAATCACCGAATAGTTTATGAGTTTTTTACATATTTAAAAAATACTTCTACTTATATTTATAAAGTATTTAATCGATTCGCATTTCAAGAGTAAAGGACGTTTCTAATCGAAATAACTAGCGTGTAACGGCATCAATGAATATTTTACTCTTAAAAATAATTACCATTATTCCTCACTGTCGAACCAATTTAGAATATCAGGAACATAGATAAGCAAAGGAAATAGATGGTTCACTTGAAGGATATTTCGGAGTCATCAGAATAGTTGCGCATTGCGCCGCTAGAAGTGCTACTGGTCGTAGAACCTCTAATAAAAGGTTTACATACCAGATAATTATGGGTTTACACCCATTTATATCTCACTTATACGTAACAAGCCGAATATATAAATAGAAAAAAATCAGATAAAGAGATGTATGCAATTTCTCAATTATAAGCATAATACACATGCTTAAATGATATCACAAAAACATAATAATACTACAATTAAAGGCTTCGTACAATGTTGATTAGGAATATATGCATTTATTTTCGTGTAAATCGAAAAAATGAATTTTAAAAATCTGTTTCTTAATTGATCTTCATCAACAAGAGATAAACTGGAGGTTTGTGATCTTTCATTGAAATCCTAGAAGTTATTTTATGATATTTGGAGAAATTACGGAAAATTTTGTTTATATTGTATTCTTAATAACAAAAATACTTAACCACACCAACCTGTTCGAAATGCCGTGTAGGCGTAAAATTTTCGAAATAAAAACATAAAAATTTCTCTAAATAAACTATATTATTTATATCAGTGTAACTGTGATTTTTTTTTTAAATTATAAAAAAAATTAATACTAATTTAATAATTTGACCAAAATACTCAAATATTTTTTAAACATTTTGATAGATAGAACTAAAATACAAAGAATACATTTGACTGATACGTAGGATAAAATGTTTTTTTTATTATTTTGTTGATTAAAAATCGAAACGTTTAATTTTTAAAAAGAGTGCGCGTAAGGATCACACGCGATTGAAGTAAAACTTATTTGCTACTGTACAAAGTAGCAAATTTAAGTTAAGTAAAAATAAATACATCATATAACAATTTTGAATAATGTTTATTAGTAATATGGTAACACTCATGATGCACACATTTATTAGTGTCGACAATTATACACGTTTATATAATGCTAAATTATAAATTATATATTTATAATTGCATTAAAAATATGTATAATATTTACAAACAATAATGTAATCAAGGTCATACTTGAAATATGACATGATCGGTTTAAAGTAATTGCTGATTAATAAATTCTATAATATTCGTTCACACAGTGTATTATGTTATGTTGAACAACGCCTAAACAAATATTGTTTTTGTAACTTCAGTCATCATGTAATAATTGTGTTTGAAGAACTTTATGTAATTAAAATTAACATACATTCATTTACTGTTTGTATATTTTTACTTTTTCGCTGACGATATAATCTAATTCTTGGAACAACTGTAATATCTGTCTTGCCTAAAAAATTGAAGCCATACTTTTATATTTGTTTTATTTATCAAGCCCTGCACATAGCTTGATCTATGAATCATTTTCTTTTTTATGTGAACGTTAATGCAATGATCATCATCAATATTACGAGGTAATAAATTAACCATATTATCAACGTCAACAGGCACATTTATAATTTGTCCAAATATTCCAAATTGTCCATTTGCATGTCTCAATCGTCTAATTTGCATAAAGCACAACCTAGGTGAAATTAACCTTTCAAATACAGTATCTAGTTTAGGTAGATAATTTGGTATAGGTGGAAATACAAACCCGTTAAATTTACACAAAGTGGGAATTTTACCCGAATTTAATGCATTTCGATAAGTTTGACATCCAACCTGATTATTTGAATCAATATTCAGAAAACCTTTATTAAGAATTTGTTTTTGAGCATAATTTGATATTTCTAAGTCACTTTGAAACCAAAGTCGATCACACACAAAACATACATAGCCAAAGCTATCATTTGTAAATTGTTTTTCAAACAATTTTTGTGCATTCCTAAACAAATTGAAGTCTTTATATGGAAGTTCAAATACTTCATTTGACTCTTGCAAAAGATCAGTTCTTGTCACATTATATACAGTCATCAATTTGCAATTGACGTGATGTTGTTGCTGTACCAGAAAAAGTAACAGCAGTACTTTCATCTAAAAAGATAACAGAATAATATATTTGAATGTGAATAGTTGAAGCGTTTTTCAGGATTAAATAGCAAAAAGAGATTTTTACTTATGTCATTGGTGTTGACATTCACATCTAAATTGATACCTTGCTCAAGATTTTCTAATAAATTGGAAGTAACCGATTATTTTCCTGCAGTTATTTTGTTTGACGATGTAATCTTGATCTTTCAAGACTAAATTAAAATTAGTCTCCATAGCCATCATAAAAGAGAAACATGTAAACTTACGTTAAATTTCCAATGAAGAAATATTGTTTCTACAATTTCACTCATCATGTAATTGTGTTTGTAAAACTTCATTATTGACTGCTTGTTTGTTTAAATATTTAAATATTTTTATAAAAATATTTTCCATTTTAGTAATAACCTCAAAGGTATATAGTAACCTCGAAAAACTCGAATAACACAAATGCAGCACAGATTCCTCACATGTTTCATTATTTGCGATTATTTGCACTACAATTATTTATGGGGGACAGGATAAAATATTCTTCCGATCCTGACATTTTTATTAACTCACAATTTATAATACTACATATTTAACCTTAAAAAGTTTTGACATAACACAGGAAATTTGAACAATATGTTTCATGCTTTTGGTGAATACTCGCAACATCTGCGCTAACTAGCGTCGTAAGCGCGAATCATGCAAGCGATCACTTTACACTCATGTCGATTTACACCCATATCGCGCCTAAAGAAGTTTTACTTCAAAAGATCCTCAACCAAAATTAATTTTGAAAATTGTGTTAAATCATAACTTGTAGATTATCCAATTTTTTAGTGCATTGTCGAGCAATTTAATTGTGTTCATATACTTGATTTTGCGTTTCTTATACTGCGCAAAACAATACTAAATTTCTTTCAATATATTTTAAAACTCTATTTTGCAAAAATTCCTCCTGAGTCCTTATTTCAACGATTAAAATCACATCTTTAGCATACTCGCATGATGATACTTGCATTTACTATCTTCACAAACTTTAATGAAAAAACAAACGAAAGCTCTCTAAAAAAACAATTATTATAGTCGCAGGCACAGCCTAGTGCATACGTGCATGTCTGAGGTACTCATTTTGTAGTACTGGCTATGTATCATTGATTTTTGAATATGATGTTGAGATTGGAATAGAAATGGAATAGAATTAGAGGTAAGAACAAGAAACAAGAAGATATATTTAGAAGATCGAAGAAATTTGAAATTAAGAGAAGTAGAATTAGTTTGGTAAATAGAATATATAGATAGTCAATGGTATATAAAATAAGAGAAGAAATGTTGTAGGTTGCTATCCATTTATAAATAGGGAAAATATGGACAATATGACAGTATTTTATTTTTTGAAGATATTTTTTAAGGACATATTGGGATGCTAATTTTTAAGATGGCCGTTCACAAATCAATCATTTGTTTCTCTTTGGGACAGCAGAACTTGAAGCATCGTGAGCCCAAAGGTCGTAATCGTAACCAACCTTCGCCGGGCTCATAACGGGGAAAGAGGGTTTTGCAATGCGAGTCTCTTTATTTTACCGGTGGATTCTATGGTTTGTTTAAGAAGTTAACACAATCACCTCAAATGAAGTAACCTGTAGGTCTAGCGAAATCGTACTGTGTCATTTTCTCTATTGTATAAGTATATCATTTTGTTCGAAAGTGAACAAAAATAAATAAATTATAAAAATTCCACCAAACACCTTATAAATGCAATAAAATTGATCAAAACCACTAGCACAAGAATCAGTTCACTGGTCTTAATAAATATAACAAATAACAGTAAATAAGTGTCCACAAATCTTCCCAACAACAGAATCATTCGTTGACAAACGTTACTTAAAATCGTGAACGAATTTCCTTCACCAATAAAACATCAGATCATTTGAGCTACTCACAGGTTCTAAAACAACAAAATCACGTAAATCAAGAAGTTTCTGTAATCACATTCGTAATCAACGACCTAAAAGACGTAATGAAACAAATGATGCAACAAAATACAATGATTATGAATATGTTATCCTTCGCAGTAAGTAAACTAAAATAATGACTAATTTATTAACAATTGCTATATGGAGGGATAATGGCATCTGTCAACATATCCGCGAAATTACTCACTCTCTTACTGAGCATAAAATTGACATACTGTTCATAAGCGAATCGCACTTGCCATATGGTGCACATTTAGCATTCCAAACTGCAGGATATACTACACGCCACATCCTGGCACAACTACTCATGCAGGAAGTGCAGTTCTAATAAAATCAAATTTACGCCATCAAAAACTCACCAAATATGATGCTAATTATTCACAGTATTATTGAACCTACAATACATACAATTTTACATTACCGTCTCTTCAGTTTACTTAGACACAGCATCAAATCTGACCAGTTTCTAGCATTCTTCAACTTTGTGGGTCCCAGATTTCTAGTTGGAGGTGACTTCAATTGTAAGAACACACTTTGGGGATCAAGATTAACTACGCCTAAAGGCCGTGAACTTGAAAAAGTAATCACCTCTAAAAAATACTCCGTCGTATCTTCATGGTTACCCACATATTGGCCTAGTGACCCCGACAAACATCCATACGTGCTAGATTTTGCTATTACAAAAAGTTTAAATCTGTCGTTTAAAAATCACAAAAAGTTTAGATTAAACATATCGATAATTTCGATCTACGACTTGTCATCTGATCACTCACTTTTGATAATAACACTGGGTTCCACTTGCGCAGTGAGTTTTTCTGAAACCTTTTTACACAGTTCGAGGACAAATTGGGAACGTTACAGAAATAATTTTCCGAAAGACAGTATTTGAAGATTTGCTTGAAATCACCGAACGACATTGATGATTCTTTAAATTATTTAATACATGTATTACATGACGCTGCAAAACTTTGAACTCGTTTCATATTCAACCATTAGGTATTGAAATTAAAAATTAGTTGCCGAGAAACGCAAAGCTCGACGTGTTTGGCAAAAATACCATGATCCAAAGGATGAAACTCTTTTCAACAATCTAAATAATAAGTTAATAAGAAAGTTGCTTTAACACAATAACTCGTGGTTTGACCAATACGTCACCAATCTCAATAGAAAAGATAATTCAATCTGGCGTGCCGTGAAAACTAATAACAAACAGCAGTCAATTAACACCCAACTAAAAATCAATACTTCCAATGAACCCATTTGGGCACGTACCGATTTTTAAAAGGCAGTGTGTTTTGATGATCACTTGCACTCCATTTTCCAGCCTAATCCTTCCACGGGCAATAATACCGTTGAAATAACCAGGACTCCAAAACTTCGGCGCAGAAATATGTATTCCAAGATTCACTCCTTTACCCGGGTGCTGTAAAATAGGAAAACCCCTGGCATCGATCTAATAACACCTAAAATACTGAACCATTCAACAGTGCCTCCGTGAGGTTGACAAAATTTACAAATCGTTTGGAAAAGGAAATTGCACCGCAGCTCTTCTTGGTGTAAGCCAAGCATTCGATAGAGTCTGACATCAGGGTTTCCTAATTAATAACAACTAAACCCAGGGTTTCCTAATTAATATCCTATTTGTCGGACAGAACTTTTCAGACAGTAGACAGACAGGTTTCGCAAAATTGAAGCCGGCCGTGCTCTAGGGCATATTTTGTATATCATTTATAATCATGATATTCCAACGTGTAACTACATCTCTTAGGAACTTTTGCTGATGACACATATAACGGCTGCTGACTCTAATCCTGTTGAAGCCAACAAAATCCTCCAAGAAAATCTAGACGCAATTGAACTTTGGTCCAATAAATGGAGAATAAAAATTAATGAAACGTTAATTAATGGGACGTTACTCCAAGCAATCCATGAGCTATATTTTCTTATATTATAAAGTTTTTATTTACAAAGCTTCCATAAAACCGATTTGGATTTATGGAGTCGAGCTCTGGGAATGCGCTAGTAAAACACGAATCAAGTACATATTGAAACAGTACCAGTGATCCGCATAAAAAAGACATCCCACTTTGCCCGGCTTCATAACTACGTCAATTCAAGCATACAATCGCTAACAAAGATGATAATATTCATAACACTAAACTACCTCAAATAATCTTCATCTGCGCAAGTTAATCTTTATGTGGCGAGCATAGCTCACTTAGTAGCGTATTCGACTCACACGACAGGGATCTATAGATCGAATCCTGTCATTGACTTAGAATTACAAAATATATATGTATGTAGTTAATTCAAAATTATTTGGAATTGGATTTGTTAAGTAAAATTTAAATAAAAAACTAGGATTAAGAATAGAAATTACAGAATTCGAATAGCTGAGTCTTATTAGGAGTAAGAAAAAAAATTAGAATTTGCTAAAATTAAAACAAAGATTAAAGAAAAAAATGGAAGTTTGAATAGAATTATGATTTTGATTTGATACTGATTTTGACTTAATACTAGTCTGTTTGACAGATGGCAATCCAATCAGTTGTCACATCTCTGTATGATATATTATTATTACATTTTCTGTAATAGGGCGAGTATTTTTAATAGTGCAGCTATGCCAGGTGAGGGCTATTTTCACTTAGCAACATATTGCTATCTATATTTCCAAGTGAAAATCGTTCTCACTGCTGCCTGCCAACTGGCTGCTCGAAGTAGGTATCGAACCCCGGACCACTGAAACAAGTCTTGTCGCTCTTAACCGCTTATCTACGAGCGAGCCCACAAGCACAGTAAATGTAAATTCGAAAAGTTTTGTCTTAAGGCAGAATGCCATGCACCACATGTTTTTAGTCGGCATATGTACTCATTGGTTTATATAAGACTTAGCCTGTACCTGTGTTATATTATTTAACATTATATTTTTTTAGTTGTATTGCTATAGTGTTGATACTACGTATACGAGGGTCATTCAACAAGTACTTAGCCTACAAAAGAAAAACGAAGATTTTTGAAAAGCGGCGATTTATTTTTCAACATAATCTCCTTCAAGCTCGATACACTTGGCCCAGCGATGCTCCAACTTTTTTAACCCGTCCAAAAAATATGTTTTTTCGAGGGCTGCAAAATAGGCCTCCGTGGCGGCGATGACCTCATCATTTGACCTAAATTTTTTCCCGGCGAGTGATTTTTTCAGATTTGGAAACAAAAAATAATCGCAGGGGGCCAAATCTGGAGAGTAAGGTGGATGGGGCAGCAATTCGTAGTGCAATTCGACCAATTTGGCCATGGCGACGGCGGAGGTGTGAGCCGGTGCGTTGTCGTGGTGGAACAGCACTTTTTTTTCGCCAAACGGGGCCGCTTTTTCTTCAATTTCACATCGAATCGGCCCAATAACTCAGCATAGTAGCGCCCCGTGATTGTTTTACCCTTCTCGAGGTAATCAATGTAGATCACACCTTGTGAATCCCAAAAAACGGTGGCCATCACCTTTCCGGCCGATCGAACAGTCTTCGCCTTTTTCGGAGCACGTTCGCCCGGTGAAGTCCACTGTTTTGACTGCTCCTTGGTCTCTGGTGTGTACCAGTGAATCCATGTTTCGTCGACGGTCACGAAACGACGCAAGAACTCCGCCGGGTTGCGCTGAAACAGCGCCAAACACGTCGCCGATGTGGTCTCACGGTTGCGCTTGTTTTCCGGTGTGAGCAAGCGCGGCACCCACCGCGCCGATAGCTTTCTCATGCCCAGTTCTTCGTGTAGAATATGATGCACCGTTCCTTCTGCGATGCCTACAGTCTCAGCTATCTCGCGAACTTTCAATCGACGGTCTGCCAACACGAGATCGTGGATTTTTTTAATATTTTCGTTTGTAGCAGCTGTTTTCGGGGCACCTGGCCGTGGCTCGTCAAAAACTGACGTGCGGCCACGAACAAACTCGTTAAACCAATTCTTGACGGTCGCCATCGAAGGAGAAGAGTCACCGTACACAGCATCCAAGCGATCTTTGATTTCGCTGCGCGTTTTCCCTTCCAAAAACAAGAATCTAATCACCGAACGATATTGTTCTTTTTCCATTTTTGTAAAATTGACCGACACGCTCGCTTTCAAAAGCTGTCAAAACAAAACTAATGCAGGGAATTGAATGAAACTTTGACAGTAGGCTACTAAAAGAACGTACTGCATGATGGTAAAACTCTTTTGTGATAGCAGCGCCATCGGGCGGTGAGGCTAAGTACTTGTTGAATGATCCTCGTATGTTAGTAATGAACAAAGAATTTAAATAATAAATAATAGTCATGAACATTTACCAGTTATAAGCATTGCATTCAATAACATTTAAGTCATGCGCGATTTGAGATTTGTTCTTTGATTTTGACAAATTTCATGCACCATTCGGTATGACCTCAGATTTTGAGATATTTTGATTTTAACAATAAATCCATTAACATATAAATTGTTATTTTCATGCATGATTAAGAACGTATGTATTTGAATTATCATTCAATTCTCTTCTCCGCTGTATCCGATGTAATTGATCTTGTAAAATTGTCATGCAGAATTTTTTTTGCGATTACTATAACTTACGCTATAGAGTAATAATTAGTTGTATGATTTTTTTTTAAAGTGCGCACTTAGGGTTTACAAAACATTTTTGCTTTTGTATTAAGATGGCTATTAAGTTAAAATAAAAATCAAATCGATTCTATAAGAAATTAAAATATTGTTTATTGAAAACATGGTAAAAATAGTAGCACATACATTTATTAATGTCAACCAATATACTAATATTTTAAAACAATAATTTACTATATCCTGAAAATCAAGGAAATGAGATTGTAAGCCATGTCATTTGAATCAGAACGCTAAAATATCATCAAATCACCCAAGTCTTCTTGTCGTGTTATGAGTCTAAAATGGTGACAAGACGATTTCTACCGATCACTACAACTCGTTTCGAGTTGTGCATAGACGACCAATGAGGAGTAAGTATTCGTGCCGTAACGCATTTCCGTCCAGTTCAGTTTTCTGAGTTACCTCCTAGTCGCACCTAAAAGGTTTTACTTAAAATCAAAATAAAGGGATAAACGAATGAAAAAGTAAAAAGAAAAGTTGTATGGCATCGTAAGGCAAATTGCTGGAACTTTCCGTACGAGAATTAAATATTTATCGTTCATAAAATATACAGTGACGACCTTATCGCTCAAAACACTTAAAAAAGTTTACATTAGAAATAGATGCCGAATAAATCCATCTAAGGATTTATTCGGAGGAAATATTTACATTTTCAAATTGGTTTGTAAATTTAAAATTCATATTTGAAGTATACAACTTTAAAAAATGTTGTAGGTGGCTAAATGCTCAGAGTAAGCGAGGTCAAATAAAAAAAAATTAAAAAAAAAGTATACAACTTTGTATATTTTTGAAAATTCAGAAAAAAAAATGAATCTGAAAATTTTGGAATTTGCTTCAACCGTTTATTTATTTATTAACTTCCCGTAGGGCAAGTTATAGTAATCGCAAAAAAATCGAAAATGAAAATTTTTGCATTTCTCGACGTTTCAAAGGTTTCTGAATATTTTGGCATACCTTAGAAAAAATGGATGTGTGTGTGTGTGTATGTATGTATGTGCGGATACAAATTTTCGTCGACGATTTCGGGAACACCGATCAACCTATTTGAATAATTCAAAAAACATTCGATTCGTATTGATAAGGAGACGTGCTGATTAGTTTTTGGCGGAGTCAGGTCTAGCCGTTCCGAAGATACGGGGCAAATAGTGCCGAAAACGGTAACTCAGTTTTTAAGAGACCGGAGCGTCCGATTTTAATAATTCAAAAAACATTTTACTTGTATTGACAAGGTGAAAAACCGATCAAATTTTCATAAAGGCAATCCAAAGGCAATGCTTATCCGTTAGACAGCGACGCGGCGGTTACGCGCTTTATAGTTTGTCCCTATGCAGTTAAAGCAATACGATTGCTTTGAAAAAAAGTTCAGATCTTCCAAAATATGTCAAAATAAAGAAAACATTTTTGTTTAAAAAAAATTTTTTTTAAAGAAAAAACTACTTTTTAAGAAAAAATTTTTTTTTCAAAAAATAGTGATTTTTTGTTCAATTTATAGTTTCTCAAAAATCTAATTTTTTCGAGGTATTTTTTTTTAAAAATGTTATTCGTTTTTAAAAAAATAATAATTTTTGATACGGGAAGTTCCAGCAATTGCCTTAAGGCACGATGCCATGCGCCCCACTAGTTTTAAATTTTTTTTCTCTGTATCTCCGAAGCCGCTAGACCTGCCTTACCAAAACTTTCGTCAATTCATCATTTCGTCAATACAAGTAACATGTTTCTTGAATCATTCAAATCGTGTACTCCGTTCTCTCAAATATTGAATTACCGTTTTTGGCACTTTTTGCCCCATATCTCGAAGCGGCTGGACCTGTCTCCAGCAAAAACTAATCAGCACGTCTTCTCATCAATAGGAATCGAATGTTTTTTAATCATTCAATTCGGTTAACCCCTTCGCTTACCAGCTAATATCCAAATTTACGGGCCAAAAACGACACTAAGGTCGGCCGCACGCAGTGGCATAAACAACTTGGCTCGGCGTTCGAAACTGTACAAATCATAAAATTCCTGTAGTTTGTATATACACGTGCTCGGTACAATTAACTTTACAAGATGTTTGATAAATAATTACATTTATTCTTAAATAAAACTGAAAATTGATTATTATAAATACAATTGTAATTATAAATTTATATATTTGTGCGAAAAGTATGTCACTACCACTGTCAGTACTACTGGTAGCAGGTCATCACTGCTATGTAATTCATCACTAATTTTTTCTTGAAGACATTATAGTGTGTATTTTTTTTAAAACTTCTTACAAACCATGTATGTATATGCTTCACCAAGTTTCGGAAATGTATTATTTATGTTTCGTCCCGTAGACTTGCGACGACTCTAAGGCGTCCTATTCGTGTTTGGACCGATAACCTTGCGACGACTCTGAGGCGTCATATTTGTGTTTGGGCCTAATACCTTGCGACGCCTCTGAGGCGTCATATTTGTGTTTGGGCCGATAATCTTTGGACGCCTCTGAGGCGTCTTTGTAAGCGAAGGGGTTAATTTGTACACACCCATACATCCATTTTTTCTAATTATAAGGTATGCCAAAACTTTCCACCGATTCGAAAACTTCTAATAACTCGATCTGGTGTTGTCTACGAGCCATTCTTTCATCTCGGGTGCATTTTTTGAAAATATCTCATGCTGCTGATTTTATTTTTAGGCATTTGAATGCGTATTGACCCCAAATTGTAATTTATATTGCCTTCATATAATTAAAAAATGATTCCATTCCTTCATTTAATATGCCGTCGGCTAGGTATGCAGCGTTTTTCACAGTTTTCGAACCGTTCGAAAAAAAATTCACATTTCACATATTCAGAAATTGATTTGAATACTGCTACAAATATTCACCAGATTTTTGTGTGTATATTCTTAACTATATGTATATTCATAAAATAAAATGAAACTAGCTGTAAGTGGAATTCTGTCTTAAGGCAATTAAGGCATCGTGCCTTAAGGCAAATTGCTGGAACTTCCCGTACCAAAATTTTTTTTTTAAAAACGATTAAGATTTTTGAAAAAAATTTACTTTGAAAAAATAAGATTTTTGAGAAACTATATATTGGACAAAAAATTACTTTTTTTTGAAAAAAAAAAAATTTTTTTTATTTTTTTTTTTAAAAAAAAAATGTTTTATTTTATTTTGACATATTTTGGAAGATCTAAACTTTTTTTCAGAGCAATCGTACTGCTTTAACTGCATAAAGACGAAATATCAAAGCCCGTAAGCGCCGCGTCGCCGTCTAACGCGTAAACATTGGTACGGAACCCATAGAAATGTAAAAAAAATTTATACTTATTGTTAAAATCTCTATAAAATATTTGATAATTTGATGTGCATATGTCTAATGATCATTTTTGACCGCCAAATGGCATTTTTTTTTTACTTTTTTCATCAGATCTCCGAAACCGTTAGACCTGCCTTCATGAAAATTTGATCAATTCTTTATCTTGTCAATACAAGTAAAATGTTTTTTGAAATATTCAAATCGGACGCTCCGTTCTCTTAAAAACTGAGTTACCGTTTTCGGCACTTTTTGCCCCGTATCTTTGGAACGGCTAGACCTGCTTTCGCCAAAAACTAATCAGCACGTCTCCTTATTAATACGAATCGAATGTTTTTTGAATTATTCAAATCGGTTGATCCGTGTTCCCGAAATCGTCGACGAAAATTTGTATCCGCACATACATACACACACGCACATACATACATACATACATACATACATACATACATACATACATACACACACACACACACACACACATACATCCATTTTTTCTAAGGTATGCCAAAATGTTCAGAAACCTCTGAAACGTAAAGATATATAAACATTTTCATTTTCGATTTTTTTGCGATTACTATAACTTGCCCTACGGGAAGTTAAAAATCCGTTTTTAGATAATCCTAACTTATACAATCGTGGCAAAATAATGACTAAACTAGCTGTAAGTGGAATTCTGTCTTAAGGCAATTAGGGCATCGTGCCTTAAGGCAAATTGCTGGAACTTCCCGTACCAAAAATTATTATTTTTTTTTAAAACGATTAACATTTTTGAAAAAAAAATTACTTTGAAAAAATAAGATTTTTGAGAAACTATAAATTGGACAAAAAATAGTTTTTTTTGAAAAAAAAATTTTTAAAAAAAAATTTTTTTTAAAAAAAATTTTTTTTTTTTGAAAAAAATTTTTTTTTTCTTTATTTTGACATATTGTGGAAGATCTGAACTTTTTTTTTCAAAGCAATCGTACTGCTTTAACTATTATACATAGGGACAAAATATAAAGCGCGTAAGCGCCGCGTCGCTGTCTAACGCATAAGCATTGGTACGGAACCGATAGGAATGTTAACAAAATGTATACTTATTGTTAAAATCTCTATAAAATGTCTGATAATTTGATGTGCATATGTCTAATGATCATTTTTGACCGCCAAATGGCTCATTTTTTTACTTTTTCCTCTATATCTCCGAAACCGCTGGACTTACCTTCATGAAAGTTGTATCGATTCTTCATCTTGTCGATACAAATAAAATGTTTTTTGAATTATTAAAATCGGACGCTCCGTTCTCTTAAAAACTTAGTTACCGTTTTCGGAACTTTTTGCCCCGTATCTTCGGAACGGCTTGACCTGCCTTTGCCAAAAACTAATCAGCACGTCTCCTTATCAATACGGATCGAATGTTTTTTGAATTATTCAAATCGGTTGATCCGTGTTCCCGAAATCGTCGACGAAAATTTGTATCCGCACATACATACACACACATACATACATACACACACACACACACACATACACACACACACACACACACACATACATCCATTTTTTCTAAGGTATGCCAAAATGTTCAGAAACCTCTGAAACGTAAAGATATATAAAAATTTTCATTTTCGATTTTTTTGCGATTACTATAACTTGCCCTACGGGAAGTTAATTAATTGTCTTTAAATATTACGATATTTTGGCAATATAAACAAGGTGTTCCGTGGCGTAACGGTTAAGCGCCCTGCCTCGTGTGGACGGGATTATGAGTTAGAACCTCCGCTATATATAACCTGATATCATGCAGTAGTGATATCAATTTTTATTTGAAAATATAGATCACAAATATGTTTGCAATTGAAAAGGCTCATTTTGGGCGCTGCGGTATGAAATGGCAATGGGAAATGTCTAATACTATTATTCTCTGAATCAGATTTTGGATTTTAACTCAGCACATGGACCTGTCTTCGGGCTGTAGTACCGATTATTAGTTTTATTTATTACTGACATTGCGCCCTTATTAACTTTTACCAAATAGTAATATTGCCTATTTACCTATAAAATATAATTTTAAATGATTGATTAGCTATAACGGTCTCTGCAATTTTGCAGAGAATTCTAATTCTCATGTTTACAAACAAAATCTAAACTTGTTCTATGAGCTTGTTGTGCTTGCAATTCCACTTCTCACTATGTTTTCATTACTGCATTGAGATGACAACTCAATGATTAATCCTACTGTATTTCTTTTTTTTCTGAATTTATGTAATGAGTAATGATAGATACACACACACACATATATATATATATATATATATATATATATATATATATATATATATAACTCCTTAAGGCAAATTGCTGAAACTTCCCGTACCATAATTAAATATTCGAAGAATATTGAATGATTTCAAATAGATTATTAAAAATACTAAAAATAAAAATTTCATTATTCGTATTTCATAGACAAAATTTAGAGCTTATGAATTGGATGACGACGTTTATATATGTTTACATAAAAGATAAGTAAAAGTAAGTAAGCAAAACTGGATCAAGCGGAGTGAGAATGTTCTCATATTTCTAAGAATTACTAATTTATAATTGAAATTGCAAGGTTAAAATTATTTATTTGTAGTTATTTATTTTATGTATATAAGAGAGCTTTAGAATTTAACTAGATTTATAATTAAAATTTGAATCATTTTTGATATTAAAAAAAATATATTATTATTTTTTAATTTTGGGAAAATGTTTTTTGCTTTCCTAAACTAATCTTTTAAATATTGCCAATTCTGACACTTTTAGCTTCTTGTATCTGAAACCGCTGCGCCTATCTTTGCCAAAAAATAATCACCACGTCCTTTCATCATTTCAAATTGAATGTTTTTTGAATCATTCAAATCGGATGCTCTGTTCTCTCAAAAACTGAATTTCCATTTTCTGCGCTCATTGCTCTATATTTCCGAAACGGCTTTATCGACTTGTACCAAAAACTGGCACATCTCCCTATCAATAGGAATCGATTTGTTTTTGAATATTTTAAATCAGGTGATCCGTGCTTCCAAAAAATTTATATTCATACATATGCACACACATACATACATCTATTTCTTTAAAGGTATGTCAAAATATTCAGAAGCCTCTGAAACGTAAAGATATGCACAAAAATTCAATTTTGATTTTTGGACGATTACAATAACTTACCCTTTGGAAAGTTAATTAACGACTTTAAATGTGCATTGAATGATTTATTATAGCGAGCGTGAGGAGATTTTTTTTTTTGACATAACTACACGTACTCGTTGCTTAGGCATGCCGAAATGTATGTCAGCTGCACCAGTCTCATATTTTATAATTTTCTAGATAGGTACTTCACGTAGGTTCATTAAATAAAAATTTATTGCTAAACTGTAAGTTTTACTTTTGCATTGCTCTAACATTTTTCTTGTTAACTTCCAGAAGGAGATAGTTTGTTTTCACAAAAAATCCGATTTGCTAATTTTATGTTATTTCGACGTTGCAATTCATCATAAATCGATCATTAGATCAATTTTGTAAAAAGTATGTGTGTATTTGAGCCCATTTCGAACTTTCGTCGACGTTTTATTAAAAACCGATTTCAAAAATTCAAAAGCCATTTGATGTATCTCGATAAAGACTATCGTTAGTTTTGCGCGACGATCAACCAAGCAGATTCTTTGTAATTGGCAGTAAAGTGTAAAAATTATTGCCCACGTTTTAGGCCACAATCTTAAATCGATTTTAAAAATTCAAAAACTGTACGAATGATATTGGTAGGTAATTGCATTTACTAGTTTCTGGTGTAGATCAGCCGGCTGGGTCGTTCTTTTTTAATTAAATATTGAATTTTATGTTTCAAATCAATTGAACATGGTTTTTGCTAAGATAGAATAAAGCGAAATTTTTAATTTCGAAATAAAGAGATAAACTTTCATATAAATAGCTAATTTTAATTCTCGTTGATGAAGTCAATTATCACATGTTTTTGGAAGTTTATGCAATTTACCTTCAGGCCAAATGTTACTTACAACTAGTTACAAATTATTTTTCTGTATAGATAAATGTAGATTTCTCTTAATATACATTTTTTTAATATTATGTATGCTAACTAAAACTGAGTTTTTTTTTTGCAAAATGTACCGTGAATATGCAAATGCATTACATTACTATCAATGTAATTAAAGAATACTAACTGCCGAATTGATTTGACACACTCAAATAATAACGATTCGCTAGTTTTATATATTCTCGACGTTTCAAGCCATTCTGAATCGAATGAGCCAGATTTTTTTACCATTAATTAACGTTTTCTCAAAAACAACCAGACCGATTTCAAAAATATAAAAGCCGTTATGTCTTATCTTATATATAAAATTCTTCTGTAATGTGGTATGAAAGATTAATCTTCCTAAATGATTATCCGGATTTTAATAAATCTTCTTGATGTTTGTTAAGAGAATTCTCTACGATTTTTTGATTCATAGAAATAAAGTTAGATTGCAGAAATAAATGGAAAAAAATAAAAAAAAATTGCTTATCATTGTTTGACTTTGAAAATATTTGAGGCATAGTTTGACATTAAAAACAATTGAAGACTGTCATTTGCCAAACATTTAAATTCACTTATAGCCTATGACAATAATAAAATATAATATATTTATGATTATGAATAAGAAATATGTAATGTCTACATTATTATTGCCGTAAAGCGGCTGAGATGTGCCAAAAATTAAAACAATATAAGATACATTATATATTTAGCACATAAACATGCGTGTGGCGGGTGTAGACTGTCAGTGGATATACCCTTTATAATTAATTTGACAGACAAATGCAGTCGTGTTTTGCCTTACTTTACTGAATCACAATACAAAAATAATTTACTTATTCAAAAAATTATTTAGAATTTTCATTGTGTCAAAAATTCATATGTTTGGCATTGGATACGGAATATTTACTCAAGTCAATGGAGTGTTTTAGACTCCATTTTTTTATCGTGCTCCAATTTGCGTGAAATTTTGGTATTAGGTTCATCTTACTCGCAAGTTCAGAAGTGAAAATAATTTAGACTAGTTTGCCACTTCCCGGGGGGATGACATTTCTTCTCAGTGGTATAATTTTACTTTTTTCAAAATAACGTCGGATATCGATAATAAAACTAATTATAAGAGAAAAATGTTTAATAATGTTTTTCAAAAAGCAAATACTTTTCACTGGCTACTGAAAATTCGTTTCTTTTTTGCGTTTTTCATCGTTTTTTGCTAATATCTTCAAAAATATACCTTTTAACGAGAATCATGTAATGAACAAAATTGTATTAATTAAAATCTTAAGAAATCGGTGTTTTATAAAGTGTTCTGGGAACAATATTAAGCTAGATATGCAAATGGGTTTTATAGTGCTCAAATTAAGCTTTAAAATGAGTACTTCTGCGTGTAAAATAAGTGAGCTATCATGCAAATGAAAGACGCATGTTTTTTCATTTAAATCAAATGGTTTATCAGTGCCATTTCCATCAAAATTGAAAATAGTCGTATTCCATCTAGAATTAACTTGGTTTAAGAGATCTTGATGGATTCTAGAAAACACCACAACTTTAGTTCAAACGATTTTCTCATGATTTCATGAAAAAAAAATCCATTAAAAAAAACAACCAATTTCTTATTATTATATCTCTGAAAGAATAAAAGATACGTATAAAGGTATATAGATTGCTTTTTATTATTTTTCTGTTACACAAATATTGAAGTTACACAAAGTTATGATTGTTTAAAGAGAGCGCGGCTGTCCAACCAGAGTATCTTTCGATCCCTTTAACCCTTCGCCTTTTCAAAATAAGAGAAGTTACGGTCAAATTTATGATGGAGAAAGTTTTAGCTCATTTAATTACCTTTAAAATAGTTGATTACAAGTTCTGATAAAATTAGAATTAAGAGTTATAATCCAATTAATGCGGGGGGTGGTAACGGAATGCAAATTGTTTTTCCTTCTGAACTTAAGATTAAGATTAGCATATTTCCAAAATATCAAGAAAATTGGAGCACAATTAAAAAAATTCACAGGGCACACGCTTTTTTCCCCTTCATTTACTGCAATAATTTTGTTGATCGTAATTTGAATAGAGCACATGTGAGCAGGATTTGACAAATTAATTCACTTCAAATATAAACCTAAGTAATAATGTATATTGAATTATTAGTGAGAAAAATATAATTTATTACATCCATTTCTACATGTATGACTAAAAATATTTTATAACCTTTGGCATTAAAAAAAATTGAGCTATTGGAAATAAATTTGTTTTAAAAAATTGCAGTGTATAATTTTTGATATACAATTTTATTGAACATATTTCAATATTTGTTAAAGGCATAATTAAAGTGTTAACTGTGAGAATTGAGAATCATCATTTTATTTGAAGCAGTTCTACATTTAACATCACTCATATATCGGTGTAAATAGTAATTCGAGAAACAATAATTATTATTGTTAACTGAACGGTAAATTTTAGTATAGGATATTAAAAAAAACGTAGATGTGAGTGCAGGACAACGTCGGTCTAGTCTACATATATATAAAAATAAGTCGGGTTTTCCTTCCTGACGAAATAACTCTAGAACGCACGAACCGATTTTGCCGATTTTGCCGACAATTTTGCATTCGTCGGAAAGGTCTCGGGATCCGCAAGGTTTATAGCTAAGAAAATTAGTGGTGCATGGCATTGTGCCTTAATGCAAATTGCTGGAACTTCACGCACCGTAATTAGAAATTCGAGTAATGACATTAATGAGAGTTATCAGAATTATGCTTGGTTAAGTCAACGAGCAATTCTTGCCGCAAAGAATAATGATGTATACGCACTGAATTTCACCATTCAATCAAATATTGCTGACGATTTGGTGACATACCAATGATTCTGACGGGTCTTCCGTTTGACTTCAAACGATTGCAATTTCCAGTTCGCCTTGCGTTCGCAATAACAAGTCGCAAGGCCATTCGCTTAGTGTTTGCGGGATAAAATTCAAATAGATTATTTAGAAAATCATTGTTTTTCACATGAGCAGTTATACTTTGCCTGTTCACGAGTTGGAACCCATCTGCTTTGTTTGTGTTAGCGTCAGACCAAAAAATAAAAAATGTGGTTTACCAAAGAGCACTTCAATGAAACGGATAATTTGCGGATTCACTATCAATTACTTAGAGAAGTTCAACTAAAAAACACTTCATTTTTGTAATCGAAATAAATTCATCACTGTTGTGTAATAAAATCAAATTTTTCCTTTTCAAATATAAAACAAACAAAAATTTCTTCATCTTTCTCACGAAACCATCTGGTGGCGAAACGGAGTTCGTCGGGTTTACTAGTACATATATAAAAATGGAGCTCGACATTATGTTAGGTATGCTAAAACTCATAAACAGCTGAACCGATTTGGACAGTTTTAGTCTTGAAATATTCGTGCTAAATCAGAGATTGTGTTAAAGATGAAAAATTAAACAATACGGCGTAGAAACTCTATATTTTTAATTTAAAATTTTTTGTCGTAGCATAATTTAAAATGAAACAAATCGACTGCGGCTCAAACTTCAAATGTCAAATGATTTTGACAGATTGTGTTCAATTAAATTTAATAGTGTGTTGTAGAGATGGCTTATCATATCCGAAGCCGGATCGACTCGGATTTGACTCCGCTTTTGGGAGGAGTTATATCCGCTTAACAACTCGACGAATTCGACTACTTTGAAACCGAAATACTCGAAACAAATGTGTTCTATAGTTGTTTATGCATCTAAGGATTTGTCAAATCCCATTTCATTTTTTTAAATGAGAAGTTTTGAATAAAATGAAATTAAAAAATTACAATAAAATATTATTTCTAAAAAATTCACAAATAAACGACGAGTTGTAAAATTTTTCGGTCGACCGCATGATCGACTCAATGATTTGTAATTTTAACAGTGTTGACCAAAGTAAAAACGCAAAACTTGAGAATCAAATTCAATTTAATTATTTTCTTTTGATGAGAAAATAATTGATTTTTTGGATTAATTTTATATAAAAATTATGTAGTAAACATTGTAATAAAAGCAAAACATTTATCATAAAATAATTTCACCAAATAATAATTCTTCTGCTTTCTAATTTTTCTTCTGCTGTTTCCATTCGAGAATTAATATTATATCGGGTAGTTCGATTAGCATATTATTACTTTTACACAATTATATAATTGTGATGAATATTTCTGACGAAATGCCTGATCATTGTTATTTACAGTGTTATCTGTGTAAAAAATGCACCAGTGGAACTTATACTTTGCATTAGTTAAATAATGTAGTTATTATTTTGTAAAATACTTTTAAAATTAAAATAGGACATTGAACCTAGCCGTCTCAAGCTACCTATGGGGTGAAAAAGACCAGTAACAAATTTTTGAAAAACGGCAAAAAAGCACATTTCTACAATGATGAAGTAGCTGGAAGTTCTACTGAACATAGTACGATTATTGTTTGTTTGATATGTGTTATTTGTTGAGACATAATTGGTTTGGTTTTCACAATATAATTAATATTTGCTCAAAGTCCAATTGGAAATTTGTGCCCCGTTCTATCTTACATAGATAATATTAATTCATGGTATTCAAAGATGAAATATTATTCAGTAGTATTATTTGCAATTATACACTAAATCCAGAATTCAAAAAGTATCTGAAAAACTTTAAAACTCAAACGTAAGCTTGCTAAGTACAATAAAACAAAACAAAAAAAAATACTATATAATCGGAAGGCCAAAAAAGACTTCGATTGGATTATGCCATGTTTTCCATAGAAAGTGTATAAAACTTCCAGTTTAATTGTTCTAACAATATATGGACAAGCGAATATTGTTAATATAAATTATATAATATTGAACAAGTAGACTTTGGGGCTTTATTGTTATTGTATTGCCTAATTATCTAGAGCATTCAAACAATACATCCTTATAAACCCATATATATATATATATATATATATATATATACTCGTATATATATATATATAGTTATATGTACATAGGTTTCCATATATACATAGGTTCCCAAACTTGTTTGTGCCGCGGACCCCTTGCGATGTTTTTCGTTCTATTATGGACCCCCTATATTAAGTTGACGTTATATTAACTAGTATGCATATATTAATCAATACGATGAATGAATAAATTGACGAATGCGAAATTCCAAAGGCAGGTTAAAACAGCGTTTCACATTAATCTAAATGGAGGAATTTAAATTTTGAATGTAGCTTGAAACATACGCAGTTTGTTTGTGTCAAATTGAGGAATAGACAAATTTGTGAAAAACACCTAACGTATTGCAAAGGTTGTAAGACAATCATCTAATTGCATCCCTTACTGCGTAATAGGCATTTGCCATCTGTGATACTATTTATTAACAGATTGTCCTATGGTCAATGTAATATATCGTAGCAACAAAATGAATTTAACATCGACATCACTGATTGTCAGAAAACATGGATGGATGTGTATGTCGTGGAGACAATTTTTCGTCGACGATTTCGGGCGTACGGATTATCGAAAATGTTCAGATGAGGACACGTGCTGATTAGTTTTTGACGAAGACAGCGGCTTCGGAATAAAATGCTAAAAATGTGGGTTTTTAAGAGAACGGATCAACCGATTTGAATGATCCAAAAAACATGCGATTTGTAATGATAGGTAGAAGTGGTAATCAGATTTTGGCAAAAGCGGGTCCAGCCGTTTCGGAGATATAGAGCTAAATATGCTAAAATTGGCAGTTTTTGCGAGAACTAAGCATCCAATTTGAATGATTTAAAAAACTTTCTGCTTGTGTTAAGGAAAGAATTTTTTTTATTTCAATTTTTTTTTCAATTTTTAATATTTTTTTTGAATTATTGAAAAATAATTCGGATTTTAATTTTAATTTTAGCTAAAGTTCTAAACATCACTTACCTACTTTAAATAAATATTTCTTTGCAGTTTAGTTTATATAATACTTAGAAATATAGACAATGTTCTTCATTTTAATCCGATTCATTAAGTTTTGTTTAGTTACTTTTTATCCAATAAGAATAATGAAAGTTACATTATTTATAATAATCTATTTGAAAGCATTTAATATTCTTCGTACGGGAAGTTCCATCAATTTGCCTTAAGGCGCGATGCTATACACCACTAGTTATTTTTATATTGAAAACAAGTAAAAATTATTTTAGGTGGAAATTCTTGTAACATAATTTGTATAATTTGTTACTTATTAATATATTATATTATATTTTATTATATTATATTATATATATATATATATATATATATCATTGCATTATGTTATCAAATATTATCTTTTTTATTTCATAATGTTCATTAGTCGCCGTGGTTCAAAGTGCCTCATATCACATTATTTGTAGTATTTCACAATTACAAGTACTAACTAATTATAGGTGACATTTTGCTTTAAGCCAAGTTAAGAAAAAATCTCACATGTAATTTCTCAACATAATAAATAGAATCTAGATATAATTATTGTAGTAAAATTTACGATTATTTATTTTTGAACATAAAATTTTTGTTTTTACTAATAAAGTAATTCATCGAAAATAGTATCTTTCAAATTACCTTATAATATTTCTGATTGTTCCGAAATTAGTGCAGGCTTTTTTGTGAAAGATACTCTCAAATATAATTTTTCCAAACGATTCATAACGACTTGAAACATCGAGAAAACATAAAATTAACACATGGTATTATTTGGCGCAAACATAAATTTTCGAGAAGATAAAAATTGCAGGAAAAATTATTGATAATGTATGTAAGATACATTTAATATATTTCTTTACTATTCCTTGTTCTGACTATAAATTTGATCTTTCACAACGCTCCGCTCTAATTTTGCTATTTTCAGATTCTAAATATATCGGCGCCGCGGAAGAACGGGAGGGAACCGACAAACGAGATTTCCGAAATGGTCTTGGGACGAGTCCACGCAAAACACACGTCAGGAAGCAACCATTTCTCTTGCATTTGCTGAAGTTTGAAGATCATTAGTGCAACGAGAAGATCGGTGCAGGTTGCATTTGAATAGTAAATGTTTTCCATATTGTAAATATGCTAGAAATACTCTATTTAACTTGTGAATATATTCTTTGGTGTCGGTTATGATAGTTCATTATCAACCGAACAAAGAACCAAAATGTGAACTATATCTAGTGTTTCTGTGTGAGTGATTACTTTACTAAGACATTGTTACATTTAAATGATTAAAAGTTAGCACGAAAAAATATGTTTTGTTTGTTATTCGGTTGTTATAGATTTACACTTACCAGTATTTTCATCCATTTTTTTAAATTTAGATGTGCTCTGTGACAAATTTTTTTGCTATGCTAAGAAATTCTGGTTCAAAAATATTAAGTTAGTGAAAACAATGTCAGCTTTAATAATTTTTAGGAGCCCGCATTTTAAATAGATAGTGTTATTAGAAATAATGGCGACAACGGCTAAACCGGTCCGCGGAGGTAACTTTGCGGATGCCGGTGATGAAGATATAGCTGCAATTGCAAAGCAAATTTCTGACCATGCTGAAGCTATCTACCAAACATGGAAGGCACGTGGATTAGCTCCGTCTGAAATTTTAAATTGTCATAGTAGCCCAGCAGAGCCTTTCGGAAAAGCTCTTGGAAAATCACAAACTGTAACCTGCAGGTCTCCTCAGGTTAATTTGTCTCCTCAGGTTACAGTGGATTTATTGGCTCAAGCTCCCGAAATGTCTAACAACAATTTAGAAAAACTTGTTAATAATTTTGTTGTAGAAGACAAAGCTAGAGTAGCAGCAGCTCGTGAACAAAATTGCCAAAAAAATGTTCCATCTTCAATTCAGTTCGCATTGCGGAAATTTGAAAATGCACGCAAAAACGTGGTGGATACTACCCCCAAGGAAATTAGGGAACCTATGAAGAAGCCAGCTAAACCTATAAAACCCCCGGGACTAACGGTTACTGAAAGACCGGCAATACTTCAATCCTGGCCCCTGAAAAATAAATTGAGCGAACGGGCCAATGTAGCGAACAAAGGAGCAGCACTTTTAATGGATGAAGTGAGTAGAGAAGAAGAAAGGTTAATAAATGCTTTAAAGAGTGGAACAATTTTGAGTAATTCAGGTATTGAAGACATACCACAAAAATGTACCAGGAACGATAAATCAGGAAACGATTTCAATGGTTTGAGATGTAAGAAGTCTCCTGCGTTCAAAGAGGCTATCGGTTATTTAGAAGACGAGTTTCTAAAATCGAAATCAGAAGATGAATCTATATTACAAAAGCCAATAAGTGATTTGGACGAGTTTCCTAAACGTTGTGCGAAACCTACAGCTTTCAAAGAAACAATGAGCACTATAACAAATGTGGAAACAGCTAAACCTGCAGCATTAAGTGAAAACATTGTGTGGAAAAATGGCCAGAGACCTGCTCATCACGCGCTAAGAAACGGGTCACCAGTTAGACCCTTTTTGACTAGAGGGAGTGTTGCAGAACGAGTATTAATATTTGAACGATGTCCAAGTGAACTTAGAACACCCAGATTGCTGCAGAAAGAGTCTGCTAAAGCACAGGTAAGATTTATTAACTATTTATATTTTCAATAGAAGCAGTGGTTAAGCTTTCACTATGAAAAAATGACACTGTATATAATTTGATGCACATTTTTGTTGAGTATAATAAATGAGTTGGATAATTATCTATAGGTGATATTTTGAGTTTTTAAACTTTTTAAATCTAATTCAAATCTCGAAATATTTTTTTATAGATGGAATTATTATGAGAAATTAATTTTATTGATAATTTTCTCCTAATTTTATATGATATTTTATTCATTTTATTTGTTTATGTGTATTTAAGAAGCTTAATGTATAATATATATATATATATATATATATATGTTGAAAATGTTTAAATTTGATGTTGAAATGTATGATAGATTTCTTGGAGGGCGTAACATCAAGTAAAAAAAGTAAAGATTTTTTTTCAAAACATCTTTATTTTTCCATACGTTTCGACGTAAAATTCTACGTCATCCTCAGTGGTTCTACAATTTAAAAAAAGAAAAAAAAAACAGAAAGTAACGTTACAAATTGAATATACGTAAGCAATAGTAAAAAGAAAAGTTTTAACTAAAGAGAATTGCATAAAACATTACTTACTTGAATTATTTATATTATCACTAACACATATTAATATAACTTGTACAGATTAATAATTAAAGACAAGCACTAATTGTCAGTAATTTCTTTTTTTATTAAAAAGAATAAAAGATAAAAAGTGATTAATAAATAAAATATTATACGTAACACATGTGCATCCGAGGCCAGTGCCATACAGAATAATATTATTGTAAGTGTCCGAGATGGAAGTCAAAATTTTTAGAAAAAACAAACCACACACATATATATATATATATATATATATATATATATATATATATAAGAATGTCAATTTGGTGTTGATATATATTTTGATGAGTTTTGTTGATTCAAGTTAAAGCAATTGTGAAAAAGATTTAGTTAACCATACCTTCGGTCGTCGAGACCTTCATTCAGTGGAATAACTAAAAGGATCTATAACTAATGTAGATAGAGAAATGATAGAAAATTATAAACCTTACCTATAAGTACTTGCAGAAAATTAATCAAACAAAAATACGCAACACTATTACACAGTATTAAACCAAATTAATCATTGAAACATTCAAAACTATATGATTTGTTGACAATTTAGTGTTACATTATAGTACGTACAGAGTTATTGACGTCTAAAAACTGAATGAATTGTGTTTACAAAAAGTTTTTGAAAGTGTAAAAAAGACTGGTAAACACATGTTTTTGGTAAAGTAATGAACTGCACGCTTCATTCAGATTTGATGGTGTTTTGTAACATAGTCAAGGATTATTTTATAGTTATTGCAAAGCGAATTGCTGTCAGTTTTTTAATTTATTCTTGCTTCATTGTGTAATGATATTAGTCACCCTTCTTTTAAGTAAGTTCAAATGTTCTATTTCCAAACATTTGGTAAGTCGATGGAATCTCCGGCCTTCCTATTTCGATTATCAGTCGAAAGTGCCAAATGAGTACAAGTCTTTAAAATCCCCGACGTGAAAAACGCGACTCGCGCTCGAAAGTATTTGATATCTTCCGAATTAACAGAGTATTCAACGAATAGTAAAAAGATTTTTGTTGCAGAGAAAAAAAGAAAAATTATGTTTTTTTCAGTGGATTCAATTTGGGTGAAAACCTTAGCTTACTTTTAAGTTACAAAAAACTTCAACAATTCTAAAATTTCGAAGTCTGTTTGTTTAAAAGAATAACTCATATATATCAAGATCATCATACATACTCATATATAACAAGATCTATCTAAAAATACGAAGTATGGAGAAGTTGTAGCCCAACAGCTTATAGTTAAGCTGTTAACATATGAGAATGAAAAAATAAATATATTGTTTTTGGTTTGTTTATATATAATCAAGACTATTATCCTTGACAGATGTCCTGAATATAGAAAGTACTTTGATTAGAAACGTCGATAATAAATACATTTTTAAAAAAACTTTTTGGTTTCATATTATTATTCGATTCTCTGTTCGAAGCTTTACACAATATTTATAAATTCACGGATTCACCATTTAATATATACTAGCATACCCAACAACGCTTTGCTGTGGCTTTTATTAAAATCCACCTAATAATAAAATATAAAGTTATCTTTATCTTTGTTATATAACAACGTGTATTTACAATAGACTTGAACATTTTTATGCCTATTATCCATAAATATTTTATACATATATTTTTATACATATTTTTCATTATTTCATATTTCTGTCTGCAAATTATTTTTTTAATAAATTATCAAACACATAATATTTATACTTTAATTTTCACGTATAGTATTTTTTTTATGTCTATGTTTACACATACCTATAGCATGCCATTAATATAACTTTTGAAATTAATTTTAATTTTTGAATATAATAATAAACATATTTTTAAATTTTTTTTGCATGAATGTAAATCAGTTAAAAAATGTGTCTTTGTATTGTAAAGCATATGTCCTGTACTAATTGACTTAAAACCAGATGCAACTGATTTGATATTGTAATTATCGTTACTGCCCTAACCTTAAAACATATATTTGTCATTTTCATTTATGAGTTGAAGTCCAAAGCTATCGCCACTGGATGATGTTGCGTCGCATCCTCGGTCAGTAGATCTATAAAGTCAATAAATTCCACAATGGAGAGGGTAGGTGGTGCGTAGCAGCTGTAGAAGCGAATGCCATCTATTGTTGCTGAGACATAGCCGACACTGTCATTGGTAACTGTACCCTGAAAAGAGAACTTGCCACAGGACCAAATAACGGCTTTGGAGATTGTGCCCGCTTCTCATAGTTGGCCAGTTAACTGTTTCTATGGCGCTGTTAAAAGCGCAAGGTCAAGCTTCATTTCTCGCACTGTCTGCATAAGTAGATCATGTGCAGCTTCACAGTGATTTGAATTTAGCTGCAGTACTTTCATACTCGAGTGCTTCTTTATATACCGGGCATCTGAAGGTTCCAGCATGATGACAGCATCCTCTGCGCTACGATATTTAGCGCATAGCGCACATTTTTTGGACAGCTAGCGATTTTGTGCCCTTCTTATCCGCATCTAATGCTAAGGTTGGAACGGATCACTTTACTTTTGCACTGGAATCCGTGATGCCCAAACAGCCAACACTTAAAGCATTGTGTGGGCTTATTAAATGTTTACTTCCCAAACAGCCAATCCGAATTTTGCCACCTCCATTGAACAATTTCTGCGCCATGGCCGCTTGTAACGTTACTGTAGTAGCTTGAGTGCCACTGTAGACTTTGCGCATCTTGATTGCCACCACTGGTGTTTCACAGGCATCTCCAGCTATTTTTTTTAGAGCAGTCTGAATATTGGCCTTAGTTGTTTCGTCATCAGAGTCTCTAATTTCGATTGTCTCCTCTTGCAAATAACTTTGACGGTCATCCTTAAGCATGCTCTCAATTGTTTTTTAGAGTCCTTGGCCTTTGTCTGCGCACTTTCTCTAGATTTTTATCATTATGCCGCCGGTTCTTCGGATGTTGCGATCTGCTCTTTGACAGCCTTCTCTTTTCTTTTTCTGTTTGGACTTTATGCCAATCAGTCGCTTTGTTCTGCTCTGCCACAAACTTCGGGTCTTTTTTCTTCATCACATGACCGTACGACGGGTCTGGAGAATTCCGGTTCTTCTTCTTGCCCCTGCCCAAGTTTTAAATTACTTCCGATTTCTCGTCGTTTTTGGCTCTGGTGTCCCTTTATTTGTTTATCCCGACGACTGTTTGACTCTTTTCCTTTGACGTAGCGTGTAGTAAATTCTACAACCATTGATTGTCTAGGTCCAGAAAGCGCATCATGGCAATTGCAACACTACTTCGCCTTTGTCTTCATGTGAATATTGAATTTCGACTTAATCATTGTGAATGTCGTTGAGTAGTGTTTCGAGACGTTTTAAAGCCCTTATTGTCTGATTTTTTACGCTCATTTTTATATTTCTAGTAGCTTTCCTTGACAGCGAAGCCGTGGGCTCCACTTTCCTGTTCAAACGCTCGCATGATGACGACGACCTTGGCTGCCTGTACTGAGGTATTCCTCCTCTGTTATGTAAACGGTTCTGCTTTCTACTTATCCATTCTATGCATGGTCAAATTGAATGACCAACCTTACCCGGATGTAGAGGAGTTTTGCACACGGGAGCTACTTAATTTCACTTCCTGTCTTATGTTCCTAATCGCTAAACAGGCTTTGCGAACCAGGAATAGGGAGGGGTTTCTCCAATCCACACGTGGAATCGCGCCCAGTAGCAGTTTCTCCTCAGCCCCAATTAGTGGACAGCTAAATTGGGAGATATGTAAAATAGTAGGCAGAACAACTGCTAGATAGACAAATATATAAACAGGTTGACAAGTAAATTGGTAAACATGTGAAACGGGTCGATAGATAAATTTTTAGGCTGGCAAAATAAATTGATAAGCAGGTTGATAGGTAAATTGGTAGACAAGTAAATTGACAGAAAGATAAATTGATAGACAGGTAAATTGTTGAACAGGAAAATTGGTGACTGACTGATGTATGTTAGTCTATCTGTGTCTGTGTGTAATTGTTAGGCAATCGTAAACCATACGTCGGTTTACTGTGAAAATTTGAAAGGCAAGTTTCGAGTTTCGAGACAGGTTTTCGTATATTTTGATTATAGCCAAGTGATAAAAGTTGGCCGCCCAGAGGACTTTTAAAAAACTTTTTTTTTTCATAACACGTACATAAAAACACATATAACCCTAAATTTTCAATTTTTTACCACAACCCCTATTTTGTAGGAATTATTATAGTAATTTTTTTTCCATAAACCATACGTCTGATTGCCCTGAAAATTTGGGAAATTGTTAGGTAAATCCCCGGACCGACAAATAGGTTGAGAGATAAACAGGTTGACAGGTGAACCTATAGACAGGTGGAGAGGTAGACAGATAGTTATATAGACAGGTAGACTGGAAGACAAGAAAACTGATAGACTATATATAACAATGACAAATCAAAATGTATACATGTCAATTCGTTCTACAATTACAAATCTAATTTGTGTTAAACAATTTTTAACTTCCCGTAGGGCAAGTTATAGTAATCGCAAAAAAAATCGAAAATGATAATTTTTATATATCTTTACGTTTCAAAGGTTTCTGAACATTATGGCATACCTTAGAAATATGGATGTATGTGTGCGTGTGTGTATGTTTGTGTGTGTGTGTGCGGATACAAATTTTCGTCGACGATTTCGGGAACACTGATCAACCGATTTGGATAATTCAAAAAACATTCGATTTATATTGATAAGGAGACGTGCTGATTAGTTTTTGGTGGATGCAGGTCTAGCCGTTCCGAAGATGCGGAGCAAAAAGTGCCAAAAACGGTAACTCAGTTTTTAAAACAACGGAGTATACGATTTTAATATTACAAAAAACATTTTACTTGTATTGACAAGATGAAGTGATTAAATTTTTGTGAAGGCGGTTATGGACTCTCAATAAAAGTAAGTTAAAAAAATGTCATTTGGCGGTCAAAAATGTGGACATACAATTGTACATTAATTTATCAGATATTTTATTGAGATTTTCATAATGTGTACATATTTTGTGTAAATTTTTTTTTGGTTTCGTACCAAGATTTTTAATTACGGTTAATTACGGGAAGTTCCAGCAATTTGCCTTAAGGCACGATGCCATGCGCCCCACAAGTTAGCTGAAAATTTTGGAACTAAGGGACAAGTTGATGTTATTTACACTGACTTCAGTAGACTTTTGACAAAATTGATCATAACATTCTTCTAACTGAATTATCTAAGATTGGTCATAATTCTTCACTTATATATTTTTTAAGAGTTATCTTGAAAATCATAAACTATTTGTCTATTTTAAAGGATTTTTTATCAATTTTGAAAATGTCAGCTCAGGTATTTATCAGGGATCCATTCTTGGCCCATTGACATATCAGAAATTAGTAGTTGTCCACATCTATTGTTTGCAGATGATCTCAAATTACATCTCAAAATTAATTCTATTGATCACTGCATATTATTGCAATCTCAACTAGAATCATTCCACTCCTGGTGTGTCTATAACAATTTACATATAAATGTCTCAAAATTCAAGATTCTTAGTTTTTTACATAAGCGCCTTCGAATACATTTTGATATAAACTCTCTAACGCCTGCATAAATAGATGTAATAAAATATCAAACCCTTGTTTGTCTTTTACAGATCAAATAGCTGATATTTTAATTAGATCTCATAGATCGTTAAGAATGATATTAAGAAGCTGTAAAGAATTTAATTCAAATAATTCACTACTTTGCAGGTACTATGCAAATGTACGTTCTAAGTTAGAATATAGATCGATTATTTGGTATCCTAAATAGAGAAAGTTCAACGTAAATTAAATTAAATCAAACCATTCATTTCAAATCTCCATGTTTTTTTCCATTTCTCTAATAGATTTGAATGGTTTTGGAGTAACTTAGCTGGAATCTATGACTGGCTAGAATGCACGTATCATCAGCGAACGTTGCGATCAAAGTGTTAGTTGTGCATATTAGCAATAGAATTGGCCCCAAGGCGCCATATTTCAGTGTCTAAAGTATTTACATAAAAACTCCTATTTGACAATTATGATCGTATAATTAAATATAGAGAGTGCGTCAAATTATTTTCTAACTTCCCGTAGGGCAAGTTACAGTAATCGCAAAAAAATCGAAAATGAAAATTTTTAGAGATCTTTACGTTTCAAAACCTTCTGAACATTTTGGCATACCTTAGCAAAAATGGATGTATGTGTGCGTGTGTGTATGTGTGCATGTGTGCGTGTATGTATGTTTGTGCGGATACAAATTTTCGTCGACGATTTCGGGAACACGGATCAACCGATTTGAATAATTCAAAAAACATTCGATTCGTATTGATAAGAAGACGTGCTGATTAGTTTTTGGCGAAGGCAGGTCTAGCCGTTCCGAAGATATGGGGCAAAAAGTGCCGAAAACGGTAACTCAGTTTTTAAGAGAACGGAGCGTCCGATTCGAATAATTCAAAAAACATTTTATTGGTATTGACTAAATGAACTACAGTTCAAATTTTTGGAAAGGCAGGTCTAACGACTTTGGAGATATGGAGGAAAAAGTAAAAAAATGAGCCATTGGCGGTCAAAAATGAACATTAGACATATGCACATCGAATTATCAGATATTTTACAGAGATTTTAACAATAAGTATAAATTTTGTTTACATTCCTATGGGTTTCGTACCAATGTTTACGCGTTAGACGGCGACGCGGCGCTTACGCGCTTTGATATTTCGTCTTTATGCAGTTAAAGCAGTACGATTGCTTTGAAAAAAAGTTCAGAATATCCAAAATATTTCAAAATAAATGATTTAGGATAGAATTATTTAATATGGTTCGAAATTCTATTAAAAGTTTCAAATCATTGATCAACTTTTATTGATTATTATTATTGATTATTTTTATTTACTCGAATTTTGAATTACGGTACGGAAAGTTCCAGCAATTTGCCTTAATGCACGATACCTTAATTGCCTTAAGACAGAATTCCACTTACAGCTAGTTAATTTATAGGATAGCTCAGTATGCCATACCTTATCAAATGCTTGATGTATATCCAAGAATGTTGCTGAACAGTACTTTTTCCCTTCTAATGATTTATTTATATAATGGACAATTCTATGAGTCTGCTCTATGCAATTTCCTGAATCCAATTTGTTATTGGGGTGTAATGTTTTTGCTTTCTAATTCTTAATCTACTATCCTTTAATAATAATTTAAGGTTATCTTCGCGTTCACAAATATTTTTCAATATTCCAACTCCTAAATCTAATTCTCTCTTAAATTCGCCTATTTTACTTAGTTAGAGGAACTTTAACCCCCCGTCGGGCGCAGTCCCGTTACGCACACGTTCGGGCGCAGTGTATCCGACAGCAACGGTTTTTAAGTATATCCTCAGGAGGCTCCTTATTTTACAAACATGTTTATTTTTTGTTTAATTATATTTCAGAATGTATACTTTTTGAATAAATAAATAAAAAAAGAATTCAATAATATTTTATTATAAAATATAGAAAAATATAAACCTGTGTATATATGCATAAATTATTTACACTCACTTTTCTTTATTGAAATACACAGTCTCTAACTTTTTTTTCATTTGTCACTTTATAAAAAATAAGTAATATAATAATGATAGTTTAATGTATATAATTAAATATTATCATTTATTGAAGCATTTAAACAAGCACTGCATAGAAAATCGCATGTTGTAAACACAGTGCTTTTCGACATTTAGCACAACAAAATATTGAAAACCGTCTGATATTAGCTTCTAATGTACATGGTTCACATCGCCGTTTTTTTTGTGGCTCTTCTTGTTATTGTGAGCCATTTTCCTGTGAATTTGGTCTGAATCTTTTGAGTCCTGCCTGCAAAGTGAACGGAATCCTACTTGTGATTTCACTTCTTCTTGTTAGCTGTCCAAAAACAAGTTCATGCGATAATTTTCTCAAAAAATATCTTCTTCGGAGATCTTTCTTACCATTCCTATGACTCCAAGAATTTATAGTCGTTGCAGCATTTTTTGCGTTTCCTATAACACCTGGTAAATGTCTTAATAAGTTCTGGGATTTTGTTCGAATCCTATTAGAGGGAGGTTTGCTACACTATTTTGTAGATTTATCTCTACTCATAAAATATTTAGCATTATTGTTCAAATTTATTTGTTCCTCACTTCCATCCTGTTCGTCCTCTTGTTCTGTCTCAGAATCGACTTCGCGACTCTCTAGATGGTCTTCGTCACTTCCACTTTCATCGCCTAAATCGTCAAGAAGATTATTTTCATCAGCATCATCATTCAGCATTCTTAGAATCTCTAAATTGGTTTTTATAAATTATATTATTTTTCTAAATTATACATTTTTTTACCACTCACCATATTTACTAGCCTATAAAATGTATGGACTCAATTTTGTAACACATTCTACGAGTGAATCTCGTAGATACTTTCAAAAAATTGCAATTAAATGAAAAGTATTGAGATATATATTCAAAAATACGTAAAGAAATACAGAAAAAGAATACTTCCATTCACAAAAAATTGCAATATTCGTACGTATCAAAATGTTGCACGTTCGGGCGCAGTGTATCTCTAGGATCAAAATACCGATTGCCACTATATGTGAAGGTCAAACACATAATGATAAAGACGCATAAATAAAACATATAAAATTAGGAGGCTATTGAAGAGTGGAGGTTTCTAAAACCTTCAACCAAGGTGCAGCATGAAAAATTATTGGCTCTGTATCTGTCAGATCGGCTGCGCCCGACGAAGGGTTAATTAAGAATGATATTGATAGTCATAACACTACACTGCATCAGATACTCTCCATCTGCTCAAGATAAAGTTTTTTTTTTCAAACATGAAATTTCTCACAGAAGTTTTATTTTTAAATTGCAGTATACTCATTTATAGTCGTAGCTTATAAGCTTTAAGAACCCCAAGGTATACCTTAATAATATAACTATAGTTTTCGATTATATATTCAATAGAAAAAGTAACAGGATGAAATGAAAAAAATATTTATGATTAAAAATAATAAATATTTAAAAATATATGCCCACGTGTTATGGTTGTTTACTAATACCTTGAATAAAAAATAGTGTCATGATAAAAAATCATGAAAATTAAAAATAAGTTTACCGGACGATCTAGCTCTTATCAAAATTCTTTCAAAATTTACTTCCCGCTACTGTAAATCGATTGAAATACATTATTGTATATTTATAATTGATCTTGAACATTGCTTCTCTTTTTATAAATGTTTTGAATAGAATGAAATGTTTCAAAATTATAAAAATTAGCAAATGTTGGGAATATCGAATGATTTTTGGAAAATTTAGATGTTTAAATTACATATTAGATTATAAATATATATGTTATTTGATTTCTCAAGCTAAATCGAAACGTTTAGATATATTGTTAGTATAAATTATATTGGAAACAGAAAAATTAGGGGTTTATTGTTTTTATATTACTTCATTGCCTTTACCACTCATACACCATATCCTTAAGGGGGTCTTCCTATGTGACAGCCTGTTTTTTAGGGATATTTTAGGATTTTTTTTCTACGACCAGTAAATATTTAGAGCTCCAAGTTTTTTATCATTTATTAACACATATTTGGACAGTATAAATATAAAATTTCAGCTAAAAATATTCAGTCAAACTAGAGTTACAGCGCTCTGAACACACCCGCCTCGAAAAAAAGAGCTCCCACTTCCTCCACGATTCCGGCTGAACAGCTTATCTGAAAAAAATAAATAAACGGCGTTTTAATTTGTAGGCTTAAAAGCACGGAAAGATCCTATAATCAAATGAATATAAAAAAATTGGATTTTTGATAGACATTTGAAATAAAAGTTGCAAATTAGGCGTTTTTTTTTTTGTTTTTTGCTGTAAAAAATCGAAGTTTTGAAAATTTTTGATTGATAACAATTCATTCCATGCGTTTAAATATATTGAGTGTGCCCTGTAAATTTCAAGTAATTTGGTCCAGCCGTTTCTGAGATACAATGGAGGAAAGTTTGAAAAACAGTTTTGAGAAAAACGCGTTTAAAGTTTCAAGTCCGTTAAAAACTATTAAAATATCAACTTACCCTCAATCGGCAATGCCTGATCCCTCTTCCTCGTGAAACTCTTTTGAAGCAGATTGTTCAGCTCTTGAGTCAATCCTGGCTTGTTTAACGAGACATCACTTACGCGCCGCTCAGAACGTAAGATTTGCTTTTCATCCCGTTTCTCAACATACGCTTGGGCTTCACGACCAACAGGGCATCCCATAATCGACATAACTATTGAAATACCTTGAAAACCTTTATTAAAGATAACTGCTAAGTAGCTAGCAATTTCAACAATTTTGGAACCAGAATGAAGATGTTTAGGAGCGAAAAACCAAATCAAAGAATTCAAAGATTCGTTATTGTTTTGTGTCTCTGCTCCTAAACAACGAATTAATAATTCGTCTTTCGATAAATCTTCGAAAACCGGTTTGATAGCTTCTTGGACTTGCGGAATTAGAGGTGGTTTATCGTGATGAAATTGGTCCAGTTCATTATTAGCTTCAGCCTTACGTCATTTACACCAACTGTCTTTGCCTTCTGGACAAAATTGATGCTGAGGGTTTTGATCAGAAGAACATTTGTGATAGTACGTTGCCCAAACTTCCTTTCTCATATCTTCAAGCGAATCTGGATGGCGTCGAATTGCTAATCCGTAGAATTTTGTAATTTCTTGGATAACTTTATCAGTAAGTTTACCTGCTCCTTTTCCTCCTATTCCTTTATTGGTTTTATCCTTTTTAACAGCCCGAAGTCGTGTTCCCATCCTCTTTTCTACGTGACCCACACATTCTTTTTTTGTTATCGCAGTATCTCCATACGGTTTAGCTGCTGTATCTTAAAAACAACTTCGAATTTTCTAAAATCGCTTTACTACCGTATTCTAGACATGTTAAGGGAGCAATTTATGAAAAAAAGTCGATTTTTTCAACCCATCACATAGGAAGACCCCCTTAAACACTTACAATAAATTAATAAGATTTTGACTTTTTTTAGAAATAAATCTTGCATTGCATTACATTGTAAAACAACATTTGCCGGGTCAGCTAGTAATATATAATAATAAAAAATAAATTGATCTCTGAGAAATATTTGCTTCCCATCTATTACATCTGATGATACAATAACATTTCAATGAATGCTATCTTTTGCTGTGGATTTTCATTCAATCATAAAATCAGATTTATAGAAACGTCTTGATTGAAAATAAAAACATTGCAGAAATTTCATTTGTCGAGATGGTTGACTTACCAAGAATGTTTGGCATTGAGCCAGAATGTTTGCAAGTGCTCGTGCAAGAAAGACTAAAATATATCACAAGTGATCTTTTCTGAAAATTTGTCTCTGTTACAGTGTCCTATGGCTACATTATGCTTATTCCACTTAAATTCATTTATTAATTATATCACATCATAATTTAAATTTAAATTATTTCGGGAACGTAAATTAATGAATTTGACTTGGAAATTTACAACTTGTTTCCAGTAAACGTATTTATTTTCTTAAACAATTATTTTTGTAAGAGAGAACTTACAATAATAATTTTAACTTCCATGCAACACTTTGCTTTATCTTTACCTCTAGGTGTCTTTACGCGATTTTTAACACAAAATTTTTGGTGTCAAAAAAATTTATTCTGATTTTTATAGTGATTAAAGAAGTTTTAGTAGTTTAGTTTTTCTCGCTTAACAGTTAAAATCATTTATAAAAATAAAATTGTTTGAATAGAGTAAGTAAGACAATTCTCCAAATCTAAATCCTCATATATAAGGGTGTCCAAGCATTGTAAAATTAATTGTACATAACTGCATATGAACAACTTACAAGACTGAAGTTAAAAAGTGAAGTTTTTTTTATTTATTTTCTGGATTATCTTTCTATATAAGATAAAAAATTAATTGTTCAGATTATACAGGAGATTAAAATCTAAAAACTACATCCAGTGGTTTTGCCCTTGACAGTGTTGATGTATGATTAATATATAATACTAGTGGAGCGCATGGCATCGTGCCTTAAAGCAAATTGCTGGAACTTTCCGTACCAAAAATTATTTTTTTTAAAAAAGATTAACATTTTTGACAAAAAGACTTTTTGAAGAAAAATTTATTTTGAAATTTGGAAATTCTGAACTTTTTTTCAAAGCAATCGTACTGCTTTAACGGCATAGAGACAAAATATCGAAGGACGTAAGCGCCGCGTCGCCGTCTAACGGATAAACATTGGTACGGAACCCATAGAAATGTAAACAACATTCATTATTTTTGTTAAAATCTCTATAAAATATCTGATAATTTGATGTGCATATGTCTAATGATTATTTTTTACCGCTAAATGGCATTTTTTTTACTTTTTTTTACTAGATCTCCGAAACCGCTAGACCTGCCTCCATGAAAATTTGATCAGTTCATCTTGTTAATACAAGTAAAATGTTTTCTGAATTATTTGAATCGGACGCTCCGTTCTCTTAAAAACTGAATTACGGTTTGTGGCACTTTTTGCTCCATATCTTCGGAACGGCTAGACCTGCCTTCGTCTTCTTATCAATATGAATAGAATGTTTTTTGAATTATCCAAATCGCTTCATACGTGTTCCCGAAATCGTCGACGAAAATTTGTATCCGCACACACACACATACATCCAACTTTTCTAAGGTATGCTAAAATGTTTAGAAGGTTTTGAAACGTAAAGATATATAAAAATTTTCATTTTCGATTTTTTTTGCGATTACTATAACTTGCCCTACGGGAAGTTAATAAAATATTGAAAGTATATACTTATTATTGATTCTGAAATAATATCTAATGTAATATATTTTGTTCAACAGGGTCTTTTTTGCTAGAGTCCCACAGTGTTGAATTAGCCTGTTGGTTATTTCCCTTGTAGATTTATTGCGCCAATACAACAACAATTACAATCATTACAGTCCGTTTTGTAAACATCAGTAATACGCTCAACTGGAGTTTTAGACTTTAAGGGGGGCGATACATGTAAAAAAAAATCGTTTTTTTTTTTCATAAATCTTTAGAATAACATCTCAAAAATATGCCTGTAAATATTCAAAACAAAATTATGGCGCAAAGCTGAATCTTCAGGAGAAAATCCCAAAGAAATTAAACACCCAACTCCATTACATCCTGATGTTCAACCTCATATTAATTTTTGACGATTTATCTCGGGATGACTTGCTTGAAAGATGTTTAGGAGGTCACAACTCAGAATGCAAATGAAAGTTATAATTCTACTGTCTGGCGCCTCTGTCCAAAGCATCTCAACTCTGGACGGAAGATCGTAGAGATTAGTGCTTTTATATCTGCAGGGTTGTTCAATGATGGGTTAAATTTTATCTTACAACTTATGAACTCACTGCAAATTGTTATTGGCCGCCAATCCATGTCATATAAAGAGAAAATCGATGAGCAAAGAGTGAATCGAGAAAACCGCCGCAGCTCTTTGGCCACCAAACAAGCTCGTCAAGCATGTGTCTGCAGGAACTTGCAAAGAAAAACGAGTTCCTTGAACGTACCGAAGGACTTCTATATGGTCCTGGAATCGCTGATTAATCGGTAAGACACTTTAATCATACAGTTTCTATGTGTCCAAAACTTTAAACGCGTTTTTCTCAAAACTACATTTTTGAAAGTTGCGGGCGGGATAACTCAAAAAGTTCTCAACCGATTCCAATGAAATTTTGCACACATCTACTTTACAGTAATAGCTTCTAGTTAAACCTCAAACATACCAAAAAAAATTTCAAAAATTAACCCTTTTACCAAAAAAAAAACATTGAAAAAAAGGTGAAAAATCGAACTTTTTTTCTGAGGTGTGCCAATTTACGATTTTGTGACTTTTTTAATTTTTTTTTTGGTTTAACTAGAAGATATATGTTTTATGAACACGTACAAACTAATTTTTTTGATTTCAGATCACCGTACGAAAAGTGAGAACGCCAGCAAATTGATGGCTTTTTCCGGGAGGGTCTTGGCAGATTTATTTTTACGGCAGCCATTTAAAAAAAAAAAAATTTTTAAATTTTTTTTGTGTATTTTAATATATAATAAATAACCCTAAAAAAGTTCAAAAAGATTCAGTCATTCCTTCCCAGTTTAAAAAGTCCTCAAAAAACGGTAAAAATTAAGGCGATTACATGTATCGCCCCCCTTAAGGGAGTGAAAAGCGAGTTGAAAGTATTGTCAAAATTAAAATCTAACAAAAAACGTTCATTTAACAACGTCTTTCGTAAATCCTCGGTTTTTTTATCGGGCACGCTCGGCTCTTTGCTTGCAACGAACACTACATAAATCTTTAGTTTAAATTTAAAACAAAAAAAATGTAATTTTATTGTTGTTTATTTTCTATATTTTTTTAATTTTTGATATTATTTTTCCTGGTGTGGTATGTATCAATTTTTACTTGTCATTTTTTAATCTAAATATATTTTAGTTTAATCTTTTTAAACTTTGTACAAATTCTTTTAGATACTGTAAAAACATAAAAAAAAATGCTGAATGATGACAAGAGTGTCGAAACGTATGAATAAATATTTTATTTTTTATTGTTTTTTTTATTTTTACGATTCGCTGGAAATCAACATTCACGAATATATATATATATATATATATATATATATATATATCTTACATATATAATATTCTTATGTAATTATGTATGAACGGTTAATCCTCCTAAGCTATAATTCGGATTTTCATGAATCTTCCTGAAAATTCCTGGAAATTTTCTAGAATTTTTAGATTCATAGAAATATAGTTAGATTGTAGAAATAAATGGAAAAAATTACAAAAAACCGCTTATCATTGTTTGACCCTGAAAATATTTGAAGCATTGTTTGACATTAAAAACAAGCGAAGACTGTCATTTGCCAAACATTTCTATTCACTTATAAGCTAAGGCAATATTAAAATATAATTTATTTATGACTATGAATGAAAAAAATGTAATGTCTACATTATTATTGCCGAAAAGCAGCTGAGGTGTGCCAAAAATTAAAATAATATAAGATTTACGTCAACATGCGTCTAACAGGTGATGATGCAGTCTGCGCATGCGCCTGTCAGTGATTACACATCAAACTTAGCCTATAATACAATTTGACAGATTATTATTTTTAACTTTTAAATGCAGTCGTGTTTTGCCTTACTTTACTAAATCACAATACAAAAATTATTTATTTACTCCAAAAATTATCTAGAAGTTTCATTCTGTCAAAAATTCATATGTTTGGCATTGAATACGTAATATTTAGTCAAGTCAATGAAGCGTTTTGGGTCTGAATATTTTTAATTTGCTCCAATTTGCATAAAATTTTGGAATTAGGTTCAACTTAATCTCAAGTTTAAAAGTGAAAATAATTTAAACTCCTTTGCCACTTCCCAGGGTGATGACATCCTTTTTCAGTGGTGCAATTGTATCTCTTTCAAAATAACGTCGGATATCGATAAAAGAACTAATTAGAAGAGAAAAATGTTTAATCATGTTTTTCAAAAAAGTTTTCAAGTTACTGGCTACTGAAAATTTGTTTTTTTGCGTTTTTCATCGTTTCTCGCAAATATTTTTAAAAATATACATTTTAATAAAAATCATGTAATGAACAAAATTATATCAATTAAAATCTTAGTAAATCGCTGTTCTATGATTTGTTCTAGGAACAATATTAGGCTAGATATGAAAATGAGGTTTTATAGTGCTCAAAATAAGCTTTAAAATGAGTGTTTCTGCGTGTAAAATGAGTGAGCTATCATGGAGATAAAAGACGCTTACAATGTTTTTTTCATTTAAATCAAATAGTTTATGAGTGAGTTTATGAACTTAAGATAAAGATTAGCCTATTTCCGACACACGTTCTTTTCCTCTGCATTTACTGCAATAATTTTGTTGATCGTAGGTTGAAAAGATCACATGTGAACAGGATTTGATAAATTAATTCACTTCAAATATGAACATAAATGATAATGTATATTGAATTATTGGCGAGAAAAATGTAATTTAAATATTAAAATTACTGAAGCCAGTTAAAATTTGGTACGAAATTATAAAAATAATAGGCAACATTATTGAAGCAATTATTTTGGGTCCAAGGTGTTATTGTACCTTTACCGCGAATGCTATATATTAATTCTTTCTGAATTTGTTATACCTTTTAAAAGACTTCAATTTTCAACACGTGCATCTTATGCTATGACCATAAATCACAAAGGCTGACGATGATTTTTTGTGTGATAAATTTGGAAAATCAATGTTTTAGTCGTGAATAAACAAAAAATCATTCAATTTATACATTTTACAGGTATGACTAAAAAATTGTATAACCTTTGGCATTAAAATAAATTGAGCTATTGGAAATAAATTTGTTCTATAAATTGCAGTGTTTAATTTTTGATATACATTTTTGAAAAAAATTTACTTCGAAAAAATAAGATTTTTGACAAAAAATTACTTTTTTTTGAAAAAAAAAAATTTTTCAATATTTTTTTTTAAAAAAAAATGTTTTCTTTATTTTGACATATTTTGAAAGATCTAAACTTTTTTTCAAAGCAATCGTACTGCTTTAACTGCATAAAGACGAAATATCAAACTGCGTAAGCGCCGCGTCGACGTCTAACGCGTAAACATTGGTACGGAACCCATAGGAATGTGAACCAAAATTATACTTATTGTTAAAATCTCTATAAAATATCTGATAATTCGATGTGCATATGTCTAAATGATCATTTTGACCGCCAAATGGCATTTTTTTATACTTTTTCATTAGATCTCCGAAACCGCTAGACCTGCCTTTATGAAAATTTGATCAATTCTTCACCTTGTCAATACAAGTAAAATGTTTTTTGAATTATTAAAATCGGACGCTCCGTTCTCTTAAAAACTGAGTTACCGTTTTCGCCACTTTTTGCGCCGTATCTTTGGAACGGCTAGACCTAACTTCGCCAAAAACTAATCACACGTCTCCTTATCAATACGAATCGAATGTTTTTTGAATTATTCAAATCGGTTGATCGGTGTTCCCGAAATCGTCGACGAAAATTTTTATCGCACATACATACAAACACGCACACACACACACACACACACACACCCACACACACACACACACATACATCCATTTTTTCTAAGGTATGCCAAAATATTCAGAAACCTTTGAAACGTCGAGAAATGCAAAAATTTTCATTTTCGATTTTTTTGCGATTACTATAACTTACCCTACGGGAAGTTAATAATCATTGTTAGCAATCTATGCTTAATGTTGCTCATGTAAAACAGATTGCAGAATAAAAAAAAAAATCTTAAATTTGCTACTTTGTACAGTAGCAAATAAGTTTTGCTTCAATCGCGTGTGATCCTTACGCGCACTCTTTTTTTTACATAGGCGGCTATATTAAAAATCTCAGTTCATAGTCGAAATTAATATTTTTGGTAATTCAATTATTTTTGACAAATATTCTTAAACTAAGTTTGATCTGTATTTAGATCATTTACTTGGGAACAGTAGACCCTCTGGTGTGGGGTACGCATTATTGAACAGTATAGAGAACATTTCTATGATTATATTGTAATATTTGAATGCAACGGTTTGTAATGCGTTTCTATGGTAGTCCATCACGGGTTGGTAACAGTTCAATATTATATATTATTATCTGCTAAATAAATCAATAAATATTATGTATTTTTATGTTGCCAATTTTATGGAAACTTATTACAATGGAAAGGTATTGATGGAGAATGCAGTAAGCAAAATATATTTGTAAGATTCTTGAAATTTATTTTTAGTAAATATTAATAGTATAGTAACTATACTGTAGTATAGTTTATGTAATTAAACGTCTAAATGAAATCAAACGAATTTCAATTTAACAAATATATATTTTATAGTCAGTGGCAATGGCGATAGTTAAAATATAAAATGGTTGGCTTTGGTGCTAAACAAATTAATACAGAAAATCAAACAATAATTATAAAAATGTGTTATTACTGTCAAGAATTATAGAACGCAAATAAAATATCAATTAATCAAGTCATAATTTAATAGCATACTATAGATAAAAATATACTATAAATAAGAATTTATGCATAAATATTGTCATAATATTAGTCAGTTCGCTGACATGCCACATAACATATAATTTGGAATTCATAAAAAATGAATTACTGGCTTCTTTCGTAAATCAACTTTAATGAATTAATGAAAAGCGCTGTAATAATATATCAAAATCTTGAAATTGTAAAAGTGCTAATACAATTTTAATAGAATCAGTTTCAGATTAGGTTGGCTCTTGCAAATGCTATTAAATATGATCCAGGAACATGAATATATGTGACGTGCTCTGCAGTGCATGAACTATTCATATGTTTTTCCTCTTCTCTTACCAATTTGCAATAAATTAGTTATTTTCCGTAGGGCAAGTTATAGTAATCGCAAAAAAATCGAAATGAAAATTTTGATATATCTTTACGTTTCAAAGGTTCTGAACATTTGGCATACCTTAGAAAAAATGGATGTGTGTGTGTGTGTGTGTGTATTGTGCGTGTGTGTGTATGTGCCTATACAAATTTCGTCGACGATTTCGGGAACATGGATCAACCGATTTGAATAATTCAAAAAACATTCGATTCGTATGATAAGGAGACGTGCTGATTAGTTTTTGGCGAAGGCAGGTCTAGCCGTTCCGAAGATACGGGGCAAAAAAGTGCCGAAACGGTAACTCAGTTTTTTAAGAGAACGGAGCGTCCGATTTGAATAATTTAAAATTTCACTTGTATTGACAAGATGAAGAATCGATCAAATTTTCATGAAGGTAGGTCTAGCGGTTTCGGAGATATGGAGGAAAAAGTAAAAAAATGAGCCATTGGCGGTCAAAAATGATCATTAGAAATATGCACATCAAATTATCAGATATTTTATAAAGATTTTAACAATAAGTATAATTTTTTTTTTACTTTTATGGGTTCCGTACCAATGCTTATCCTTAGACGGCGGCGCGGCAGTTCGCGCTTTGACATTTGTCTCTATGCAGATAAGCAGTACGATTGCTTTGAAAAACGTTCAGATTTCCAAAGTAGGTCAAATGAAAAAACTTTTTTTTTTCAAAAAAATTTTGTTTTCAAAAAAAGTAATTTTTTGTCAAATTTATAGTTTCTCTCTAATTTTTTCGAAGTAAAATTTTTTCAAAAATGTTAATCGTTTTTAAAATAATAATTTTTGGTACGGGAAATTCCAG
>NW_020537646.1:41096817-41148748 GCF_003426905.1 Ctenocephalides felis | reverse complement strand
ATATATGTTTTATGAACACGTACAAACTAATTTTTTTGATTTCAGATCACCGTACGAAAAGTGAGAACGCCAGCAAATTGATGGCTTTTTCCGGGAGGGTCTTGGCAGATTTATTTTACGGCAGCCATTTAAAAAAAAAAAAATTTTTAAATTTTTTTGTGTTTTTAGTATATAATAAATAACCCTAAAAAAGTTCAAAAAGATTCAGTCATTCCTTCCCAGTTTAAAAAGTCCTCAAAAAACGGTAAAAATTAAGGCGATTACATGTATCGCCCCCCTAAGGGAGTGAAAAGCGAGTTGAAAGTATTGTCAAAATTAAAATCTAACAAAAAACGTTCATTTAACAACGTCTTTCGTAAATCCTCGGTTTTTTATCGGGCACGCTCGGCTCTTTGCTTGCAACGAACACTACATAAATCTTTAGTTTAAATTAAAAACAAAAAAAATGTAATTTTATTGTTGTTTATTTTCTATATTTTTTTAATTTTTGATATTATTTTCCTGGTGTGGTATGTATCAATTTTTACTTGTCATTTTTTAATCTAAATATATTTAGTTTAATCTTTTTAAACTTTGTACAAATTCTTTTAGATACTGTAAAAACATAAAAAAAAAATGCTGAATGATGACAAGAGTGTCGAAACGTATGAATAAATATTTTATTTTTTATTGTTTTTTTTTATTTTTACGATTCGCTGGAAATCAACATTCACGAATATATATATATATAATATATATATATATATATATCTTACATATATAATATTCTTATGTAATTATGTATGAACGGTTAATCCTCCTAAGCTATAATTCGGATTTTCATGAATCTTCCTGAAAATTCCTGGAAATTTTCTAGAATTTTTAGATTCATAGAAATATAGTTAGATTGTAGAAATAAATGGAAAAAATTACAAAAAACCGCTTATCATTGTTTGACCCTGAAAATATTTGAAGTTGTTTGACATTAAAAACAAGCGAAGACTGTCATTTGCCAAACATTTCTATTCACTTATAAGCTAAGGCAATATTAAAATATAATTATTTATGACTATGAATGAAAAAAATGTAATGTCTACATTATTATTGCCGAAAAGCAGCTGAGGTGTGCCAAAAATTAAAATAATATAAGATTTACGTCAACATGCGTCTAACAGGTGATGATGCAGTCTGCGCATGCGCCTGTCAGTGATTACACATCAAACTTAGCCTATAATACAATTTGACAGATTATTATTTTTAACTTTTAAATGCAGTCGTGTTTTGCCTTATTTACTAAATCACAATACAAAAATTATTTATTTACTCCAAAAATTATCTAGAAGTTTCATTCTGTCAAAAATTCATATGTTTTGGCATTGAATACGTAATATTTAGTCAAGTCAATGAAGCGTTTTGGGTCTGAATATTTTTAATTTGCTCCAATTTGCATAAAATTTTGGAATTAGGTTCAACTTAATCTCAAGTTTAAAAGTGAAAATAATTTAAACTCCTTTGCCACTTCCCAGGGTGATGACATCCTTTTTCAGTGGGCAATTGTATCTCTTTCAAAATAACGTCGGATATCGATAAAAGAACTAATTAGAAGAGAAAAAATGTTTAATCATGTTTTTCAAAAAAGTTTTCAAGTTACTGGCTACTGAAAAATTTGTTTTTTTGCGTTTTTTCATCGTTTCTCGCAAATATTTTAAAAAATATACATTTTAATAAAAATCATGTAATGAACAAAATTATATCAATTAAAATCTTAGTAAATCGCTGTTCTATGATTGTTCTAGGAACAATATTAGGCTAGATATGAAAATGAGGTTTTATAGTGCTCAAAATAAGCTTTAAAATGAGTGTTTCTGCGTGTAAAATGAGTGAGCTATCATGGAGATAAAAGACGCTTACAAAATGTTTTTTTCATTTAAATCAAATAGTTTATGAGTGAGTTTATGAACTTAAGATAAAGATTAGCCTATTTCCGACACACGTTCTTTTCTCTGCATTTACTGCAATAATTTTGTTGATCGTAGGTTGAAAAGATCACATGTGAACAGGATTTGATAAATTAATTCACTTCAAATATGAACATAAATGATAATGTATATTATTGGCGAGAAGAAAAAATGTAATTTAAATATTAAAATTACTGAAGCCAGTTAAAATTTGGTACGAAATTATAAAAATAATAGGCAACATTATTGAAGCAATTATTTTGGGTCCAAGGTGTTATTGTACCTTTACCGCGAATGCTATATATTAATTCTTTCTGAATTGTTATACCTTTTAAAAGACTTCAATTTTCAACACGTGCATCTTATGCTATGACCATAAATCACAAAGGCTGACGATGATTTTTTGTGTGATAAATTGGAAAATCAATGTTTTTAGTCGTGAATAAACAAAAAATCATTCAATTTATACATTTTACAGGTATGACTAAAAAATTGTATAACCTTTGGCATTAAAATAAATTGAGCTATTGGAAATAAATTTGTTCTATAAATTGCAGTGTTTAATTTTTGATATACATTTTGAAAAAAAATTTACTTCGAAAAAATAAGATTTTGACAACAAAAAATTACTTTTTTTTGAAAAAAAAAAATTTTTCAATATTTTTTTTTAAAAAAAAAAATGTTTTCTTTATTTTGACATATTTTGAAAGATCTAAACTTTTTTTCAAAGCAATCGTACTGCTTTAACTGCATAAAGACGAAATATCAAACTGCGTAAGCGCCGCGTCGACGTCTAACGCGTAAACATTGGTACGGAACCCATAGGAATGTGAACAAAAATTATACTTATTGTTAAAATCTCTATAAAATATCTGATAATTCGATGTGCATATGTCTAATGATCATTTTGACCGCCAAATGGCATTTTTTATACTTTTTTCATTAGATCTCCGAAACCGCTAGACCTGCCTTTATGAAAATTTGATCAATTCTTCACCTTGTCAATACAAGTAAAATGTTTTTGAATTATTAAAATCGGACGCTCCGTTCTTTAAAAACTGAGTTACCGTTTTCGCCACTTTTTGCGCCGTATCTTTGGAACGGCTAGACCTAACTTCGCCAAAAACTAATCAGCACGTCTCCTTATCAATACGAATCGAATGTTTTTTGAATTATTCAAATCGGTTGATCGGTGTTCCCGAAATCGTCGACGAAAATTTGTATCCGCACATACATACACACACGCACACACACACACACACACACACACACACACACATACATCCATTTTTTCTAAGGTATGCCAAAATATTCAGAAACCTTTGAAACGTCGAGAAATGCAAAAATTTTCATTTTCGATTTTTTTGCGATTACTATAACTTACCCTACGGGAAGTTAATAATCATTGTTAGCAATCTATGCTTAATGTTGCTCATGTAAAACAGATTGCAGAATAAAAAAAAAAATCTTAAATTTGCTACTTTGTACAGTAGCAAATAAGTTTTGCTTCAATCGCGTGTGATCCTTACGCGCACTCTTTTTTTTACATAGGCGGCTATATTAAAAATCTCAGTTCATAGTCGAAATTTAATATTTTTGGTAATTTCAATTATTTTTGACAAATAATTCTTAAACTAAGTTTGATCTGTATTTAGATCATTTACTTTGGGAACAGTAGACCCTCTGGTGTGGGGTACGCATTATTGAACAGTATAGAGAACATTTCTATGATTATATTGTAATATTTGAATGCAACGGTTTGTAATGCGTTTCTATGGTAGTCCATCACGGGTTGGTAACAGTTCAATATTATATATTATTATCTGCTAAATAAATCAATAAATATTATGTATTTTTATGTTGCCAATTTTATGGAAACTTATTACAATGGAAAGGTATTGATGGAGAATGCAGTAAGCAAAATATATTTGTAAGATTCTTGAAATTTATTTTTAGTAAATATTAATAGTATAGTAACTATACTGTAGTATAGTTTATGTAATTAAACGTCTAAATGAAATCAAACGAATTTCAATTTAACAAATATATATTTTATAGTCAGTGGCAATGGCGATAGTTAAAATATAAAATGGTTGGCTTTGGTGCTAAACAAATTAATACAGAAAATCAAACAATAATTATAAAAAATGTGTTATTACTGTCAAGAATTATAGAACGCAATAAAATATCAATTAATCAAGTCATAATATTAATAGCATACTATAGATAAAAATATACTATAAATAAGAATTTATGCATAAATATTTGTCATAATTATTAGTCAGTTCGCTGGACATGCCACATAACAATATAATTTGGAATTCATAAAAAATGAATTATCTGGCTTCTTTCGTAAATCAACTATTAATGAATTAATGAAAAGCGCTGTAATAATATATCAAAATCTTGAAATTGTAAAAGTGCTAATACAATTTTAATAGAATCAGTTTCAGATTAGGTTGGCTCTTGCAAATGCTATTAAATATGATCCAGGAACATGAATATATGTGACGTGCTCTGCAGTGCATGAACTATTCATATGTTTTTTCCTCTTTCTCTTACCAATTTGCAATAAATTAGTTATTTTCCCGTAGGGCAAGTTATAGTAATCGCAAAAAAATCGAAAATGAAAATTTTGATATATCTTTACGTTTCAAAGGTTTCTGAACATTTTGGCATACCTTAGAAAAAATGGATGTGTGTGTGTGTGTGTGTGTATGTGCGTGTGTGTGTATGTGCCTATACAAATTTTCGTCGACGATTTCGGGAACATGGATCAACCGATTTGAATAATTCAAAAAACATTCGATTCGTATTGATAAGGAGACGTGCTGATTAGTTTTTGGCGAAGGCAGGTCTAGCCGTTCCGAAGATACGGGGCAAAAAGTGCCGAAAACGGTAACTCAGTTTTTAAGAGAACGGAGCGTCCGATTTGAATAATTTAAAATTTCACTTGTATTGACAAGATGAAGAATCGATCAAATTTTCATGAAGGTAGGTCTAGCGGTTTCGGAGATATGGAGGAAAAAGTAAAAAAATGAGCCATTTGGCGGTCAAAAATGATCATTAGAAATATGCACATCAAATTATCAGATATTTTATAAAGATTTTAACAATAAGTATAATTTTTTTTTACATTTTTATGGGTTCCGTACCAATGCTTATCCGTTAGACGGCGGCGCGGCAGTTGCGCGCTTTGACATTTTGTCTCTATGCAGATAAAGCAGTACGATTGCTTTGAAAAACAGTTCAGAATTTCCAAAGTATGTCAAAATGAAAAAAACTTTTTTTTTTCAAAAAAATTTTGTTTTCAAAAAAAGTAATTTTTTGTCAAATTTATAGTTTCTCTCTAATTTTTTCGAAGTAAAATTTTTTCAAAAATGTTAATCGTTTTTAAAATAATAATTTTTGGTACGGGAAATTCCAGCAATTTGCCTTAAGGCACGATGCCTTAATTACCTTAAGACAGAATTCCACTTACAGCTAGTTTAATTTATATTTTAGAAGCATGCGACACGTTTAAAACGTTAGAAATGTATTTAGTGATTCTGCATGGGACGTGTCCTATTACAAAATACGTGCGTTATGTAGGTCACATGCATGTTGTTCAAATTCAATGACGCACCTACACTCTTTCAACCCACTACATATCACTGAATTTTATTATATTTTGAAACAAGGGTGCTACTATTACTTGAGTATTTTGAAAATCATTTTGATAAACTTAATAAATCCCAGTATAGTATTTATTTTTAATATCTTCTGTAAATAAAGCATGTTTGTTAAAACTTAATTATATATAATGGAAGACTCTTTTAGAATAGAAAGGACTTAATAGTGGTATCTAATTTCTCATAATTCTTGCATAAAAAGCTAGCGAAACTATTTTGTTATGATTATTAATTATATTATTGTTTTTATATCACTTATTTTTAGTAACATTGATAACAACTTTAGTTTTTCTAATTGTGCTCTTTATTTAATTATAAAAGCATATAAATCGATAATATAATGTTGTTCTTTATTTAATTATAAATATATATATATATATATATATATATATACTAGCTGGCCCGGCAAAAGTTATTTAGCATAAAAAGATATTTCTAGAAAATCTTTATTATAAAATATAACTGATTATGAATGTAGAAGTGTGTAGTGAACTAAAGCCACTAATACAAATTAAATGGAAGGTTTACTCACTGCAACCCATGCTACATATAAATGCTCTTTGGGCTTATTAATAGGCAATACAAGTGCCATCATAACCAGAAACTGATTTCATTTAAATTGAATTGGCACATTTTGGTATTCAAGATTTTTTATATGACTATCGGTGCCCGCAATGCTGTGCTATGCATATAAATAAAAATCTAAACAAAACTGCGATTTTGTTACATTTAGCTATCAAGATAAAAAAATAGTGTTCGTATTATTCGTGATTGGTTATTGAGCTGTATTAGATGCATTTTCGACTGAAATATCTCATTTACCAGCGCAGTAATAATTTAAGCTTCAGTATCATCAGTAATAATTATACTGTAAAAACCAAACAACATATGATACAACCAACTATGAAAATATGCTCAGAAAGTTTTCCAGTTATTGACCAAATATAGAAATATGTTTATTTGACTTTAAAAAAAAATCATTCATATCCTTTTACCACATATGAGGGCAAACATACTCAATGTCTAATTTTAAATTATGATGAATTTTTCAAAATAAAATGAAAATTATTTTCTACACCATTGCCAGGGTAAAGGTTCAGTTCGTCCTTTTTACCCCAACAACAGGTAATGTTTTATAGAGGTTACATATAAAATCTGTTGAATCTAAGATGTAACTAACAATGCTTATCATAAAACAAATAAAGTGGATCTTTATACTCGCGCTTCTTTAAGCCTCACTCTACCCTACTTACCATTATATACTGTTAAACTCGTTCTAATGCTGAAAGTATTGATACATTATGCATTGATATAGTGCTTCATAACTAATTTTTAAAATATTTTATTCCAGAACTCGTAATTTATTGACATTTTTGCGGTGTGTGTTCCAAGTTATTTGTGTTATTCTTCTTATTTAAATATTTGACTTAATGAAATAGCTTATTCGACAAAATATCACCTTTGATTGATTTCAAATTTAGTTTATTAATTTAAATAACATAAATAAAAAAATAATATAATCTAGAAAATGTTCTATAAATACCAATTAGTATAAAATTATACAAATGAGTTCTTTCAGAGCACCGAGTTTGAGCAAAATGATTTGCAAAAAAGTGCCATAAACCAGAAAGTGTACTTTTATATTAACATTTCAATAAAATTGATATTTTGAGTTTCTAATAACACTTGCGGCCCGCTCGATTTCTGCAATCTTTATGAGTTCTGGATTTAGTGTATAGCAATATAACACTTGACAAATTCCACATTTCAAAATATGTCATTCTTTTACAAACCGCACACCAAGCATAACTTGACATTTTAGAATTGTTTTAAAAATGTACAGATTACATACCTAAAATTACTTGACACGTATTTCAGGACTTTGCTGATGATTTACTCAATTTTTATGAACTTCCTCTGTACATTATCATATTATAATTAATCAATAATTATTTCCAGTTGTGCTGATCAGGTCAGTATTATTTTTTTATTTTACTTATTTTAAGTCAATTTTAAAAGTTTTAACAAAATTAATTTTCAATTTTCTAAATAATAAAATACATAGGTTTTACCTACTCTTCCCCCGACTTGAATCGAGCGAACAAAAAACAATTAAAATCAATCATTTACTTTCTCTACTACAAAAGTCTTTTTACACTTTTTACACTTAGTTGGAGTCTCTGTTATGAATATGTTCGAATTTGAAATTACGGTACGGGAGGTTACAGCGGTTTGCCTTACGGCACGATGTCATGCACCACTTGTTATTGTTCAAATTATTGATTAAATTAAATTAAATTTAAAAATATTCAAATTATTTAACTTATTGATTAAATTTACCAGATTGATTATCGGAACGTTCATGCAACTTGGCTCATTGTAAAATGTCTACTACTATGTTTTAGTTACTAGTTATGTATATTATTTATTTCGATTTCATATTTATTCATATATATATATATATATATATATATATATATTCGGGTGGTGCTTAATATGGACATTTTCGAATCTCCTTGCTCCCAAGAGCTCAAATGGTTCCAAATTGATAAAAAACAATTCTCTGAAAGTTTTAGCTCTTAATATTGTCTTTTAGATAGAGCGCAATTCAATCAAAGTTTTGTATGGAAATAGCATGAAAAATTTTTAAAAAGTTTTCAGAGCGTCGAGTTTTCAAAAAAAGATGACACGAATTTTCACTTTTAATTCATTTGTCGCATTGAAAATCCAAACCATGATAACTACGTCGGAACTATAAGTTTACCTTTCATTAAAAAATTACATTACCCGTGGAGAAAACTTTTCAATAAAAATAATAATAGAGTAGTTTGTACTTCCGAAAACACTCTTTCAACTCTTTTCACAAAATTAAAATCGAAATTTAACCCAAGAAGCCTAAGTTAATCTAGTTTATAAGCTTAGTTGCCTAGATTGTAATTGCGTTTACATAGGTGAAACCAGTCAAAACTTGCAAAAAAGAACATCACAACACAAAAATAACTCTAAAAATAGAAACCAGAATAAAACACAACTAACGGATCACATTACTCAGCTCAAATATAACATAGATTTTTCCAAAATCCCACGATTTTTCATTTCGAAAATAATTTATTTAAAAGAAGATTTAGCGAAGGATGCCTAATATATTTACACAATGAGACGGCCAGAAATAAAAGAACGGACAACAATTCGCTTTGCAATGACTATAAAATAATCCTTGACCATTTTTCAAAGCACCACCATATCTGAATGAAGCGTATGTTTCATTATTTTATTATTTTACTCATATGTTTGCCAGTCTTTTTACACTTTCGCAAAATTTGTAAACACAGTTCATTCAGTATTTAGACGTTAGTTAATCTGTACACACTAGAATGTAACCAAAAATTGTCAAAAATAATTAGTTCTTCCAGTTATGTTCCAGTTATAATGTATTTTTAATATAATTAAAAATATAATTAATTTTCTGTAAGTATTTATATATAAGTTCTATAACTTTATATTATTTTCCTCCTACGTTATATAAAATCTTTTCGTTTTTCCACTGAATGGCGGTCTCGACGAAGACCGAAACGTATGGATAAATAAAGTATTTCACATCTACTTTAGTTTTTTAATTTGGTGTCACTGCCCAAATCTAAATAACTCATCAAAATATATATCACACCAAACTACATATTTTAATATATATATATATATATATATATATATATATATATATATATATACTAGCAAACCCGACGAACTCCGTTTCGCCACCAGATAGTTTCGTGAGAAAGATGAAGAAATTTTTTGTTTGTTTTATATTTGAAAAGGAAAAATTTGATTTTATTGCACAACAGTAATGAATGTATTTCGATTACAAAAATGAAGTGTTTTTTAGTTGAACTTCTCTAAGTAAATGAAAGTGAATCCGCAAATTATCTGTTTCATTGAAATGCTCTTTGGTAAACCAGATTTTTTGTTTTTTGTTCTGACGTTAACACAAACAAAGCGGATGGTTTTCCAACTCGTGAACAGGCAACGTATAACTGCCCATGTGAAAAACAATGATTTTCTAAATAATTTATTTGAAATTTATCCCGCAAATACTAAGCGATTCGTCTTGCGACTTGTTATTGCGAACGCGGAGCTCGAGACCTTTCCAACAAATGCAAAATTGTCGAAATCTGTTTGTGCGTTCTGGAGCTATTCCGTCAGGAAGGAAAACCCGACTTATTTATATATATATAATACAGAAATAGCGGGATGTACTTTACAATCTCATAAAATAACTTATTCTTAAATTTATATATTGTTCAATTTAAAGTGACAAGATTTGGTTTCATTGTGCATTGCGAACAATTATAATTAAGAAATAATTATGATTATTACAATTACATGTAAGTTTATACCATATCATTTCTTATATATTAGTTTTAATTAATAATTTTTATCTGTGCCTTCAAAATAGAGTCCACTGAAGATGACACAAAACTATGTGTCGAAACGTATGGAAAAAATAAAAATGTTTTAAAGTCATACAAATTTTTTAATTGATGTATTGCCCTGAAAACTGAATCTCACATATTTCAACATCAAAATTACATAAATATATATATATATATATATATATATATATATGTGTGTGTGTGTGTGTGTGTGTAGATAATCTATTTGAAATTATTTAAAACAATTATTGATTATTTTCATCACTCGAATTTTTAATTACGGTGCGTAAAGTTCCAGCAATTTGCATTAAGGCACGATGCCATGCACCACTAATTTTTTTAGCTATAAACCTTGCGGAGCCCGAGACCTTTCCACCGGATGCACAATTGTCGAAGTCGGTTTGTGCGTTCTGGAGTTATTTCGTCAGGTTGTCCCTCCTTACATATTTTTATATATATGTAGATATATATATATATATATATATATATATAGTTGATTAATTTCTTGGAGGGCGTAACATCAAGTAAAAAATATAAATAAAGTAAAGATTTTTAAAACATCTTTATTTTTCCATACGTTTCGAAGTAAAATTCTACGTCATCGTCAGTGGTTCTACAATTTAAAAAAAAAGAGAAAGTAACGTTAAAAACTAAATATATAAAATACTAAATAAAAAGAAAGAGATTTAACTAAAAAGACAGACTAATTATATTTAAACCTTAAATTAAAATATTGCATAAAACATTACTTACTTGAAATTTTTAGATTATCACTTACTCATATTAACAACAACTTGTAAATAATTAATAATTGGAAACAAGCACCAAATGTCAGTAATTTCTTTTTTTATAAAGAATAAAAAATAATTGTTAAATAAAATATTATACGTAAGCACTCGTATATCCGAGGCATGCCAACAAGAATATAAGTTTCTGTAAAAATTCGAAATGCGTGGCCAAATTTTTTTGAGAAAAAAAATCGGCTATATTAGACCGATATATTAAAAAAATCGATAGTTTAGTTGTATATTAGAATGAAATAATACGTCATTTGAATGAAATAATACGGTATAATACGGCATTACTTGTATAATAATACGGTATTACTTGTATTCATTGATTTGATCTCGCTCCTAATAGGCGATATAGTTTTTAAATTGATTTTTCTTTTTTTTAATTTGAATTTACTAACTTAAGTACTTGACTGAATTTTTTTGTTGAATTTGCTCACGATAGATTGATATGGAAGGGTAGTTACCTCTTTTAAGCATGATTGTGATATGGCTATATTGTTTATATGAATGTTACAATTGAGTCTTTATTATGTGCTAAAATATGCATGTGTTGAAACTTGAAATCTTATCAGATGTATAAATAAGATAAAGGATGAGAACATAGACTTATCTGGAGAATTAAAATTATGTAAGTTCATAAAAAAACTTGCGGTCTGTTAGATAGTATCGTAATCCTTTGTATAAGATTTTAAGTGAAATTAATTTTAATTTATAAGGAAGACCTTTTTGCCAGACCTTGTCGAAAGCTTGAAATATATCCAAAAATACAGCTGAACAATACTTTTTTCTTAAAATTTTTTTTTTTTTCATTGACGATGCGGTGAGCTCGATCTAAAGTTGACCTTTTGATCTAAAGTTCTGAAGCCAAGCTGGCAACAAATCTTCAGAATGATTTTTATTTATAAGTATAGTAATTATTTTGTTTATAATATGTTTCTCAAATGCTTTTGATATTACAGGTATTAGACTTATTGTTTTGTTTTTATATTCTTTGAATCTTTGCCACGTTTAGGAATGAGTATTGTTTTGGTAGTTTCCATTTTTAAGAATAAATTTTCAGTCTCAATAATTGATTGAAAATAGTTGTCAAAAGCCTTAAACTCTTTTCGGGTAATTCCTTTATCATTTGGTAAGTAATTTTATGAAATCCCGGAGACTGTTTGCATGTTTTAACTTTCGTTTCACTTCAGAAACAGTAAAACGTATTATTAAGTAAATTGTTTGAACTGCATTTTGCGCTAATATTATTTGAAGAAATTTTCGTAATAATGTTCCTTCATAGATATGCAGCCTCTATTGTCGGCAGGGTGGTTAGGGTTGAGATTACTCTTCTTGTTTTATCTCCAATTTTGGTTTCGCAAGCAGAACAATCCAACTTTTTGCACATCCAACTTTCTATAATTGCACTGGAATACCATAACCCACACTATTACATGTTATCTTATGCATTGACTCTAATATTTCAGCTTGAGTGCGTACTTCATATATAGTTCACGCAAAATGCTTTTCAGCTCATCATACGGCAATCTTAAATTATCTGCTGCAGAGATAAACCAGGCTTTTGCACGTCCACTCAAACGAGACACTAACGACACTAACCAAATTGTCAAACTCTTCTTTGGGACTATATACTTCTTATATTTATAATTCTTATATACTAATATTATCTGTTTTGCTCAACGACAATTCCACATCTATACCGTCGTACCGATTCCCGCTAAATAGAGGAGTCGTATCCAAAGCAGCAGGCTTAGCTTGTTTTTCGTTCTTATTCGCTTCTAATATGGTTTGGAAGAGGTTCCTCAACAAATTCACGGATAAACTAACGGTTTTTTGTTTGCCGCACTGCTATCGATTTGACTACTAATTGCTTCTGTTCATTTTTATTGTAGCAATCCATATTTTCAAACAAAAGTCACTATATTACGTCAAATATCCTTTTCGAATATTGATTTCATTCTGATCCAATATGATGCACATTTAGATCAAATCCTACTTCTGAACCTTTAAAAGCTCTAAACTGCTTTGATAATAACTCCATCTAATTTATCAAATACGATATATTCAAACACTTTCAATCGAACATAATTTTAACCCACGACAAACATCATAATCATATGTTTATACAAATGCATGCTAACATGATCACGGCATACTTTAGCATATAAACTATAATAATATATATAATATATGCATAACTTACAATTAGTAACGGTTTCCACTATGGGATTGGTTGAAGATTGTATATTATTATCTGTTGAATGAATTAATAAATATTATGTTTTTTATGTTCATTCGATTACCGACAGTTGAACTGTACACATCGCAGAGTGTTATCAGTAACGTTACAACGAGCCAGTCTACCTGTAGTCAAATAATAATAAACATATTATACCTATACAGTGTAGATATCTAAAACCGCCATGTGCCCTTGTGGGTACACGCAAGTGAATATTTAATTTTCTATCTATCAAAATTAACTTAATTGAGTTTATTTAAGTGAAATAAAAGTGTTAGTGACATGAGTGACGCTGCCCACGGGCAGGTAAAGAATTCCGAGATTAACGGGACCCGACCCGGCGAAATCGGTGCTTGCGTATCGAGCGCAATACAAACATTATATAACAAAAACAATGCAGATTATTCGGTTAACGAAATTATAAGTGAGAAAAAGTCATTAGGAAACTCAAAAATTAAACATAAAATCAACCTAGCATTAGCAAAAATGCCGAAAAAAAAATTAAAAAAATACCGACATTATTCCAAAAATGTTAAAATCTGGTACTATCAATAAAATTGAAAATAAACAACTTAAACTAAATATTCCTAGTGAAATTAGCCAAAATAACAATGGAACATAGTAATTTAGAACCAAGTCACAATGTTATGGAAGTTACCGCTATGAACGATGTCAACAGTGAATCATCAATTGAGACTAGTGACCTTAACCAGGCTGGACAACCGTTCAAAATAAAAAACGCTCACGGTCAGAAAATCCAAGTACCTCAACGGAACAACATACTTTAAAGGAATACTGGCTGAACCCAACTCCCACTAGCAACTACTTTGATGTTTTAGCAAGCACAACAGTTCAAAAGATGCTGACAAACAAACAACAAACACACACCACCTATCTTTGTACATGGCGTAAGCGCCATTAAACTTTTATTTGGTTTACTTGAGACTCACGTAAAAGGTCAGTACTCATACAAAATAGTAGGAAACGATCAAGTCAAAATTAATACTAAAGATGCTCACGTCTACAATATAGTTTTAAAGTTGCTACATGAAAAGGGCACACAATTACACTCCTATCAAGCGAAGTGTAAGCGAACATTCAAAGTAGTGGTGAAAAATTTGCACCATAGCACTGACATCGAAACACTTACAGAAGAAATTATTACACTCGGTCACAAGGTCGTACGCATCTACACAATGAAACACAGAGTTACAAAAGCTCCACTTAATATTTTTGTAGTGGAACTTGAGCAAAGCAATAATAATGAAGATTTTTACTCCATCGAATACCTCTGCAGAACAAAAGTTACTATAGAAGCTATGCGCCATAGAAGAGAAGTTCCGCAGTGTACAAGATGTCAAAATCTTGGACATATAAAAAATTACTGCTCACGCATCGCATGCTGCGTAAAATGTGCCAAAGAGCATCTAACAAAAGATTGCCCCTGGAAAGACCCAGTCAACGCCGGCGTTAAATGTGCTCTTTGTTCTGGTAATCACCCAGCTAGCTATAGAGGGTGCACCATTTATAAAGAAGAAAGACGACGCAGATTCCCTTCTCTGAGGCAAAGACAATCCGCCCAACCTAGTGACAATTCTCAACCTTTTGTTCGTCCAAAAATTTCCTTCTCAGATGCTACTTCTAGAAGCATAAACAACAACAGAAACCACAGGGACAACCAAGGAGGACTGTCGTCAGACAATCAACAGCAAATAATTACTCCAAGTAACCAACAAACAGACATGCAAGAACTAAAAGCTATGATGAAAACTCTCATGGAACAAATGAGCACTATGCTGAACATTTTGACAAACTTTCTACCTTTGAGAAAATGATGTCCTTATACTACAAACTATGTATATGGAACGCCAACGGTCCTGCGCAGCACCACCAAGAAGTAAAACAATTTTTCGTCATAACGATATTGACATAATGCTAATCAGTGAAACACATTTTACTAGCAAAAGCTACCTCAACATTCCACAATATACAACATACAGTACTAGACATCCGGACGACAAACCGCATGGTGGAACAGCCATCATAATAAAGTCTAAAATCAAACATTCTTTGTTAGATCCACACTGCAATGAGTTTCTACAAGCCACGAACATTTCTATTGATTTTCCTCAAAATAGAATCACAATTTCTGCCATTTACTGCCCTCCAAAACATAAAATATTTAAACAATACTTTGACATTTTTTTCAGTGCTCTAGGAAATAAGTTTATTGTTGGAGGTGACTACAATGCGAAACATCCATACTGGGGATCAAGACTCACCAATCCTAGAGGACGTGAACTCTACAGCTCCATGCTCACTAACATGTGAGCACCACTTATTGGCCGAGCGACCCAAACAGAATTCCGGATCTGTTAGACTTCTACATAACCAAAGGAATAACAATCAGTAACATGAAACCACAAAATAGCCTAGATTTGAGCTCTGACCACTCTCCTGTTATACTAACCATTTTTTGTAAACAACTACCGATTATCATAAAACCTCACCTGACCAACAAATTCACGGACTGGAACAAATTTGGAGAACTGCTCGATACCAACTTAAATTGTAATATGTTATTAAAGTCAGAAAACGACATAAATAACGCGGTAAATCATTTCACCGAAACACTACATCATTCGGCACTAAATAGCACTTCTTCAATTACAACCAGTAATGAACTCAACTATCTATCAAACAACATATTGCGACTAAAAAAAGACTCCGAAAAATATGGCAAACATCAAGATCTCCTCAAGATAAAACAGCGCCTGTGAAGAAGTAAAAAGATTACTGAAAGAATACAACAACAACGTACTTGAAAAAAGAATCAAAGACCTGACGGCTACTAAGGACACGAATTACTCCATATGGAAAGCTACTAAACATTTCAAAAACACCTATAATTCTCCCAATAATTCCTATTAGAAAAAATAATAACTCCTGGGCAAAAAGTCATCAAGAAAAGGTCGATTTATTTGCTGATTTCTTCGAAAATGTATTTCAACCATTTCCGCAAAACTACTTCCAGGAGGAGCAAACCACTGAAGAAATACAGTTTGAAAACTTTTCTAACCAAGAGAGTACTCAAATTCGCTTCCTGGCATCAGAAGTCAAACATGAAATTTCAGTCTCAAGATCAGGTAAATCTCCTGGCCATGATCTTATATCAATCCAAATCCTGAAACAGCTCCCACCAAAAACTCTGAGGTACATAACAATTCTGTTCAACCCTCTCTTAAGATTAAAAGTGTTTCCTAAGGCGTGGAAAGTAGCTAAAGTAATTCTAATTCCCAAAACAGATAAGGATCCTTGTTTTCTGAAGTCATACCGACCAATAAGTTTACTTTCAACCCTCTCCAAAATATTTGAGAAACTTCTGCTCAAACGAGTTCTAACAATACTCCATGACAAATCTATAATCCCGGACTATCAATTTGGTTTTAGAAAGCTACATTCCACCATAGAGCAAACACACAGAATCGTCGAACAGATAAATGCTACCCTACACGAAAATAAGTACTGCTCAGCCTGTTTCATTGATATATCCCAAGCCTTTGACAAGGTTTGGCATGCCGGACTACTCCATAAATTAAAGAATATTCTACCTGCACCATTATTCTTAATATTAAAATCCTATCTTACTGAGAGGAAATTCTACATTAGTCTAGCAAACCAAACCTCATCCCTCAGAAATATTAACTCTGACGTTTTCCAAGGTAGCGTGTTAGGTCCTGTTTCATTCCTCATATTTACCTATGACATGCCAACTTCCCCAGACACTGAAATTGCTACGTTTGCAGATGACATATGCATCCTATCCAAGCATGAAGACCCTAAAATAGCATCCGAACTTCTGCAGCGTCACATTCTAATGATTGAAACTTGGCACAAAATCTGGAGATTAAGAATCAACAATCAAAAATCAGTCCACATCACTTTCACTCTGAGGAAAGATACTTGCCCACCGATATTTATTAATGGAGGACAGATACCACAAGCAGTTGCCGTTAAATACCTGGATATATATCTGGATAGGAAACTCAATTGGAAAACACATATTCAAAAGAAAAGAAAACAACTGGAAGAAAAATTCAAGAGCCTTTATTGGCTACTAGGAAGAAATCTCAACTATCGACATACAACAAACTATTGATCTATAAAGTTATCCTAAAACCCATATGGACTTACGGAATTGCACTCTGGGGGACAGCATTTAAGAGCAACACAAAAATTATTCAAAAGTTTCAAAATAAGATACTAAGGATCATCCTGAACGCCCAAAATATGTACCGGTATGGCTGCTCCACCAGGACATGGGCCTGGATACGGTAGAAGAAGAAATTGCAAGATACGCCATCAAACACAGTCACCGACTGGAGAACCATCCCAACGGGCTCGCCAAAGCACTCATCTCAGCAAACTACACCCAAAAGATTAAAAAGGAAAACGCCTTTGGACCTAACTGGCATCCCAAGTCAATCTAGATCATAATCTTTTCTTAAATTAGGAGATTGCAACTGTGCACTCTCTCAAGCATTCAATAGCTTATTTTGCAGACAGCTTCTTTGTTATTTTGTTATTCATAAAATTTACCTAATGTCCATTGGGCAGATGTAAATTATATCCAAAATAAAAAAAAATGTTTTTTTATGTTGTCAATTGTGAATTGATGGAAAGTTATTGGCGGAAAGTGTAGTAAACAAAAATATATTTGAACATATTTGAAGATTATTTTTATTAAATATTATTAGTATTTTTTATGAAATTAATTATGTTTGACTGGACTTCAATTTAACAAAAATATATTTTATGGTCTGTGGCAGAAGCAATAATTAAATATAAATTATTTGGATCTGGTTTTAAACAAATTAATACACAAAATGTGTTGTACGATACTCGAACACATTTGTTAACTGATTTACATTCAAGCAACAATATTTTAACAAATGTATATTATTACTGTCAAAAACTATAGAACGCAATAAAATATCGATTAATCAAGGGGTTACCAGTTCAATTTTGGTCATAAAACTCGTCATAAAGCCCGGGTTACTAGTTCAATTTCGGTCATAAAACCCGAGTCTTACCTACCCACACACAGCAAATTTTGAATGACCCTTAAAAATCTTTTAACCTACGTGTGTTCATATAGGCCTTGGTCTCTGTAGCATGTAGAAATTTCGGTACAAAAGTTCCTTAACTTTTTACATTTTTGCCAAATAAAATTATCTATATTCTTTTTACATTTTATATAGAAAGGGGTAAAAATTCATTGTGTTGGCAAGTTAGTTGTATAATTGTTAGTGTTAATTTTTGTGCTGTGTACACATCATTAGATATAAGTTACCAAAGTTAATGTAAGTTTTCTTTTTTTGTATGTATTTTCTGTATATAAATATATGTGTTTGTATTTCAATATATAAATATATATATATATATATATATATATATATATATACACAGTACAGGTCAAAAGTTTCCCGACACATGAAAAAAATCTCATTTTCTGAGTTTTTAGCTATATTTTTCATATAAAAATAATTTTATTCAAGTTGGTTTTGTACATTCTACGTAGTATTAATATTTGGTGACTGATTTGTAAACAATTTGTGAAAATGATAGACTAATTAGCAATGAAAATGTTAAAAATCACTGCAGTCGATTTTCTGAATATGACCACCCTTTGCTTTGATCACTGCAGCGCATATTTTTGGTAATCTTTCGACGAGTTTTTGCAATGTTTGCGCAGGTATGTTCTTCCAGGACACGTTAAGGCATTCCACAGGGCAGGGAGGCTGGTTGATGCAAATCCTTCACGCGGCGTTTAAGCTCGTCCCACAACAGGCAACTCCATTATTTGAAGTATTTTTTCGTCTTGTTTTTGCTTCAAATAATTGGCACAGAGTCGGGAAGTGTGTTTAGGGTCATTATCTTGTTGAAAAATAAATTTTGGACCAATTAAATTAAGACCAGATGGAATGGCGGGACGCTGAAGTATGCTATGATACTGTTCTTTCTTCAAAGTTCCATGTATTTTGACAAGCGATCCGACTCCATTGAATCCAAAACAACCCCAAGCCATCACTGAATCACCACCGTGCTTCACCTTCGGCGAAATACACTTAGAATTGAGTCTTTCATTACCCTTCCTACGAAAATACTGACGTCGATGATTTCCGAAAAGTTCGAATTTTGACTCATCCGTCCATAACACTGATTTCCATTGATCGATGGTCCAAATTATGTGGGTTTTGGCAAATTGTTTATTTACTGCTCGCAGAAGTGGTTTTTTGATGGCAACACGACCAATTATACCTTTTTCTCGAAGCCGGCGCTTGACCGTCGTGAGTGATATTGGCTCATCCAACCGTTCATTGATTTGAGCCCGGATATCTGAAGCGGACTTGAATCGATTTGCATCGTGAAGCACGGTGGTGGTTCAGTGATTGATTTAGAACAATACATTTTCCGCTTCTTGAATAACAATGCAATTAAAATAATGTGTAAGAATTCTGATATTTTTTGCAAACTAAACATTTGCGTACAACTAACTTATGATGAACAACTCAACGTTGTTCATCATACTCATCAACTGAATGAGGAAAGAGCGTACCGAGTTGTACTTAGATATATACATCATTCTACAGATGTTTCTTAAATCAAAAATAAGTTCGTGGAGAAAGGTCTGGAAATAAGAAATAACAAACATACTACATACTACCGAGAAACTAAGAAGCCGCTAAATTTATTTTACCTTGATCTTGAACCCACATAAAACAACAAAACATATACAGTTTTTAACATCATTTGCATAGAACCAACCTCCACACTATAATAAATCTGTTGTATAACGGAAAAGATGCCAACTATTCGATCACATTCAACGCTACTGTAATAAGCCGTTTACTTGTTCTCGTTGTGGTAATAATCGTACTACATCAGACTGCAAAAAACCTGAAAACGTTTTAAATTATTGTTCAAACTGCGACGGAGATCATGCAGCTCTGGCTATTACGCCCTAGCTATAACGAGACCTAACTCGTGGATGCCCAGCATACAGATGTTTAGCCAATTAATTCATCAAAGCGGTATGGTTTTAAACCTCCTAACAACATTGTTAAATAAAATTAATCTAAATTATCTTTAAATTTATAAGAATTGCAAATTTTCAAATTTCACATTACACTACTGCAATCATGCAGATTATACGGCTCGTGGAGGATCAGCCATTATAATTAAAATTTTAAATACACCATACCGAACTTCCTCCATACTAAAAAGAACATCTACAAGCAACAAACGATACTTGTCAGGATGCACCATTACAAACTATTAATATTATATTAATAATACAAATCTCAGCAGTGTACTGCCCTCCACGACATAACATCAAGCGAACAGATTTTAAACACTTTTTCCAGCAATTGGATGTAAGATTTGTTGTAGGTGGTGATTTCAACTGCAAACACACTTCTTGGGGATCACGACTAATCACGAGCAAGGGTAATGTGCTCCTGAGAGCCTTAAACAATAATAATTACTCATTTCTGTCTACTGGAACTCCAACATATTGGACTAGTGATTCTCAAAAAATACCAGACCTGCTCGATTTCTTTATTTTGAATAACATAAACGAGAAAGTGACAAATATTAACCTGTAATGTGATTTATCCTCAGATCACTATCCAACTGTTTTTAACTATAGGAATCACAGGTCTGCAAAAATCAAATTCAAATATATTACATAGCAAATATACAGATTGGGAAACATTTCGAGAAGTTTTCGAGAGCGATCAAATTTACATATCAGTCTCAAAAACGATGCTGAAACTGACAAGGTTACTGATGATTTACGTCGACTTTAGATCAAGAAGTCACTTCTAAAACTCAAGCATCTACAAGATATTCCATTGGTAATCAAAGTACTTATTCGCAAAAAAGACGTGCTAGAACTAAATGGCAAAATCATAGACCGATAAAAAAAACATACAATAAACTTTGCAAATAACTTAAAAGCAGCATACTTCGGCAGGTCAGAAATGAAAATTTTGAAAAGTGGAATAATAATATCCAGATCAGATAACTCGATATGGAAAGCAGCTTGTAATCTGAGAGAATCCTGCTTTCCGCAATATCTAAACTGCTCGAAAGGATCCGTTTGAACCAAATCAACAACGTGCTTCCACCAGATTGGATCCCATATCATCAATTTGGCTTTAGACGTGAACATTCGACCACACAACAAGTTCACAGGGTTATTTACACTGTACACAAGTCATTCGAAACTAAGCAATACTGAAGTTTGGCACCCAGGACTTCTATATAAAATAAAAACGTACCTTTCATCCAGGTATTATGGGATTTTTAAAACCATATCTTCAAGGTAGGGGTTTTCAAGTGAAAATAAACCAAGTAACATCCGATTTCCACAAAATAATGTCTGGAGTTCCATAAGGTGGTATTCTTGGCCCCTCTTAAATGTGTTATACATAAAGGATCTACCATTACTTGAAAATCTGGCACTTGCTAAATTCGCTGACGATATTGCCATAATAAGCCATAATATAGTACTGATAAAGCTTCATGACAAACGCGAAAACATATCAATATACTTCAAAAGTGGTTTGCTAAATGGAAGATTGCATAATAAATGAATTAGCTCATATCACATTTACCCTGAAACAGGAAACGTGTACTCCAATTTATTTAAATAACGTCCAGATTCCGAAACAGAACATAGTGAAATATCTTGGTCTCCATTTAGACAGCAGATTTACTTGGAAGAGCCACATAAAAACAAAAAAGCAGCAAATAATGATTAAAGTGAAAGAATTTAATTGGCTACTGCGTAAAAAGTTTAAACTCTTTGTTGAAAATAAATTGCTCCTATATAAAAGAAAAATCATCAAACCAATCTGGACCTACGGAATTGACATAGGGGAATGTGCTTACAAATCAAATATAGCTATAATGTAGAGAACACAGTAAAAATTTCACGTATAATACTTAATTCCCCGTAGTACGTGACAAATTAAACCATTCACAGCGACCTTAACATGAAAACGGTGCAATTAATGTTCAAAGAAATAATGGAAAAACACAAACGCAAACTGGACTCACATTCGAACTCATCAATAGGCGACATTATTCAACCATTTGGCGTAAGAAGATTGGAACGACAATGGTCTTTAGACTTAGTCTTAGATTAGCTTCAATATAACATTATCATATCAATTGTTAAACTAAGAATATCTCATTGGTTCTTCTTATAATTAGACATCGCCTTTAAAGTTGTCAATTTAGCTCATAGGAATCTTTATGTATTTCTGATTGCTAAATAAAATAGAGTTTACAAAAATGCAAATCCTTTTCAACGTCAGATGTGAGATCTCAGCTTAAATCACATAGTCAATTTAATCTATAGTTATAATATTTTAGTACCAGATTAGTATATGTGCATGTGGCAATCCTCTCTTCTGCCATTCCACCGAATACATCCAGCAGCAAACAGATACAAATGCTTCATGTTTTACGATAAAATCCATGAGCGATTTGAGTTTTTGTTGGAAAACACGTGCTATAATGTCATCCCTATCAATGTGTGATGAAACATATATCATACAAACAAATATCGAGATATGTGTAAACAATATGAATTGTAAGCAATACACTATAATTGTTTTTGATTTTGAATTCATTTCCAATATCTCAATTTATATTAATGTCAAGGGATATTATCAATATTTTTAGTCATCAAATATTAAAAAAGAAGTATTGAAAATTCTGTCTAATTATTTGTATTTTCCGCCCAATATAATTTCTTCAATAATATTGCTCCTGTAACAAATCTTAGCTGTTTTGGTAATATTTTAATCTTGTTCATGTTAATAAATTCAAAAGATCAAGAACCTACTAAATATCCCGTATCGAACGCCGAATTTGGTTGGAAACACGTGCTATAATGTCATCCCTATCAATGTGTGATGAAAAACATATATCATACAAACAAATATCGAGATATGTGTAAAACAATATGAATTGTAACAATACACTATATGTTTTGATTTGAATTCATTTCAATAAGCAATACACTATAATTTTGTTTTTGATTTGAATTCATTTCCAATATCTCAATTTATATTAATGTCAAGGGATATTATACAATATTTTTAGTCATCAAATATTTAAAAAAGAAGTATTGAAAATTCTGTCTAATTATTTGTATTTTCCGCCCAATATAATTTCTTCAATAATATTGCTCCTGTAACAAATCTTAGCTGTTTTTGGTAATATTTTAATCTTGTTTATGTTAAATAATTCAAAAGATCATGACATCATGAACCTACTAAATATCCCGTATCGAACGCCAAACAAAATTTTTGACAAAATGAAACAAAATCCTAAATTATTTGTGTTGTGAAATAATTTAGTAAAACATGACAAAATAGGACATGCAAAAGTCTAGAAAATAATGTTTATCGATATCGCGTTCCATTTTGGTTATTCATTATCTGATGATTTATTGTGTTAGTTATTTAGTTATCAATAATTTTAATCTTTAGTCACATATTAATTGCTTTTTGGCAACAATAATGCTGACATTATAATGCTTACGTAGAATTTTAACCCTTCCGACTCGGATGCCGCCGCCCCGGCGGCAAATTCATATATATCTCGGAATTCGCGAGTCGAAAGGGTTAATATGTTAACATCATTAAAGCTTACAAATTGTAAGTAAATTGATTTTTCTGGAACCTTCGTTTGATAAAATTACCATATAATATTTATATTATAAAATTAATTATATTTTGACAAACCCTATTGAATTTAACTAATATCAGTATTTGAATACAAATTGTAAGTGAGTTAATATTTATAAAACTGCCATTTGTAAAAATCTACTATTTTTCTATTATTCAATATTTTATTCTCTTCCATATCATAGTTGCTTTTTTGCAATACTCATGTCGACATCACATTTTTCTTACTTACAATTCAACAAATATTGGCATTTAAGTACAAATTTCAAATAATTAATATTGTGTGAACAGACAACTCTTAAAGCTAATGTAATTTTTTATTTATTTTTAATACATTACATTTATTATTGGCCTCGCTTACTCGAGCATTTAGCCACCTACATTATTCTATACAATCATATATTTTATACAATTTTCAATTTATTTACTATTTTTTCCTATAAATCCTATTCTTTATATTTTCCAACTAATCTTCATTCTTCTTTTCTTCCTTCACTGTGTTCTCATTCCATTTTCTAAACTCTTCTTACTTCTTCTACTATACTTTTCATTTCATCTTCTAAACTTTTCGTAATTCAATTTTTTTTAATTCTAATTCTCTAATCTTTATACATTCTGATTATTCTTATATACATATCATTTATTACAATTCATAATTTTTATTATAACTCCAAATTAACTACTAAATATTTTTCAAATTCTTACAACATTCAATTCAATTATACATTCTGATTATTTTTACATACATATCCTTTATTACAATTCATAATTTCTATTATAATTTCAAATTAACTACTAAATATTTTATATATTTATATATAAATATCGTATTAAACATCTTCAAAAAACAAATTGTTTTTTATTATTGGATTTACTGTTCCGAAAAGAAACAATCAATATAAATATATATATATATATATATATATATATATATATATATGCAAATACATATTTACAATGTTAGCTCGGTAGATTTTGTTCAATAAATTTAATGAATACTAGAGTGTAAAAATGAAACAAAATTTGATTTTATAAAATTTATTTGTCAAAGTAGTTCACCAAAAATCAACGTTAGAAAAGTTCGCCGCAGATATTTATTCCAAATGAATTGCGTGAAATAAATTATAATGCATAAATATATTATTCTTTACAACTATCAATATTAGCAGGTACACGTTCTTTAGTTTTGGTTCCAGAATTAGTTCTAGTTTTTCTAGGTACAGATGTAGTATTATGACCTCCTTGGCTTGTGGAACGCTTGAGAGTTGCCTTTTTGTCGGGTGTTACATGAGCTTGAGGAGCGGATTGTTTGAATACTACATAAGGTTTACGCATTGTCAAGCTTGCCTGGCGCCTTACTTCTATTACTTCCTCTGGTTCACCTTTAGTCAGAATTTCATTTTGAGATCCTTCCTTGTTTTCTTCTGCCTTATCTGTCAGCAAATCTTTCGCTTCTTGTTCTTTATCAAATTCATTAACTAACTGTTGCACCTCAGGATCTAGCTCCTTGATTTTTTCTATAGCGTCGACAATTCTACGAACATCCATTTCCGTTTTATCTTCTTCAGTTTCCTCATCATTTATATCTTCATCAAGATCGGATTCTTGGTAATCGGTAAGTACTATGGTCAGTTGCTGTACAACGTTTTCATCTAAAAATTGTTGAGCTATTTCTTCTTCTTCTTCTTCATCTTGTGGTGATTTTCTGGGTACTTCTTCTATTTCTTCATTCGCTGTGATTTGTGTTTCTTTGCTTTTATCAGAAACTGCAACTTTACGATGGAAATATGCTCGAATAGCAAAAGTTAACATACCGATGCATACTGCGACACTTAATGACACTTCTATTACAGATCTGTAATCTTCTAAGTCAAATTTCATGATATTTTGCGCTGTTTGGGCAGTAAGTGCATGGTTAATGAATAGATTTCGTATGATCTCCATAGTTGACGCATTAAGTAAACTTATATAATATTTAACTGTTTTTTTAACTTTTTAAAAATAATTTTGACGCGAAATTTCCATAGTTGATTTTTGGACAAAATTACGAAGCATTTGTTTACCTATTTGAGCCCAACATACTTGGATTGCTGCTATTGGATAATTTAGTTTTGTTTCAAATCGACACAATATGTCAAACGAGTTTGTTATAATATATAAAAGAATTGATATAATAATATTTTATTATTTTTATAAATAATACATTATATATAAACATTTTTTTTTTTGTTACAATTTATTTTTGTTAATCAAGACTTTAATGTCTTATTTACAAAATTGATATGAGCAAAAAAAAATACAAAAAAACAAAAAATGCAATACATTGAACATAAAATGAAAAAAGTTAAAATAAAAATAAAATTAAAACAGTAATACAAAAATAATAACATAAATGAACGATGACGTGATGATGTATGCCGCGTACTACGTCAGGACGCGTGCAGACAATGGGCTAGGTAGATCGGAAGGCCATTTCTTGCTCAATCTTCTTATCGGTCTCTGAATCGCTTGAATTGTAGGATTTGTATGCTGGATTAATTTGTTGTTGCAAGATGAACTTCTAATCTTGATCATTTCGTTGACTGTTGAGATTTTCAAATCCTTATGTAGGCAAAAATTCGAAATATACCAAGGCGCATTAGTAAGGATACGCAGAATTTTATTCTGGCACCTTTGAATGATGTTTATGTTAGATTTGCATGAGCAACCCCATAGTTCGATTCCATAAGTCCAAATGGGCACTATGATAGTTTTATACAAAACCTTGTTATCGAGAGAGATTTCAGATTTCCTCCCAAAAAGCCAGTAAAAATCTTTTATTTTCAGTTGGATTTGTTTCTTTTTATATTCAATGTGCGTTCTCCATGTCATTTTCGAATCAATGTGCATGCCTAAATATTTAACAGAATTGCATAGTGGAATTATTGAATTGTTCATGATGATAGGTGGACTGTTGTGATGTTTTAGAGAAACAATTATGTGCTGAGATTTTTCGATATTGATTTTGATATTCCAATCTAAAAACCATTTTTCGAGACTAGATAAATAATTTTGTAACTGACAAGTTGCTGTTCTAATATCGGAATTGCATGAAATAATTGCTATGTCATCGGCGTTTTCAAATTAAAGAAAATGAAGAACTCTCCCCTCCAAAACCAATTCATTCCGGTGTTCCGCAAGGCAGTGCTCTCAGCCCAATACTATATTTGCTATACACCAGTGATATGCCACTCGATCCGACATTAACGATAAGCACCTATGCTGATGACATTGCTATAACCTCAAGTCATGAAGATGTAACAACAGCTACTTTTTTACTTCAAAATTACCTGGCGAAAATAGAACTATGGCTAGATAAATGGAACATAAAAACTAACGCTAAGAAATCTCAACACCTCATCATTTCACTGAGAAGTCACACAAGTCCTGACTTGTATTTGAATAAGACAATTATACCAAACCAGGATTCCGTAAAATACCTGGGAATACATTTAGACAGTAAACTAAATTGGAAAACGCATATTTTAAAGAAAAAAAAACAAATAGATTTGAAACTGAAGGAAATAAACTGGCTAATGAGAAGATCATCTAAACTGTCTCTAGAAAATAAACTCCTCTTATACAAAGCAATAATAATCCCAATATGGACTTATGGGATAGAGCTATGGGGCTGCGCCAGCAAGAGTAACATTCAAATAATCCAGAGAGTACAAAACAAAACTCTGAGAATGATTTGTAAGGCTCCGTGGTTTATGACCAACCACATGATCCATAAAGACCTAAAAATTCCAACAGTGGCGGAAGTTATTAAGAACAGAAGTTTTATCTTTCAAAACAAATTGGATGCACACGTCAATCCGGAAATGCAAATAGTACAAACAGCCGAAAAATTAAAACGCCTGAAAAGAAAATGGCCCAGTGATCTACCGTCAACAACATAATTTCCCTGTTTCGCACAGGAAAATTTTCAAACAAGTTATTTTTAATTATTATTTATTATTGATTATCGTTTTTATTATTAATACTATTATTTTAATTATTATTTATTCATTCATTTATTCTATTTCTTTTCTTTAATTTCCTTTATTCTATTTTTTTTTTCTTTTTGATTTTGATTTTCAATACCATAACTTTTAACTTATAGATTGTATTGTAATCTGATTGTTAAATTAACAGAAATAAAAAAAAAAAAAAAAAAATGCCATCGGCGTAAGTGCATATGGTTAGAAGATCATCTGTGGGCATATCGTTTGTGAAAAGAAGATAAAGTACAGGGCTTAGCACACTGCCCTGTGGTACCCCGCATTCTATATTTCTGATGCTCGAAGTCACATCTTTAATTTTGATTCTAAATTTTCTATTAAGCAAATATGAGCTTAAGATATTGTAGTAGTTTGGAAAAGTTGTTTTGATTTTATATAGGAGTCCTGAGTGCCAAACCTTATCAAAAGCCTGACTGACATCTAAGAATACGGCTACGCTGTGTTCCTTTCTATTCATGGCTTCAAGAATACGAGACACCGTTCTGTTGCATTGTTGAATTGTAGAGTGATTTTTCTGAAGCCAAACTGATGGTGAGGAATCCAACTATCATTCGGATGATCTTCTGACAATCTCTGCAACAAAGTCTCTCTAAAATATATATAAACATATATATATATATATATATATATATATATATATATATATATATATATATATCGTTATATTCAAATTGCATCATTGATAAATATAATTCAGTACCTTATTCTGGTTATTTATTCACCTGTAAATTATCTATGTGAGCAATTGTAAAGTAGAGTAAGTTAAGTAATTAATTTTTTTTTTTCTAATTGAAAAAATACAGAAAAAAAGTTTTTTTAAGAAGTTTCATCTATTTGAAAAATTTTACATATTTCTAAAGTTTTAAAATTTCATATTCTATAATATTCACATTTGTTATACATTTTAAATGTTCAATCGTTTTGTAATTTTTCCGCCTTGCTTTTGAAAATAATACGCCTCGTTCAAGCATTTCTGTAGTTAAGATATTTTCGAATTTAATATTTTTTTAAATTTCAGATTAAAGTGCAACCGAAACCGCTATTACCTCACACTACTCTCCAAAGGCATATTAAAGAAAATAAAAATGTTTTCATACCCAAGTAAGTATATAGTTATTTTCAACATTTAATTATTTTATTTGGCTAGATATTTTATTTCTGTGTATTTACCTTTCGAAGATTTTTTTATCCTCTCGGAAAACCTGTTTCCCAAACGATGTTGGATTCAACACTGCATCGGATACAAAGTGCTTTCAACACATTTCCCAATAGCCAAGTAAGTAATTGAAAAAGAATATATATTTTAATGAAATATTAATTTATTACAAGTTATGTCATTTTTAATGAAGGTTTGTAAAATATAATTCCAAACATTTTAAAAAATTTTTATTGCCATAATAATATTACGGACCACATCAATCAAGTTCAGTAAAATTTGGCGTTAATTATAAATTTAATTAATTTTATTCTCAAAGAAAATAAAAAATACATAAATACAATACAACAATGTTCTATAACTTTTTTGTTCTCGTAAGTTAAAACATAGTTGATGGTGCTCTAAAAATGTTTTTTAATGTAATGTAAATGATTATCGTTTAATGTAAAAAATAGTGTTATTTTCACCAATGTGTTAATTAATTAATTTAACAAATGAATGAATGTTTCATGATACTTATACATATATATATATATATATATATATATATATACTAGCTGACCCGGCAAACGTTGTTTTGCTAAATATCTCTAAACAATTTTTAGAGACTCAAAAAATTAATACTTTTCTTTAAATGTGTAAGGATGTGTTGTTTGAATGCTATAGACAATAAGCTAATATAAAAACAATAAAACGTCAAAGTCTACTTGTTCAACATTATATAATTATATCAACAATATATGTTTGTCCATATATTATTGTTAATACAATCAAACTGTGAGTTTTATACAATTTCTATTGAAAACATGGTATTCCAATCAAAGTTTTTTTGGTCTTTCGACTTATATTCATTACAAACTTCAATTAATCGAATACTGATTACGTTCGATTCAGATTCTTTTTGAGTCCTGGATTTTGTGTATAACTGTAAATTATACTCTCTACTAAGCTCATAGAAAATTTTCAAATTTTTGCGAGAAGAGGTAGAAAATAAATTAATTTCTTTTGACCTGCTTCTAGAATAGTTTTAAGTTACATACCATAAATTAAACATTAAAAATTACAATGGTCCAACATTTGACTTTGAGTAAATATAAATTATATTGTGAAAAACTAAACAACTATTTCACAACAAATAATACATATCAAACGAACAGGTACCTGAATATTTCAGTAGATTTGTTTTTTCAGTGAATTTCATTCGATTTTTATGCAATAAGTATTAAGTCTGGAATTGATTTTAAATCTTGCTTTTTTAAAAGCACCAGACTTAATACTTACAAGTTAACATATATCTTGTTATATCTGTCAAAATTATAAAGGTGAACGTGCCTTTTGCGTACTTTTCTTCCCAAACCCCGGATTGTGGTTGCTAATGGGAAGGAAGTAAGCACCCATTAGAAAGTTTTTTTTCTTTTTCAAAATTGTAAAGTCTTTTTACATCATTTTTTATTAAACTTTAAAATCAGTGCGCAAAATCCTTCAAGAAGCAGAATAATTCCCGGGCAGGGGCCTGGGAAAAAATTTAAGATTTCGGCAAGAAATCAAAAGATGGATGTGCAGACAAGTACTGCACTAAAAAATAAATATGATCCGCTCTCGGACCGTACAGATATGGATACAGATAGGGAGAGTGAAGATTACAGAAAGGTAACACGCCGAAAGAGTATATCTACGAGGAACATCTAAAATTAATTTTAAATGCCAATACCTCAATAATAAACTGCACAAAATCTTCACTGACACTGCTAAAGAACACGAGAAAACCAAAGAAATGCTAAGGGACTGCAACTATCAATTTTATACCTACACAATCAAAGAGGAAATACCAAAGAAAATAACTATAACCGGTCTACATCCATCGATAGCAGAGACAGAGGTTCATGAAGATCTCCTATCGAAAGGGATAAAAGCCAGGCCAGTAGTGCAGATAAAGAGAAAAACTTCAGATGGTGGTCAACAGAAATTGCCTATATACATTGTTCTCCTCGATAAAGACCAGAATATGTCGGAGCTAAAGTCGATAACAAACATTGGTGATCACATCTTCTCCTGGATAGCCTATAGACCGCAGAACAGAGCGCTGCAGTGCCACAAATGCCTCAATTTTGGCCATACCTCTTACACCTGCGACTTAAAGTACATGTGTATAAAGTGCCTCAATGTGCACGCGCCAGGCGCTTGCCAATAACTACCTCATGAGGCACCAATGTGTGTCAATTGCAAAAGCGAACACCCGGCAAATTACTCCAAATGCAGCGCTCTTATTAAGTACAAGTAGAAGAAGGAAAGTGACGCTCTCAAGAGTAGACAAGCGTATAGGCCAGCACCAACACCAGTGCCGCTGACGAGGAGCTTCTCGTCAGCTGTAAACGCTACCAACAATGGTCACAACTAGGGCTTCCAATACCGTACAAAAATCTGAATACCGGTATTCGATATTTGAAAAATGGAATTCCGGGATCCCGGTTTTAATACCGGTATTGTCGATGAAAAATTAAATAGTTATATTTTTTCTTACTATAATATATGAAATCTAACAAATATTGTCCTGAAATGAGTACATATTATTTATTTATTACATAAGGAGTAGAAGTAGATAGAAACAAAAAACGTGTCAGTAAAAAATATATATTTTTCTATGTTACATTTTACATCCTACATTTAAAATAAGAATTTATTATTTAATAATACATTTAAGAAAAGAATAAATTATAATTCATGGCTAATGTTTTGCTTAATAAAATATGATTTTAAGAAACATAAACAATCAATTGTTTGATCATCAGGCGAGGACCGAATTTTATTACAAATATAACCAGCCGCCGAAAAAGCTCTTTCCGATTCTACACTTGTTGGTACAATTGTAATTAAGAAATTATACATATTTTGTAGGTTCGTTCCTTTTATTCCTCTTTCTTCAAAAAAAGTAATTTCATCTTTTATTTTTTGTTCTAGACTTGTAGTTTTTTTTAACACACACACACACGGGTGAAGTATTTATTTTAATATTTTTTAATTACACACTAACTTAATTAACTTTGGTTTATATACTCACTTATAAATATCATAAGTTCAAATTAAACACAATATTCACACAATATTAAACACACTATTCTTCATATAAACATTTATTTTCCCGCAACATTAGATGTTATCTACACGAAATTTACATAACTGCCTACTTAAAGTTACATTTCGGCTTTATATAACATTTTATTTAGTTTAAGGGAATTCCCTTGATTTTGAATATGATCAATAGAATTTCTTTATATGTGTGAGTGCAAGTCAAGTTATTACCCGTTCGGATTTCTCGGGAATTACTGCGATGTGTGCAATTCATCGATAAAAGATTATTCTTATGTTGAATGCAATACAATTGAGAATATGATTCATTACGTGGTGTGTTTCTACTATATTAGTTATTAATATTAACTAATTAAGCGTTGAGCCATAACAATACACTTCACAAATTCTCAATATGTTGTCAGCGACACGCAATTTAAACAACTGCCGTTCTTACTTATGTAAAATGATTTATATATAATAAATAAAGAATTATATCTCATCGATTGTATATTATATTTAAAATTCATTGATAGCGAATTCGATATAGGAACGAGGCATGTGAACGCATAATAACTTTTGTAAATGAACCCTTTTATTAGCTGGCTGTCACACATAATATATAAACAATCGCTTTATCTTGCCGACACCGCTTGCCGATGTGTCACACTCAGCTGAGTCAAGCTGAGTCGACAATACACAATACATAGTTTGGAAACTAAAACTTGATATGTGTTTTGCGTAAGTTGAATTTTTGATAGAATACTGGTAATACCGTAATACCGGAATTATTTGCATCAATACCGGTATTGAATACCGGACAAAATCGTCCGGGAACCCGGTATTCGGGATTACGGAATCCCGGTATTGTAAGCCCTAGTCACAACGTCAGAACTGAGTATCCTCAACTCCCTATCTCATCGTGACCATACAGAGCAATGATCCAGTCTTCACGAACAATGGTCTAGCCTGCACCATCATCATCACAGATCCGGACTGCACTATTGCAATCACCAACCCGGCCTGGCTGCAGTCAGCCCGATCCAGATTTCAATACACTTTTTGCTGCTATGGGCGAGATCAGGATGCTGTTTGCTGATCCACAGGTAAAACAAATTTTCAGTGAGCTTTACAAACTGACAAAATCACTAAACACCAACATGACATATAACGAGAAATACACAACAATACTTAACTTTTTAACAGCATCTCCATAAATCAAACGCGCGACTTACACATAATGGACTTTAACTCCAACGAACTTAAAAACAACGTTGACGAACTGAGACAGACGATAACAAAGTACGAGCCATATACAAATCATCACGATCACCTACGCTACTGACTACAAAGCTACAGACTACATAACCAAGCTAACAAAATATACTGACAAATGGCAGATCAGAATCAATCCGCAAAAGACTTAGGCAATTTTATTTACAAAGAGCCGAAATGCCACGACTAGACTGACTGACTTGGACAAAATTAAAGTATTGGACTGTGAACCCTGGACCATAGACTCAGCTTCACAAAACATATCAATACGAAAATTGTACAGGCTTACGGGATGTTGAATCTACTGAGACCTCTCTTGAACCACAACAGCCCGCTAAGCGTGAAGAACAAGCGGGCACTTTACTTGACACTTGTACAACCGTTACTGACATACGCCGCTCCAGCATGGAACGCAACAACTAAAACTAACTTACGGAAACTACAGACATTACAAAATAAGACACTACGACTAGTATTTAACAAAATAAGGGCCCACTGACTAGACATTACTACTCTTCAAAATACATACACAAACAGACTGACGTACCGACAATACTCGACTATATAAAAAGGCTCACTGAAATTTTTTATCTAAAATGTGGGGATCATCCTAATACTAACATCGCGGGCCTCGGCCAATATACTAGAGACGTAATTTGGTATGGCAATCACGCCATGCCAAACTATATACTGATCGACCCATAGCGGCAAATGATACTTGGCTCGACACAGATTTTCCTTCAGTGCGAATAAATCTATTATTTTGTTTTTCTTTTTTTGTGTAATTATGTATTATTATAAATAGTGCTACGTGATTTTTTTTTTGAGGATGATCATTATTTCCACTTTTTTGTCACACAATTATGAACTTATTTTTATATTAATTCAGAATTAATTATTGTTTGCAAAATCATATCCAATGATGGATATATGATTTATCTTTTGTAAAATTGCTTTATTCACGTATGTGTAAATAAATTGCTCAAAGAGATGTATTTATTGATATACTTTTAATCATAGCTGGGCATTAACTCGTTAATCCGTTAATCGTTAATTAACGAAGTTAACATTTTGATTAACGGATTAACTCTTAAGTTAACTTTTGAAAATGTTAACGGACACGTTAACTTCCGTTAAAATGCCAGAAGTCCGTTAATCGTTAATCCAATGCCCAGGACCGTGCCTGGCCAGCGTGCAGTGCGTGCACCGCACGCAGGCGGCCGCCTTTTGAGACGGCCGAGGGGCGGCCAAATGAAAAAAAGAACAAATTCAAAGACGGCCATAACAAAAAATGGTCGAAATAAATAGCTGTTGCATTAAAAGTCTACTGAATTAAAAGGCGGCCAAATTAAAAGACTGTTGGATTAAGAGGCGGCCAAGCTCAAAGTCCGCTGAACTCATTCGCTGCCGTAAAGTCCGCTGTATATATCTAAAAGACCAAAATTACGTACTAAAAATCAGCCAAAGGCGGCCCTATTGAATGCGACTCTGTTTCTAAATAATTTATAAGTTATAAACTTGGTGTAAGTGGCAACTTTGCCTAAATCAAGTTGCATGAAGTATCCAACATGTGTTAATAATCGACTTAACAATGAAAATATATTAATTCATGAGTACATTGAATTGTGAAAAACTATTGCAGATTATTCAATTTTGTACAAATTTTCTAAAAATATTAGTTATGTTTTATAAATAGTTTAAAAATTACATATTATCAAACAAGAAACAAACTGTAGTAAATTAAAAACAAGATCCAAATTTCCAAAGCAATTTGTTAATCAATAACTTAAAAACGACTCGTCGATTATTGACAAAATTTAATCAGCAAGATTCTCAAATGGAAAACGTTTGTAATGGTTTTTGAATTTTTAAAATCAATTCACTAATTAAAAATTTGAGACTTTTTTGAAAATTCTAAAGGCAAAACTAAGCAGCACGAGTGCTTATCAAATTTACGAATTTTGACGATTTTTCAAATGAGATTGTGCATTTTTGAGAAAAGGTCCACTAAAGATGAAATTTTGACTCACGTAAAAAAGCGCCGCTCATTTTTGCAATCTTTGATAGTACAGATTTTAAAAATTAAAATGACTTAATGTGGGTTTAAATATTTAGTTATCTTAAAGACCATGATGACTATCGCCAAAAAAGTTTTATAAATATCATCGTAAAGCAATATTCACCAATTAAACACGAAGAAACGAACCGACCGATCTCTTAGAAGTAATCAGCACGATTCCTAAATGATATCTTTCAAACAGTTCCTGAATTTTTAAAATCGATGCAGAATTTTTGGCTAAAACGTTAATAAATTTTATATTTTTCTGTTGATTAGAAACAGCTTGGCCGATCGTCGCACAAAACTGACAGGCGCTAGTCATTATCTAGTAACATCAAATGACTTTTAAACTTTTGAATTGGATTTAACCGTTTTTGAGAAAACGTCGCCGAAAATTCAAAAATCGGCTTTCAAACGATTCAGAATGACTTAAAATGTCGAGAAAACTTGAAAATTACAAGACGATTTTTTTCGTGAGAACAACATATTGGATATTTTCCTATTATGCTATTTTTAAGGGCGGCCATTTATATGCTCGCACGCAGGCGGCCACATACCCAGGCACGGCCCTGCCAATTATTACTATTTACCGCACGGCACAGCTTTAGCCAATGCCTTATTAAATGACATAGAGAAAAGATTTGGACCAACAATGCTGCATTCTTCGGGGAACAGATATTCATGACCAATTTTGATCTAAAATCCGGTTCGAAGGACCAATTATGGTGAGGATCACTTTGATTAATTTGATATTGAGTGGACTGTAAATTATAAATATTTCATCACCATAAGAAGATGTGAATAAAACCACTATTTAATTTATGACATATATTGAACTACGCTCTACAACCTTCTTCTCTTATTACATTTGCTAGACTCGCTTATTATTATATGTTACAGGTCATAGCTGGGCATTAACTCGTTAATCCGTTAATCGTTAATTAACGAAGTTAACATTTTGATTAACGGATTAACTTTTAAGTTAACTTTTAAAATGTTAACGGACACGTTAACTTTCGTTAAAATGCGAGAAGTCCGTTAATCGTTAATCCAATGCCTACTATTTACCGCACGGCACAGCTTTAGCCAATGCCTCATTAAATGGCATAGAGAAAAGATTTGGACCACTCCTGAATGATGAACAGTGCCAACTTGCCGCGGCATTTCACCCAAAGTTTCGGTTAATGTGGCTGGAAACGTATGACAGCAGTAGAGAGGAATGCAGTAAGAAAATGCACGGAAAAAAAGGTAGAAGATGCCTTATGGCAAGAAGCAGCAAAAAATTCGAAGGACTGAGATAGTTTAAGTGGCTCGATGACGAGAAGGAAGACTTTTTCAATTCTGTCACTCAGTCTATAGAAAAACCAAAGAGCTACAAACTCTTTAAGGAACTAGCTGTAAGTGGAATTCTGTCTTAAGGCAATTAAGGCGTTGTGCCTTAAGGCAAATTGCTGGTACTTTCCGTACCTAAAATTATTATTTTTTTAAAAACGATTGACATTTTTGAAAAAAATTTACTTCGAAAAAATAAGATTTTTGAGAAACTATAAACTATTGGACAAAAAATTAATTTTTTTTGAAAAAAAAAATGTTTTCTTTATTTTGACATATTTTGGAAGATCTGAACTTTTTTTCAAAGCAATTTTACTGCTTTAGGACTGCATAGAGACATAATATAAAGCGCCGCGTCGCTGTCTAAAGGATAAACATTGGTTCGGAACCCATAGGAATGTAAATAAAATTTATACTTATTGTTAAAATCTCTATAAAATATCTAATAATTTGATGTGCATATGTCTAATGATCATTTTGACCGCCAAATGGCATTTTTTTTACTTTTTTCATTAGATCTCCGAAACCGCTAGACCTGCCTTCATGAAAAATTGATCAGTTCTTCATAATTGTCAATACAAGTAAAATGTTTTTTGAATTATTCAAATTGGACGCTCCGTTCTCTTAAAAACTGAGTTACCGTTTTTGGGTCAATTTTGCCCCATATCTTCGGAACGGCTAGACCTGCCTTTGCCAAAAACTAATCAGCACGTCTTCTTATCAATACGAATCGAATGTTTTTTGAATTATTCAAATCGGTTGATCCGTGTTCCCGAAATCGTCGACGAAAATTTGTATCCGCACATACATACACACACGTACATACATACACACACATACACACACACACACACACACATACATCCATTTTTTCTAAGGTATGCCAAAATGTTCAGAAACCTCTGAAACGTAAAAATATATAAAAAATTTCATTTTTGATTTTTTTGCGATTACTATAACTTGCCCTACGAGAAGTTAATAAGTTTTTTAAGTTCACTAACGCAACGATATAAAAATGTAATTTTACACATATTAACGGATTAACGATTAACGTTAACTTGCGTTAATTATTCCGAAATGTAACGCTTTAACGTTTAACGAAGCTAACTTTTTTTGTAGCGGATTAACGATTAACGAAGTTAACTTTTTGATTAACGGTACCCAGCTATGCTTTTAATGTATAAAAAACATTGAAATCTTAAGTTTTTTTATATATTAGTCACAAGCTTATACGGCGAATAAAAATAATCAATAATAATAATTATTCCACCTACAATAAAATGAAATTTTGAATAACAGAAAAAAATGTACAGATTTCGAATGATAATAATTTAAAAATAGTCCAAAGAGCCGCACTGGTAGGCAATGGAAAATAAAAATTTACAACTTTTCACGCACTGACAAATAATTTTTCTACATTATTTGTTATGAACAACATAGATAAGATCAGTGTTGATAGAATGACGTTAACATTTTTTTTATATATTTTATATTTCCGACAAAAAGTGAGTTTGAAAAAAGGGGCCACTTTCACATGTTTTCACTGATATATCGGCAAAATGTTGAGATAGGGAGTTGAAAATTGATATATTGTATTAAATTTTTTCGAAAAGACCTATAAAATGGCGTCAAAATCATTTAAATACTAGGGTGGGGCCGATTCTTTGCTACACGCCCATACCCTTTAATGTTTCCATTTCTTTCAATTTAGCTATAATTTTAAACAATTCTGAAATCCCTACCATCTTTTCTTTTGCCAATTTTGATGTCATTTTCCTGTTTACCAATATTCCTTGGGATCTTGCTTTACAGGCTTTTGGTGATCTCGATGAGGACTAGCGTTTATCAATTTTGCGCGACAATTAGCCAAGCCATTTCTTTGTAAATAGCAGAAAAGTGAAAATTTGTTTGTCCAATTCTGCATCAATTTCGAAAGCCTTCGAACGATATTGGTTGGGAATCGACCTGATTAGTTTTTGGCCGGGCCGTTCTCTTGTAATAAAGTGTTAAAGAAACAATTTCTACGATTTTTATTATTATTTTTTTGACGGTAAAAATTATATATTTCATCGACGTTTGCATAAAACGCCTGAACCGATTTCAGAAATTTAAAAGCCATTTGATGTATCTCGATGAGAACTATCGTTGTCTGTTTTGCGCGACCATCTGCCAAGCCGTTTTTTTGTAATTTGGAAAAAACTTTTCATCCACATTTAAGCTCATACTACCGAATCGATTTTAAAAAATCAAAAACTATTCGAAAGATATTAGTTAGGAATGATACTGATTAGCTTTAGGTGAAAACCTACCGAGCCGTTTTCTTGTAATTAACTGTTGGAAAAAAATTTTAAGACGCTTTTCATGGAATTTTTTTTTGTCGATATATATCATGGTTTTATAGAACTTACTGAAATATTACGGCGTTACGACAAGTAGTTTAATTTTAAAAATTAATCAGAGTTTGAGAAAATGAGTAGTTTTTTGACGTTTGTTAAAATTAAAATTAAACGATTTAATTGGTATAACGATAGAGTGTTTGTTCATTTTCAATGATGTGTGATAAATCCACTCGGAATACTTTTAATCACTAATAAATTAATTTATATTTTATTGATTCAGTCGATTATTTACACATACCGGGAAGTTCATGTAACTTACCTCAAGGCAAAATACTAATACCAACTAGTTCAAAATCAAATTCTTCCTCTCTAGATAAATATAAAGATGTTATTTGTTCACCTTTTTTAAGCAATTTTTCTTATTTTTTAAAAAAGTTATTCGCTTCTGAAGGTTTTTTCTTAGTTTTCAGTTTTGACAACACGTTCAGTTGCCTTTTTCTGCTCTTAAATCAAAAACTCCTGCGGATAGGGTTAGTGATTCGGTTCACAAGTTGGACTGCAATGATTGCAGTAGTTGTTATATTGGAGAAAGTTTTCAATATATACAAAAGAGTGTTAATCAACATGTATATAATTCTAGAAAACCAAATCAATTCAAAACTATGTTCTTCTTCTGTTCGTCTTCAAAATGTCCAATCTTACCATCTTGTATATCGAAAAAAAAACTGTGACCGTAGAAAGTTAGTTGTGTCGTTACTTATATCTCTTAAGGGGTTAGGGAAATTTTTGAAAAATCAATTTTTGTTTTTTTTGCATTTTCGTTAAGTGCAATATCTTGAAAATATTCTCTTGAAATTTCAAGTTGATCCGATGATTACTTTTTGAGTTATTGGACTCTTACCAGCGCGCTGAAGCAAGTGGAGAGTTCGATACTTATACTCAACATTATTCTCCCTTGCCTCTTGATGTTTCAAAAGCTATTAAACCGATTCACGATGATCTCAGCAATTATAATTTACTTTCAAGATGTGTAGTTTAAGATTGAATCCATAATCAGAAAAAAGAGAGCTTCAACCAACTAGTATGAAAAATATGCCCAAAAACCGTAAATACTAGTTTTACTATCGTTCAAATTGCTGCATACAATACATAATCATTATTATTGATTATGGATACCCTGGAACTTTCAGACCAAGAGAGCTTCAACCAACTAGTATGAAAAAAATGCCTAAAACCGTAAATACTAGTTTTACTATCGTTAAAATTGCTGCATACAATACATAATCATTATTATTGATTATGGATACCCTGGGACCTAATTGTGGGTATAATTCTCAATGGTATGCTGAAAAATTGAATGCTGCACGTGTGAAAGTGGCTTATCAGCGCGCCAATGAGAACACCCGGGAAGCCAGAATGCTTCGTAGGCAACAGCAAATGAAAATTTTGGAAACTTTCACAATGACTGATGAACTATTATATGGCGCAGAAATAGATGACTTGGTTTATGTAATGCAATTATTTGTATACCTGTACGGAAATCCAATTTGAAACTTTAAACGCGTTTTTCTCAAAACTATGTTTTTTGAACTGGTGACAACTGTAACTCAAAAACCGCTTATTTACATTAAAACCGCTTATTTTAATGAAATTTATACAGCTTTTAGAATACATAATAAACTCGGGCTTGATCGAAAGGTTTTTATTATTTTTTTAATTTAAATTTTTTAAGACCAATTAACTGTTGATTTTTTTCACAAATTTAGATTTTCTTTTTATGATGCCGCCGTTTTGTTAATTTTTGCAAAAAAAAGAAAAGAAAAGCTTCGATCAGGCCCGGGATTATCTATTTATAAAACTATTTTTTTATTCGATTGATTCTAGATGAATCTCCAAGAAGTTATGCCTATCACCGCCAGAACGTTTTTTTTACTTCAAAACATTGTATAATAATGTCGTATTTGAATTACGTTATGTCGTAATACTTATTGTGTCAACAAACGGAATTCCTCTCATCTTATACATCACAGTTACAAAGTCATAATAAATTTGATGAAAAGTAATTTTTTACAAAGTTCTTAAATTTTTGTTCGTTAAATTTCTTCCTCTGTTTCTCATTCCTCTTTTATTTCTTGCACCCCGCATACACTCACTCTACCGTATGTGCCTCGTAACCTTGAATTGATTTGTGTTACTATGCATTCCGAGCGAAGAACACATAATATTAGGAGGTCAATATGTGCTCTTTTACATTCACTTATAGGCTAAGACAATATTAAAATATAATAAATTCATGATTATGAATGAGGAAACTGCAATGTCTACATTATTATTACCGAAAAGCAGTTGAGATGAGCCAAAAAATAAAATAATATAAGATGCAAATAATATAACATGGTTGTCAGTTGCATGGTTGTCAGCGGGCTGTCAGTGATTGCGCTCAACATATTCAATTTGACAGATTATTATTTTTTAACTGATGCAGTCGTTTTGCCATACTTTACTAAGTTACAATACAAAAAAATACGTATTCAAAAAATTATTTAGAAGTTTCGTTGTGTCAAAAATTCATGTTTGCCATTGGATACGGAATATTTACTCAAGTCAATGGAGCGGTTCGGGTCTGAATTTTTTTTTACTGTTTTCCAATTCGTATGAAGTTGTGGAATTAGGATCATCTTACTCTGAAGTTCAAAAGTGAAAATAATTTAGACTCATTTGCCACTTCCCGGGGGATGACATTTCTTTTCAGTGGTGTAATTTTACTTATTTCAGAATAACGTCGAGTATCGATAAAAGAACTAATTATAAGACTAAAATGTTTAATGTTTTTCAAAGAAGTAAATACTTTTCAAGTTACTGGCTACTGAAAATTTGTTTCTTTTTTGCGTTTTTCACCGTTTTTTTGCTAATATCTTCAAAAATACACATTTTAATAAAAATCGTGTAATGAACAAAACTATATCAATTAAAATCTTAATAAATCGCTATTTAATAATGTTTTAGGAACAATATTAAGCTAGATATAAAAATGGATTTTTACAGTGCTCAAAATAAGCTTTTAAATGAGTACTTCTGCGTGTAAAATGAGTGAGCTATCATGCAAATAAAAGACGCATACAATGTTTTTTTCGTTCAAATCAAAAAGTTTATGAGCGCCATTTCCACCAAAATTAAAAATAATCGTATTCCATCTAGAATTAACTTGGTTTAAGAGATCTTGATGGATTCTAGAAAATACCACAACTTTAGTACAAACGATTTTCAAAAAACTCATGATTTCATGAAAAAAAACATTAAAAAAAACAACCAATTTCTCATTATAATATCTCTGAAAGAATACGTATAAAAGTATATATATGAAAATTCAAGGTCTTTTTCTAATTATTGCTTTTTATTATTTTTCTGTTGCACAAATATTGATAGAGTTATGATTGTTCAAGAGTACGCAACTGTCCATAATGTATATTGAATTATTAGTGAAAAAAATGTAATTTAGATATTAAAAATACTAAAAGCCAGTTAAAATATGGTACGAAATTATAAAAATTATAGGCAACATTATTGAAACAATTACATAGAAAGAATAGGGTAGAAAAATAAAAGGTGTTATTGTACCTTTACCGCGCATGCTATATATTAATTATTTTTGAATTTGATATACTTTTTAAAAGATTTAAATTTTCAACACGTATATCTTGACAATATGACAATAAATACATCACTAAGGCAGACGATGATTTTTTTGTGATAAATTTGGAAAATCAATGTTTTCGTCGTGAATAAACAAAAAATCATTCATTTATACATCCATATCTATAGGTATGACTAAAAATATTGGATAACCCTTGTTCTATAAATTGCCGTGTATAATTTTTAATATACAATTTTATTGAACATATTTTAATATTTGTTAAAGATAATTAAAGCGTTAACTGTGGGAATTGAGAATAATCATTTTATTTGAAACATCACTCATAGATTGGTGTAAATAGTAATTCGAAAAACAATTATTATTATTTTTAACTGAACGGTATAAATATTAGTATAGGATATTAAAAAAACGTAGATGTGGGTACGGGACAACGTCTGCCGGGTCATCTAGTATATATATATATATATATATATATATATATATATATATATATATGAGTATTTTATCATTATTTACATTTTTTTATTTATACCTGAAAGATGACACATATCTAGTGTCGAAACTAGTACTGTCAATGAATAAAATATAATCTTAGTACTTATTTTATTGTCTACTTCATTCATTTGTGTTTGGTTATATATGAAAAATTACTTGGCGGAAAGTGTGTTACAAATGAATATAATAAATGATTTGATTCATCAGTAGCTATCTTGTTTAGGTACCACGAGATAGTTTCCATCATGTAGTAACTGCTTGTGGCTTGCCAATGTACTGGAAAGCGCCTCTTTATTCAACAACTCCTTCTAGTCCCAGTGGTCATGTGGATGGTCATAAATTTATTGACTTCTGGAAAAAGTAAGTATTCTGAAATATTATTATATAATTATAATTATATAATTATATTAATATAGAGCAAATTCATAGCATATTATTATCATCATATTATCATTGACCATAAAAGTCTTCTTCTTTATAACATACTGTTAATTCGATAGTATTTATATATTATCGTTTTGTAGAATGGTGGCAAATTGCCATGATGCTGCTTCTCGCTTTATCTTCATATGCACTAAAGGCGATCCCTCTAGGCGCTATTTGAGAGCTGACGATCTAGTGCCATTAGTACAGGACGTGGTTGAGAGACATCCTGGTTTAGCTTTCTTAAGATCAGCCAGAGAATTCCATTCAAGATACGTTCATACAGTTATTGCCCGAGTATTTTACACAGTCAACAGATCTTGGTCTGGTAGAATCAGTGTACCTGAGTTGAGAAGATCTGATTTTTTGCAGGTAAATATTCGTTTTTTTCCTTTAAAGTAAAACTTCTTTAGGCGCGACATGGGTGTAAATCCGTACAAATGCAACGGAAGTGAGTTACGGCAAGGTCAAGTGCCAATGATCATTCGCTCTCAATGAGATCACTTCCATACGGTAGATTCTTCTTATTTTTTTCTTTGTATGCGTTCTGCGAGGCTTCTTTATATGCGTTACTTCATACGAACGTACATAAATAAGGAAACGTGCGTACGTCACTGAAAGCGTGAAGCATATTGTTCATTTTTCGTGTTTCATGTCATTACATTTTAAGGTTGAATATTAGTACAAATTTTGAGTTAATAAAAAATGTCTGGATCGGAAGAATATTTTATTCGGTCCCCCATAAATAATTGTAGTGCAAATAATAAAACAAATGAAAAATCTGTGCCGTGTAAGAAACGTAAGTTTATTGAAGTAGTTTGTATGACAAGTAAAGTTGTGAAAACAATATTTATTTAGACGTTATTTGACATAATAATTCTCTGCATTTTTATAGATATTACAAAGTATTAAAGCAGTACTTGCTTCATTCTAATTTTAACATGCCGAGGATATATCTTTTTCAGAATTATATTTCAAACACTTTTGGAAGTTTAGAGGAAGTCTACATGTTTTTCGTTTATGATGGCTATTAAGTATTGCATATTTTTATAAATAATGAAGGATAATATTCAGATTTATTACTATAAACAAGAGATCAAGCACAACAATAGTTTGTGTAGCTGTGTATCATTTATATACAGATATACTTTATTATGGACATCTATGCAGTTTATTTATTGCTAGTGTTCATGAAATTATTCACTGCGTGAACGAATATTATAGAATTTATTAATCATTACTTCATTTCTCTAATAAAGGTTCAAGTCCTAGGTGCTAATTCCAATGACAAACCGATCATGTCGTATTTGAAATGACTTTGATTGCATTATTGTTTTCAAATATTATATATATTTTTAATGCTATTATAAATTTATAATTTATTATTATATAAATATGTATGATGGTTGACATTAAAAAATGTGTGCATCACGAGTGTTACCATATTACTGATGAACATTATTCAAAATTGTTATATGATGTATTTATTTATTTTTATCTTAAATGCCATCTGGTACAATAGCAAATAAGTTTTACTTCAGTCGCGTGTCAACCTTACGCGCACTCTTATTCTTTATTTTAATCTGAAATATTTAAATTAAAAAGCTGGAATTTCTGAAACTAACTTTTATTCATAACCACTACCAATTTTTAATTAATTACGGCATCAGTAGCATTATTAAATCTCTTCAAATTCTATACTTTAGGTATGGTAGAACCAGGGTTAATGGTATACTAGTTGAAAACGCCACCGTATTTATATAAAAAACCAGTGGTGCATCGTGCCTTAAGGCTTGATTTTTTTTTTATAGCAATAGCTCTATGTAACTAGCTTTGCAGTCTAACGGATAAACATACAAACGGAATCCAAAGAAATGTAACCAAAATTTTGAGCTCATTATTAAAATCTCTACAAAATATCTAATTATTTGATGTGCATATGATTAATGATTATTTTTGACCGCTAAACTGCCTTTTGGTTTACTTTTTTTTATCGCATCTCCGCCTTTGCTAAAATTCATTCAATTCTTCATTTTGCCAATACAAATAAAATATTTTTTGTATCATTCAAACCGGCCGCTCCATTCTCTCAAATACTGAATTACCATTTTTGGCACTTTTTGCCCCGTATTTTCGAAGCGGTTAAACCTGCCTTTATCAAAAACTAATAAACACGCCCCATTAATAGGAATCGAATGTTTTTTGAATAATTGAAATCGGTTTATTCCTGTTCTCGAAATCGTCGACCAAAAACTGTAATCCGCATACACTAGCACTCACACATATATATATATATACATACACATGACATGCATCTATTTTTTCTAAAGTATGCAAAAATGTTCAGAAGGCTTTGAATCTTAAAGATATGCACTATAACTTACCCTACGAAAAACAATCTTGAAAAGAAAAAGAAATTGGATCGAACCCTTTCTGCAAAAAGAGTGCCTCCAACACTTGGTAAAATAGAAAAACTAAAAGGTAAAACAATGTGTAAAAAAGGGAGAATAGTGGTAATGGGAATGATAGACGAAAGGGAAAGAAATAGATAGATGAAAGGGAAAGGAAATCATTGATTTATGGTGGCTCTCATACCATTGACTTGCCTTCGGGCAGACTACCATATAATATTATTACCATATGGACAGTTAACAAAGTAAAATATATTTCTGGTGTAACCGGCCATCAACATCATGCAATATGCTAACCTACGTATTTCTTTCGGTATTTTTTTTTGTTTTAAGCATAGTTATTTAGATTTAATAATTTAATAATTTAATTTAATACCAGATTGTTCAGTTGTTGGAAGAAGAGGAAGATATCAATCAAATAACTGCATATTTCAGTTATGAACATTTTTACGTTATATACTGCAAATTTTGGGAACTTGATCGAGATCATGATCTTTATATTGATAAACAAGATCTTGCAAGACATAATGACCATGGTATGTATAATGAAACACACATAAGGATATTTGGTAATAAATATAATAAAGTTTTTGTGCTATTTTTTGCGATAGAAAAATATATTTATCTTACTCTTACTAGTTATATTGGATTCCAAATATAAATTTTAGCTACTTGCATGAGATGATTTCTTCGATATGTATCGCAAGCTTTCTTATATGCCTGCCTGAAGCATCTGTTAATTATTGAATTGCGTTTGATTATGACCATTGTATTTTGAACAAACTCATTTCTTTAATTTCTTATATTTAATATTGCGAAAATACTGTCTGTATTTTTTTCAGCACTATTGATTTATTTTTCTTACTGTTTAATTTCGTTGTTGGTAAAAGATGTCCATTGTGTATTATCAATAAAATCTATTATTCAATATGCATATTATTTTTAGCACTCTCATCAAGGATGATAGAACGAATATTCAGCGGTTGCGTGACGCGTGGTTCTACTGGCCCTCAAGCACGAATGAGTTACACAGAGTTTGTTTGGTTCCTTCTAGCAGAAGAAGACAAAACTCATCCTACTGCTATTGAATATTGGTTCCGTTGCATGGATTTAGATGGAGATGGTATTTTGTCCATGTACGAACTAGAATACTTTTATGATGAACAGACACATCGTATGGAATCAATCGGTATCGAAACGTTGCCGTTCGAAGACTGTTTGTGTCAGGTAAGATTTTGATAGCTTGGCGGTTCAAATGCTTCTTACCATTTTAGAATACTGTATAAGTTGCATGCACTTTTCGACACGTAAATAATCGACTTTCAAATTTTCAACAGTTTATTTCGAAAATATTATTTTGCCTTCACTAAATACTAATCAACGCTACTTACAATTGTAATCTGAAAATTAAACATATAATATCTCTATTATAATATCTATAATTGTATTAATTATATGGCACATACGCGCTGTTGCCATTATAATGTTTGGACTTTTTTTATTATTTTTTTTATAATTTAACCACTTTTTGTTGGTCTCTTATTTTATTTTGTTCTTTAACCCAAGAGCACTATCGCCATATTAAGTTCAATTGAAACACAAGAAATTCTTATTTAAAATACTGCTAAAAAACGGCCCGGCTAAAAACTAATAACTTTCAGTTCAGTTCAGGATATTTGTTTATTTGTAGAATCAGGAATTTTGCACTTTTCTATTAATTATAAAAGAACGGTTCGGCCGGCCTTTCGTTTTGCATGTCTAATCCACGCGAGTTCTATTCGAGTTGCATTGAATGGCTTTTAAATTCGGGAGAACGAAAGGTTAAATTACGGAAGGCGAAAGGTCAAATTACGGCAACATACACATACGCAAATACTTTTCCCATTTTAGTCTCCAGCGATTCAGATTGTCTTGAACAGTCGAGAAAAGAAAATTAGCATGTCGGATTCCAACGATTAATCGATAACGGTAAAACATAAACCAAACCTTCAGGAAGTGAAAACATTTGTATGCGATGCATATTTGAATACAATTTTTAACTCTGCGAAGGAGAAGTTTGTTTCCATCAAAAAATCCTATTCGCTAATTTTATGTTTTCTCGACGTTTCAAGCTACTCTGAATTGAATGAGATCTATTTTGGAAAAAGTATATGTGTATGTGGGTGAACAGATTTTTTGCCGTAAATCGACGTTTTCTCAAAAACGGCTGGACCGATTACAATAATTTAAAAGCTATTCGATGTATTTTGATGAGGACTATCGTTTGTCAGTTTTGCGCTACGATCGGCCAAACCGATTCTTTGTAAATCGCAGAAAAGTGAAAAATTTATCATCCACGTTTTTGCCTGCAATTCTGGGTTGGGAATCGACCTGATTAGTTTTTGGTTAAGATCGTCCGGGCCGTTTTTTTTGTAAAAAAGTATTAAATTTTTTTTTTTTGACAATTTTTATGTTTTTTTTTTGACCGTAGATACCATAGTCTTGTAGATCATACTAAAATATCACGGCCCTACGACAAGTCGTTTAATTTTAATAATTATTCAAAGTTTGCAAAAATATGTATCGTTTTTTTGGCATTTGTCAAAATTAGATCGTTTATCGACGTTTTCTCAAAAACGAATTTTAAGAAATTTAAATTAAAATTTGATGTATCTCAATGAGGACTATTGTTTGTCAGTTTTGTGAGGCGATTCGCCGAGTCGTTTCTTTGTAATTTGAAAAAAAGTGTTAAACTTTTCGTCCACATTTAAACTCACACTACCGGAGCGATTTTGAAATATCAAAAACTGTTCGAAAGATATTGGTTGGGAATGATACTGATTAGTTTTAGGTGAAAATCTACCGAGCCGTTTTCTTGTAATTAACTGTTGAAAAAAAGTTTGTCAATTTTTGTGGAACTTTTTTGGAGATATATATCATGGTCTTATAGACTTTACTGAAATATTACGGCGTTACAAGTAGTTTAATTTTAAAAATTCGTCAAAGTTTGAGAAAATGAGTAGTTTTTTTGATGTTAGTTAGAATTAAAATCAGACGATTTACTTGGTGATTAAGAGTACTTAATCTTAATGAACCAACTAAACCATTAAAATCCTACGGAAACTGGTTCAATTATCAAAATTTGTGAAAATTTGCTTTTAGAAAATACTCCGAGTTAACGTGTTCGTTCCTTTTCAATTATGTGTAATAAATCCACTCGGAATACTTTTAATCACTAATAAATTTATTTATTTTTTATTGAATAAGTCGATTATTTACACAATTACAAAATAAAAATAACAACTAGTTGGTGTTTCATTTTGATTAATTGTTAATTTGGTGCAGAATATGTTATAGTAATCGCAAGAAAATGAAAATGAAATTTTTTATTTATTTTTACGTTTCAAAGCCATCTCAACATTTTAACGTAAATTATAAAAAATGTATTTATGTGTGTATGTGTATATTTCGTACAATTCTCGTCTACGATTTTAAGAGCACGATTTCAAAATTTAAAAATTTACAAAATTCGATTCATATTGATGTGGAGTCGTGCTCCTTTGTTTTTGAAAAATCCATGCGCAGCTGCTTCAAAGATACAAGGCAAAAAGTGAAAAAGGGCAAACTTTCGTTTTTTGAGAGATCACTTGTTTAATGATTCAAAAAACATTTCACTTGTATTGATGAATGAAGAATTGGTTAAACTTTTAGTCAAGCGGTTTTCGACAGCCAATAAAAAAACTAGTGGGGCGCATGGCATCGTGCCTTAAGGCAAATTGCTGGAACTTCCCGTTCCAAAAAAAAATTTTTTTTCAACATTTTCGAAAAAATTTTAATTTGAAGGAATTAGATTTTTGAGAAACTATAAATTTTTGACAAAAATTTACTTTTTTGATAAAAAGATTTTTTTAAAAAAATGTTTATTTTATTTTGAAATATTTTGAAAATTCTGAACTTTTTTTTTTTTTGACCGCCAAATATCACTTTTTTTTACTTTTTTTTACTAGATCTCCGAAACCGCTAGACCTTCCTTGATGAAAATTTAAACAGTCTTTATCAATACAAGTAAAATGTTTTCTGAATCATCAAAATCGGACGCTCCGTTCTCTTAAAAACTGAGTTACCGTTTGTGGCACTTTTTGCCCCGTATCTTTGAAACGGCTAGACCAAAACTATGCCAAAAACTAATCAGCACATCTCCTTATCAACAGCAATCCAATGTATTTTGAATGCAGAATGTGTTTTGCGACAGTTTTAGATTTTTGTCATTCTTTTAATTTTTATTATTTTTAATTATATTACGCAGATGCTGGATATGATACGTCCGGCTAAGCCTGGCTGTATATCTTTGTCGGATCTAAAAAAATGTAAAATGACACCAATTTTCTTCGATACATTCTTTAATCTCGAAAAATATTTAGATCATGAACAAAGAGATCCTTTTGCGAACCAGAGAGAACAGGATGGTGATGAGGTAATTTTATTGAAATTAGTCATCTACTCTTCTCTGACTTTTTTCATTTTCTTCTTAAATCATAGATAGATCATATGTATGCAAATTCATTATAATCAGTCATACAAAAATATATGCAATTAAAAAGAAATCCATAGAATTTTGTATTGTTTTCGAAAGATTTCATAATATAATATTCATGCTATAGAATTAAAAAAAAAAAAACTTTTTGATTATTTGAAAAAAAAACTTTTATTTTTACTATATATTTTTGCAATTTGCATTTAACATGAACTTTTCGCGGTTTTAGCTATCTGATTGGGATCGCTTTGCGGCTGAAGAATATGAACTTCTTGTTGCCGAGGAAGGTGCCGATGCTCAAGATCAATGGTAAATAATTCAACATTTCATGTATTAAAATTCAAATGGCGTTTAAAAAGTATTTTACATTTTCATACTTTTTCCTGCTTTTATTCATTAAAAATTTCATACAAACATATTTCATTGATCCTGTATCGATTTATATTGTTTATGTTTGTAGTACCATTATAATTTATTTAATTTTCAAATTGTTTTTTTTACAAAGGGCGGAGAGTTCGGGGTTCGATAGGGTAAGCTTCTGCAATAGCATGACAAAATGTTGCTTTTTCTATTTAACTTACTTGTCTTTTAATGCTATTCAATAATTTCGTTTAGAATGTGATAACATTTCCGGGACTATAATTAACTATAGTTATGTATTACCAAAATATATAAATATACATATATTTTAAAGTATTTTTCACATTATTTTAATGCGAATTTAACCACAAATAATGAGTGCATGATTCGGGACATTTTTAAGAATACTTGAATACATTAACATCTTAATAATTTTGAATGTTTTGGGTTTTATCAAATAACGATCATTTTAGTAATATAATCGTATAATCTTATAACAAAGATTAACAAAATTGTAATAATCAAAAAAGAATAAATGAATTCAAATTTGAGTAACTAATATTTCTAACATCGACAACGACCACTATATAATTTACTTGGTAGGAATAAATGTTAAAAAATTGGTTACGCAAATTTGTGGTTTTTACTTTTTGGTTCTGAAATATCATAACTTATATAAAATGTTCAAATTTAACGTTTATTGTTATTCATTTTGTGTCTTACATCATTCATTTCATAGAGTTCTTAGATCATTAAAGTATAGGATCCGCCAAATAACTTTTTTTTCAAATTCTCTAAAAAAAACTACTGAATATATTTCAAATTTCTTTTTCTATTTTAAAGTACAATCCATACTTCGTAAATAATGGGAAATAATTTCATTCAATTCCTGTCTAAGTTTTAAAATAATTGTCAAAAAATTCTAAATGGTCGCCAAAAAAAAGTTAGATGGCTTGTTTTTTTTAAA
>NW_020537646.1:41064385-41095817 GCF_003426905.1 Ctenocephalides felis | reverse complement strand
ATGGGTTTCGTTCCATCCGAGCAAATCTGACAGTCCGAAACTGTTTCAAACAGTTTCAAACTAGATCAAACTCTTTCTGATTTTTTCATGGCAGTTGGCAATGGTTTGGTTTGAATACATCCAACGCGTTCGAACTCGGAGCTCACTCGATTGTATTCGGTGGTTTTCGGTACAAATCGGAATTCGTTTGCGGGTTATTTACGGCCGTTTATCGTTCGATGTTTGATCGCAGATAAGGAATAAGTTTTTAAAAAGTTTTTATAATATTAAAATATTATAAGTTTTTTTATAATATTAAAATAGTGTTTAGTCAAATTCAGAACTTTAGAACAGTTTTCAGTTTTTTAATTTAGTTAGTATAGTGCAATTTTTATTTAAAATGAGTGATGATGAATTTTTTTACGATTTTAAAAAGTACGAGGACGACGATGATTTAGATTTATTAAAGTTTGTGGAAGTTGAAAGAAATAAGGGTTATCTTGGTAAGTAAAATGCAATCTGTTACTAAAATATTTTATTATATTTATTATAACATTACAAAATTAATTATAATATTACAAAATAATATTATAAAATAAAAAATATTACAATAATATATTATTGTAATATTATTTTTATTTTATATTATTTTGTAATATTATTTTTAACTATTAATAAATCGATCACTATCATAAATATGTTAAGTGATTATTCAATAATTTGTTCAATGTGGCTATAGACAATAATCTTATTTTGGCAGACAAAGTGGTTCCATTGTATGACGAGGCACAGTTTATGGAACACTTTAGAGTTAGCAGAAATGTTTGTAAACAAATATCTGACCGATATAAAGCAAGTGCAATCTACAATTTAAATACATATGGAATATATGGAAAAATAAGTGCTTTACATCAGGTGCGGCATAAATTTGTGGTTGTTCTAAAAAAATTATAATGAAATAAAATTTTAGGTGCAGATTTTTTTGTGGTTTGCGGGACATGAAAGTGCCAGCTACAGGGATGTCAGTGATCGTTTTGATATCACTTTAAGTTCTTTGCATAGAATAATTCGAAGAGTTACTTCTTTTCTAAGTTGTATCAGTTCTGAATTTATAAAGTGGCCAAATCATGAAGAAAAGTTATTGATTGCTGAAGGATTTTTACAAAAAGGATTTCCTAATGTAATTGGAGTAATCGATGGGTGCCACATACGAATAAACAAACCTGCAAAGGATTCAAGATCTTTTTTAAACCGAAAAGGATACTGTTCTATAAATGTGCGGTAACTTTGTTTATATACTAAAATTTCGAAACATGTTCTAATTTATTTTTTTCAGATGCAAGCTGTTTGTAATGATCAGAACAAAATTATCGATGTTTTCATTGGATGTCCTGGTTCAGTACATGATGCTAGAGTATTCAGAAGATCGAATTTGGGTTTAAATTTAAATCGAAAATGTGGTCGATATTTTTTATTAGGAGACGCAGCTTACCCGCTGAAAACAAATTTAATGACACCATTTCGAAATATTAATTCTCTAACGCAAACCCAGAAACATTTTAATAAAAAACTTAACAGTGCTCGAAGTACTATTGAACATACATTTGGGTTATTAAAACAAAATTTTAGGCAACTCTATCATTTAAAAATAAAAAACATCCATTTTATTTGCCATTTTATAAGAGCATGCTGTGTTTTACACAATTGGAGCATAAAAGAAAATTTTGAATGTTTGCAGAGAAACCAAAATCTTTCTCGCTTGAACATTGAGTCTTCGGTTGAAGATGAAGTTAATGCCGAAGAAATAAATGCCCGATTGCTTCGCGATCAGATAGCAGCTGCTTTACTATAAATAATTATAAAATATCAAGAGGATTCATCATTTCATAAATAGTCGTAATGAATACAGAAGAAATTGAAAATAACATTTTAAAAATATTCAAAATGTTCTTTCATATTAGACATTTGGTATTTCACTAGTTTAATGTGTTATATAATGAAATAATTTGTACTTAATAATTAATAATATATTCAAAAAAACATATCATGGTATAATAATTAATATAAAAATAATTAATTTATACATCTCCATATTTATTTCTTAAAATTGCTAATTTCTCTCTTTCTATTTCTAATATTTCTCTATAAAATTTTCTCTTATCGTCTCTGATTTCTTGTAACGTAGTCCTTCTTCTTCTGATCCGCCTTTCTCTAGCAACAGTTGATGGCTCAATATCAAAATCTGATTCTGACGAGTCATCATCTGCTGCTGTTTCAATAGCAGATCGTGAAGGCCCAGTTTGTAGCATCACATCCGAAACGTTATTTTCATTTTCTGAATTCAATAGGCAGATAGGGTTTGTGCTTTGCGCCCTATTGAAAATTTCATTGAAATCTTCTAAATATTCAAAGGTTGACCGCCGTGGATCTGTTAAAATAATTATTAATATGTGGAAAAAACACTAAGATGTTCACTGCCAAACATGCTTATTACCGGATTCATTTCTATCAATGACTAATTTATAACTTCTTAGTAGAACCCTCCATCTATTTTCCACGTTATTTTCTTTAAAGCTTGTGCCAAATTCCTCATTAATATTTTCGCTGATTTTCTTCCACATCTCTTTCTTGTTTCGTACATTCAGCGAACGCAATTGAGGTACGTATAATTTATAATAATTTATCAAGGATTTGGTCCGTTCTATGGTCCAGACCGTATCCTGCGGCTCACGTACCTGTACATCTGGCATTATCAAAAATTCTTCCAATTCTTCAAAATAATAGCAAATTTATTCAAACTTAGATATTAAAAATGTTTATAATTTTTAATTTAATTTATAAATACCTCTCTCCATTTTTATAGTCAACTAAATCTATATTTAAAATATATAGAATAAAAATAAATTTATGAACGTTTTCATCAACTATCTTGTACACTATAATAATGAGAAATACCACCTTAAATAATAAAAAACTCGTTTTGTACAAAAAAATGTTTTTCTTTACCTAAAGATTAATCATTTCCACTTTCACATAATTTTCCCTTTTACCGTTTTTTATTGCATTAAATTCCAACAACTATTTTCTTTAATTTGAATAATTTTCAGCATTAACTTGTAACATTTTACAGATCATATTCTAATAATAATAATAATTATTATTATATATAATAATAATTATTATTATATATAATAATAATTATTATTTTAATACATAAATATAAGTTTAATATATATATATATATATATATATATATATATATAACACATTCAAATAAAATATAACTTAATTATATCAATGAATTTGCTTTTTAATATTTCCTAGTTATATATCGTTATGTCGCTTTAATATAATATTCTACAATATTTGCACTCCTGTAAATTCATTAAATTTTTATTGTTCTATTTGAGATTAAATAACATTATATTTTAATCGTATTAAATTACGGAGTTTCTGTTTGTGCCGGGTACATTGTCTAGGATGATAGTTTGGTTTCAAACTCATCGGACTGCTTGATGGAACGCATTACTGACAGTCCGCAACAGTTTGAAATCCGAAATTTTGGATGGAACAGAAAAAAGTGTTCTGCGCATGCGCGGACAGTTCCGGACTGTCAGATTGGCTCGGATGGAACGAACTCTATATTACGTCAAATATCCTTTTCGAATATCGATTTCATTCTGATCCAATATGATGCACATTTAGATCAAATCCTACTTCTGAACCTTTAAAAGCTCTAAACTGCTTTAAATAATTATAACTCCATCTAATTTATCAAATACGATATATTCAAACACTTTCAATCGAACATAATTTTAACCCACGACAAACATCATAATCATATGTTTATACAAATGCATGCTAACATGATCACGGCATACTTTAGCATATAAACTATAATAATATATATAATATATGCATAACTTACAATTAGTAACGGTTTCCACTATGGGATTGGTTGAAGATTGTATATTATTATCTGTTGAATGAATTAATAAATATTATGTTTTTTATGTTCATTCGATTACCGACAGTTGAACTGTACACATCGCAGAGTGTTATCAGTAACGTTACAACGAGCCAGTCTACCTGTAGTCAAATAATAATAAACATATTATACCTATACAGTGTAGATATCTAAAACCGCCATGTGCCCCTTGTGGGTACACGCAAGTGAATTTAATTTTCTATCTATCAAAAATTAACTTAATTGAGTTTAATTTAAGTGAAATAAAAGTGTTAGTGACATGAGTGACGCTGCCCACGGGCAGGTAAAGAATTCCGAGATTAACGGGACCCGACCCGGCGAAATCGGTGCTTGCGTATCGAGCGCAATACAAACATTATATAACAAAAACAATGCAGATTATTCGGTTAACGAAATTATAAGTGAGAAAAAGTCATTAGGAAATTAAAAAATTAAACATAAAATCAAACCTAGCATTAGCAAAAATGCCGAAAAAAAATTTAAAAAAATACTGACATTATTCCAAAAATGTTGAAATCTGGTACTATCAATAAAATTGAAAATAAACAACTTAAACTGAATATTCCCAGTGAAATTAGCCAAAATATAACAATGGAACATAGTAATTTAGAACCAAGTCACAATGTTATGGAAGTTACCGCTATGAACGATGTCAACAGTGAATCATCAATTGAGACTAGTGACCTCAACCAGGGCTGGACAACCGTTCAAAATAAAAAACGCTCACGGTCAGAAAATCCAAGTACCTCAACGGAACAACATACTTTAAAGGAATACTGGCTGAACCCAACTCCCACTAGCAACTACTTTGATGTTTTAGCAAGCACAACAGTTCAAAAAGATGCCGACAAACAAACAACAAACACACCACCTATCTTTGTACATGGCGTAAGCGCCATTAAACTTTTATTTGGTTTACTTGAGACTCACGTAAAAGGTCAGTACTCATACAAAATAGTAGGAAACGATCAAGTCAAAATTAATACTAAAGATGCTCACGTCTACAATATAGTTTTAAAGTTGCTACATGAAAAGGGCACACAATTACACTCCTATCAAGCGAAGTGTAAGCGAACATTCAAAGTAGTGGTGAAAAATTTGCACCATAGCACTGACATCGAAACACTTACAGAAGAAATTATTACACTCGGTCACAAGGTCGTACGCATCTACACAATGAAACACAGAGTTACAAAAGCTCCACTTAATATTTTTGTAGTGGAACTTGAGCAAAGCAATAATAATGAAGATTTTTACTTCATCGAATACCTCTGCAGAACAAAAGTTACTATAGAAGCTATGCGCCATAGAAGAGAAGTTCCGCAGTGTACAAGATGTCAAAATCTTGGACATATAAAAAATTACTGCTCACGCATCGCATGCTGCGTAAAATGTGCCAAAGAGCATCTAACAAAAGATTGCCCCTGGAAAGACCCAATCAACGCCGGCGTTAAATGTGCTCTTTGTTCTGGTAATCACCCAGCTAGCTATAGAGGGTGCACCATTTATAAAGAAGAAAGACGACGCAGATTCCCTTCTCTGAGGCAAAGACAATCCGCCCAACCTAGTGACAATTCTCAACCTTTTGTCCGTCCAAAAATTTCCTTCTCAGATGCTACTTCTAGAAGCATAAACAACAACAGAAACCACAGGGACAACCAAGGAGGACTGTCGTCAGACAATCAACAGCAAATAATTACTCCAAGTAACCAACAAACAGACATGCAAGAACTAAAAGCTATGATGAAAACTCTCATGGAACAAATGAGCACTATGCTGAACATTTTGACAAACTTTCTACCTTTGAGAAAATGATGTCCTTATACTACAAACTATGTATATGGAACGCCAACGGTCCTGCGCAGCACCACCAAGAAGTAAAACAATTTCTTCGTCATAACGATATTGACATAATGCTAATCAGTGAAACACATTTTACTAGTAAAAGCTACCTCAACATTCCACAATATACAACATACAGTACTAGACATCCGGACGACAAACCGCATGGTGGAACAGCCATCATAATAAAGTCTAAAATCAAACATTCTTTGTTAGATCCACACTGCAATGAGTTTCTACAAGCCACGAACATTTCTATTGATTTTCCTCAAAATAGAATCACAATTTCTGCCATTTACTGCCCTCCAAAACATAAAATATTTAAACAATACTTTGACATTTTTTTCAGTGCTCTAGGAACTAAGTTTATTGTTGGAGGTGACTACAATGCGAAACATCCATACTGGGGATCAAGACTCACCAATCCTAGAGGACGTGAACTCTACAGCTCCATGCTCACTAACATGTGAGCACCACTTATTGGCCGAGCGACCCAAACAGAATTCCGGATCTGTTAGACTTCTACATAACCAAAGGAATAACAATCAGTAACATGAAACCACAAAATAGCCTAGATTTGAGCTCTGACCACTCTCCTGTTATACTAACCATTTTTTGTAAACAACTACCGATTATCATAAAACCTCACCTGACCAACAAATTCACGGACTGGAACAAATTTGGAGAACTGCTCGATACCAACTTAAATTGTAATATGTTATTAAAGTCAGAAAACGACATAAATAACGCGGTAAATCATTTCACCGAAACACTACATCATTCGGCACTAAATAGCACTCCTTCAATTACAACCAGTAATGAACTCAACTATCCTCTGTACATCAAACAACATATTGCGACTAAAAGAAGACTCCGAAAAATATGGCAAACATCAAGATCTCCTCAAGATAAAACAGCGCCTGTGAAGAAGTAAAAAGATTACTGAAAGAATACAACAACAACGTACTTGAAAAAAGAATCAAAGACCTGACGGCTACTAAGGACACGAATTACTCCATATGGAAAGCTACTAAACATTTCAAACAACCTATAATTCTCCCAATAATTCCTATTAGAAAAAATAATAACTCCTGGACAAAAAGTCATCAAGAAAAGGTCGATTTATTTGCTGATTTCTTCGAAAATGTATTTCAACCATTTCCGCAAAACTACTTCCAGGAGGAGCAAACCACTGAAGAAATACAGTTTGAAAACTTTTCTAACCAAGAGAGTACTCAAATTCGCTTCCTGGCATCAGAAGTCAAACATGAAATTTCAGTCTCAAGATCAGGTAAATCTCCTGGCCATGATCTTATATCAATCCAAATCCTGAAACAGCTCCCACCAAAAACTCTGAGGTACATAACAATTCTGTTCAACCCTCTCTTAAGATTAAAAGTGTTTCCTAAGGCGTGGAAAGTAGCTAAAGTAATTCTAATTCCCAAAACAGATAAGGATCCTTGTTTTCTGAAGTCATACCGACCAATAAGTTTACTTTCAAGCCTCTCCAAAATATTTGAGAAACTTCTGCTCAAACGAGTTCTAACAATACTCCATGACAAATCTATAATCCCGGACTATCAATTTGGTTTTAGAAAGCTACATTCCACCATAGAGCAAACACACAGAATCGTCGAACTGATAAATGCTACCCTACACGAAAATAAGTACTGCTCAGCCTGTTTCATTGATATATCCCAAGCCTTTGACAAGGTTTGGCATGCCGGACTACTCCATTAATTAAAGAATATTCTACCTGCACCATTATTCTTAATATTAAAATCCTATCTTACTGAGAGGAAATTCTACATTAGTCTAGCAAACCAAACCTCATCCCTCAGAAATATTAACTCTGACGTTTTCCAAGGTAGCGTGTTAGGTCCTGTTTCATTCCTCATATTTACCTATGACATGCCAACTTCCCCAGACACTGAAATTGCTACGTTTGCAGATGACATATGCATCCTATCCAAGCATGAAGACCCTAAAATAGCATCCGAACTTCTGCAGCGTCACATTCTAATGATTGAAACTTGGCACAAAATCTGGAGATTAAGAATCAACAATCAAAAATCAGTCCACATCACTTTCACTCTGAGGAAAGATACTTGCCCACCGATATTTATTAATGGAGGACAGATACCACAAGCAGTTGCCGTTAAATACCTGGATATATATCTGGATAGGAAACTCAATTGGAAAACACATATTCAAAAGAAAAGAAAACAACTGGAAGAAAAATTCAAGAGCCTTTATTGGCTACTAGGAAGAAAATCTCAACTATCGACATACAACAAACTATTGATCTATAAAGTTATCCTAAAACCCATATGGACTTACGGAATTGCACTCTGGGGGACAGCATTTAAGAGCAACACAAAAATTATTCAAAAGTTTCAAAATAAGATACTAAGGATCATCCTGAACGCCCCAAAATATGTACCGGTATGGCTGCTCCACCAGGACATGGGCCTGGATACGGTAGAAGAAGAAATTGCAAGATACGCCATCAAACACAGTCACCGACTGGAGAACCATCCCAACGGGCTCGCCAAAGCACTCATCTCAGCAAACTACACCAAAAGATTAAAAAGGAAAACGCCTTTGGACCTAACTGGCATCCCAAGTCAATCTAGATCATAATCTTTTCTTAAATTAGGAAAGATTGCAACTGTGCACTCTCTCAAGCATTCAATAGCTTATTTTGCAGACAGCTTCTTTGTTATTTTGTTATTCATAAAATTTACCTAATGTCCATTGGGCAGATGTAAATTATATCCAAAATAAAAAAAAATGTTTTTTTATGTTGTCAATTGTGAATTGATGGAAAGTTATTGGCGGAAAGTGTAGTAAACAAAATATATTTGAACATATTTGAAGATTATTTTTATTAAATATTATTAGTATTTTTTATGAAATTAATTATGTTTGACTGGACTTCAATTTAACAAAAATATATTTTATGGTCTGTGGCAGAAGCAATAATTAAAATATAAATTATTTGGATCTGGTTTTAAACAAATTAATACACAAAATGTGTTGTACGATACTCGAACACATTTGTTAACTGATTTACATTCAAGCAACAATATTTTAACAAATGTATATTATTACTGTCAAAAACTATAGAACGCAATAAAATATCGATTAATCAAGGGGTTACCAGTTCAATTTTGGTCATAAAACTCGTCATAAAGCCCGGGTTACTAGTTCAATTTCGGTCATAAAACCCGAGTCTTACCTACCCACACACAGCAAATTTTGAATGACTCTTAAAAATCTTTTAACCTACGTGTGTTCATATAGGCCTTGGTCTCTGTAGCATGTAGAAATTTCGGTACAAAAGTTCCTTAACTTTTTACATTTTTGCCAAATAAAATTATCTATATTCTTTTTACATTTTATATAGAAAGGGGTAAAAATTCATTGTGTTGGCAAGTTAGTTGTATAATTGTTAGTGTTAATTTTTGTGCTGTGTACACATCATTAGATATAAGTTACCAAAGTTAATGTAAGTTTTCTTTTTTTGTATGTATTTTTCTGTATATAAATATATGTGTTTGTATTTCAATATATAAATATATATATATATATATATATATATATATATATATACACAGTACAGGTCAAAAGTTTCCCGACACATGAAAAAAAATCTCATTTTCTGAGTTTTTAGCTATATTTTTCATATAAAAATAATTTTATTCAAGTTGGTTTTGTACATTCTACGTAGTATTAATATTTGGTGACTGATTTGTAAACAATTTGTGAGAAATGATAGACTAATTAGCAATGAAAATGTTAAAATGTCACTGCAGTCGATTTTCTTGAATATGACCACCCTTTGCTTTGATCACTGCAGCGCATATTTTTGGTAATCTTTCGACGAGTTTTTGCAATGTTTGCGCAGGTATGTTCTTCCAGGACACGTTAAGGCAATTCCACAGGGCAGGGAGGCTGGTTGGATGCAAATCCTTCACGCGGCGTTTAAGCTCGTCCCACAACAGGCAACTCCATTATTTGAAGTATTTTTTCGTCTTGTTTTTGCTTCAAATAATTGGCACAGAGTCGGGAAGTGTGTTTAGGGTCATTATCTTGTTGAAAAATAAATTTTGGACCAATTAAATTAAGACCAGATGGAATGGCGGGACGCTGAAGTATGCTATGATACTGTTCTTTCTTCAAAGTTCCATGTATTTTGACAAGCGATCCGACTCCATTGAATCCAAAACAACCCCAAGCCATCACTGAATCACCACCGTGCTTCACCTTCGGCGAAATACACTTAGAATTGAGTCTTTCATTACCCTTCCTACGAAAATACTGACGTCGATGATTTCCGAAAAGTTCGAATTTTGACTCATCCGTCCATAACACTGATTTCCATTGATCGATGGTCCAAATTATGTGGGTTTTGGCAAATTGTTTATTTACTGCTCGCAGAAGTGGTTTTTTGATGGCAACACGACCAATTATACCTTTTTCTCGAAGCCGGCGCTTGACCGTCGTGAGTGATATTGGCTCATCCAACCGTTCATTGATTTGAGCCCGGATATCTGAAGCGGACTTGAATCGATTTGCATCGTGAAGCACGGTGGTGGTTCAGTGATTGATTTAGAACAATACATTTTCCGCTTCTTGAATAACAATGCAATTAAAATAATGTGTAAGAATTCTGATATTTTTTGCAAACTAAACATTTGCGTACAACTTATGATGAACAACTCAACGTTGTTCATCATACTCATCAACTGAATGAGGAAAGAGCGTACCGAGTTGTACTTAGATATATACATCATTCTACAGATGTTTCTTAAATCAAAAATAAGTTCGTGGAGAAAGGTCTGGAAATAAGAAATATTACAAACATACTACACCGAGAAACTAAGAAGCCGCTAAATTTATTTTACCTTGATCTTGAACCCACATAAAACAACAAAACATATACAGTTTTTGAATAACATCATTTGCATAGAACCAACCTCCACACTATAATAAATCTGTTGTATAACGGAAAAGATGCCAACTATTCGATCACATTCAACGCTACTGTAATAAGCCGTTTACTTGTTCTCGTTGTGGTAATAATCGTACTACATCAGACTGCAAAAAACCTGAAAACGTTTTAAATTATTGTTCAAACTGCGACGGAGATCATGCAGCTCTGGCTATTACGCCCTAGCTATAACGAGACCTAACTCGTGGATGCCCAGCATACAGATGTTTAGCCAATTAATTCATCAAAGCGGTATGGTTTTAAACCTCCTAACAACATTGTTAAATAAAATTAATCTAAATTAATCTTTAAATTTATAAGAATTGCAAATTTTCAAATTTCACATTACACTACTGCAATCATGCAGATTATACGGCTCGTGGAGGATCAGCCATTATAATTAAAAATTTAAATACACCATACCGAACTTCCTCCATACTAAAAAGAACATCTACAAGCAACAACGATACTTGTCAGGATGCACCATTACAAACTATTAATATTATATTAATAATACAAATCTCAGCAGTGTACTGCCCTCCACGACATAACATCAAGCGAACAGATTTTAAACACTTTTTCCAGCAATTGGATGTAAGATTTGTTGTAGGTGGTGATTTCAACTGCAAACACACTTCTTGGGGATCACGACTAATCACGAGCAAGGGTAATGTGCTCCTGAGAGCCTTAAACAATAATAATTACTCATTTCTGTCTACTGGAACTCCAACATATTGTACTAGTGATTCTCAAAAAATACCAGACCTGCTCGATTTCTTTATTTTGAATAACATAAACGAGAAAGTGACAAATATTAACCTGTAATGTGATTTATCCTCAGATCACTATCAGATCACAACTGTTTTTAACTATAGGAATCACAGGTCTGCAAAAATCAAATTCAAATATATTACATAGCAAATATACAGATTGGGAAACATTTCGAGAAGTTTTCGAGAGCGATCAAATTTACATATCAGTCTCAAAAACGATGCTGAAACTGACAAGGTTACTGATGATTTACGTCGACTTTAGATCAAGAAGTCACTTCTAAAACTCAAGCATCTACAAGATATTCCATTGGTAATCAAAGTACTTATTCGCAAAAAAGACGTGCTAGAACTAAATGGCAAAATCATAGACCGATAAAAAAACATACAATAAACTTTGCAAATAACTTAAAAGCAGCATACTTCGGCAGGTCAGAAATGAAAATTTTGAAAAGTGGAATAATAATCTATCCAGATCAGATAACTCGATATGGAAAGCAGCTTGTAATCTGAAGAAGCCTAAATTCTTTTGTTTTACCTAAGTGACGAAGGCAAAGCATATCTATTTGCTAAATACTTATCTAATGTTTTTAAGTCATTTGATTCCACAATTGATAAAGAAATGGAAGAAGAATTACTTAAACCTCCACAGTTTCTTCAATCTTTCATACATCTCAAACCCGAAGAAGTCAACTCGCAAATCCACACGTTAAATACAAGAAAATCGACAGGTTTTCACAGAATAACAGCAAGGGTCTTGAAAGAACTTTCTAAGAAAACGATTGTTTTAATAACTCATATGTTTAATACTCAGTGTAGAGTATTGGCCAAAATCATTTAAGACTGCTCAAATATTAATGATTTTTAAAATAGACAAAAACTTGACTGAGGTATCTCCATATAGACTAATATCCTTGCTTTCCGCAATATCTAAACTGCTCGAAAGGATCCGTTTGAACCAAATCAACAATGTGCTTCCACCAGATTGGATCCCATATCATCAATTTGGCTTTAGACGTGAACATTCGACCACACAACAAGTTTACAGGGTTATTTACACTGTACACAAGTCATTCGAAACTAAGCAATACTGAAGTTTGGCACCCAGGACTTCTATATAAAATAAAAACGTACCTTTCATCCAGGTATTATGGGATTTTAAAACCATATCTTCAAGGTAGGGGTTTTCAAGTGAAAATAAACCAAGTAACATCCGATTTCCACAAAATAATGTCTGGAGTTCCATAAGGTGGTATTCTTGGCCCCTCTTAAATGTGTTATACATAAAGGATCTACCATTACTTGAAAATCTGGCACTTGCTAAATTCGCTGACGATATTGCCATAATAAGCCATAATAATAGTACTGATAAAGCTTCATGACAAACGCGAAAACATATCAATATACTTCAAAAGTGGTTTGCTAAATGGAAGAATTGCATAAATGAATTAGCTCATATCACATTTACCCTGAAACAGGAAACGTGTACTCCAATTTATTTAAATAACGTCCAGATTCCGAAACAGAACATAGTGAAATATCTTGGTCTCCATTTAGACAGCAGATTTACTTGGAAGAGCCACATAAAAACAAAAAAGCAGCAAATAATGATTAAAGTGAAAGAATTTAATTGGCTACTGCGTAAAAAGTTTAAACTCTTTGTTGAAAATAAATTGCTCTTATATAAAAAAAAATCATCAAACCAATCTGGACGTACGGAATTGACATAGGGGAATGTGCTTACAAATCAAATATAGCTATAATGTAGAGAACACAGTAAAAATTTCACGTATAATACTTAATTCCCCGTAGTACGTGACAAATTAAACCATTCACAGCGACCTTAACATGAAAACGGTGCAATTAATGTTCAAAGAAATAATGGAAAAATACAAACGCAAACTGGACTCACATTCGAACTCATCAATAGGCGACATTATTCAACCATTTGGCGTAAGAAGATTGGAACGACAATGGTCTTTAGACTTAGTCTTAGATTAGCTTCAATATAACATTATCATATCAATTGTTAAACTAAGAATATCTCATTGGAGTTCTTCTTATAATTAGACATCGCCTTTAAAGTTGTTGTGGGAGTAGTAATGATTATGACAATATATTAAATTAGAAACTCCCAACAATAAAAAAATATAAATTTATTAACTATAAAAATATTTCGATATCAAAAATATACATGACATGTCCGATTGTTTTTTTACAAATCAAAACCAGCCTGCTTGATATCGCCACACACTCCCTGCCCAGTGTTGATCTCACAGTTTAAAAAAAAAAAATACAGGGAAACACGTTATAAAAATGTGGTGGGAAAGCAGATTATAGCAGACCAGTGTTGTAATACTGGTCAATTACAAATTTCCATGTTTCGTCAGCAGATCCACCGTATGTGGTGATTTGACCTGCCATCAACTCCATATTCTGCATAATGTTCTCGATCTAATGGGTATTAGTTATATCCGAATTACTTAATGTTTAGAATGCATAATTTATGGGTACAGTTTCCATTTCTGCAAGCGTTGCATTCGTATCTGATGAGTTCCGATCAGAGAAAGAAGTTGGCTCTTTATCCAAATCAGGATCATTGGTTTCTTTGACATGAGAGTCCAGAATTGTGGAATCCAATAAATTATGTCAAATTTTGTTTTGATTCGTCGTTGTCACCGATAATGGGAGGTAGCATTATAAGACGATTTGTTGAGTTAACAGAGAAAGAGAGGTTGAATTGCATTCCAATGAAAAGTTCAGACTCCAAATTATTTTTTCTGTCAGCAATAAACACTGAGGTCTGGGTATACCAAATGAGTAACCTCGGAAGTCTGATCCAGATAGTAAGTGCGTTAACTATGATGGATTGGACTGGACATACCTTATAGGTCGTCACTGAAGACCAGTGATTATGGTGCTGCGTCAAAATCAATTTTTCTTAAATCTTCGAAAAATAAAACTCCTTTATCTTCATCTCCATCGTCGTGAGTCACCAATGTGGGAGTAGTAATGATTATGACAATATATTAAATTAGAAACTCCCAACAATAAAAAAATATAAATTTATTAACTATAAAAATATTTCGATATCAAAAATATACATGACATGTCCGATTGTTTTTTTACAAATCAAAACCAGCCTGCTTGATATCGCCACATTGTCAATTTAGCTCATAGGAATCGTTATGTATTTCTGATTGCTAAATAAAATAGAGTTTACAAAAATGCAAATCCTTTTCAACGTCAGATGTGAGATCTCAGCTTAAATCACATAGTCAATTTAATCTATAGTTATAATATTTTAGTACCAGATTAGTATATGTGCATGTGGCAATCCTCTCTTTTGCCATTCCACCGAATACATCCAGCAGCAAACAGATACAAATGCTTCATGTTTTACGATAAAATCCATGAGCGATTTGAGTTTTTGTTGGAAAACACGTGCTATAATGTCATCCCTATCAATGTGTGATGAAACATATATCATACAAACAAATATCGAGATATGTGTAAACAATATGAATTGTAAGCAATACACTATAATTTTGTTTTTGATTTTGAATTCATTTCCAATATCTCAATTTATATTAATGTCAAGGGATATTATACAATATTTTTAGTCATCAAATATTTAAAAAAGAAGTATTGAAAATTCTGTCTAATTATTTGTATTTTCCGCCCAATATAATTTCTTCAATAATATTGCTCCTGTAACAAATCTTAGCTGTTTTTGGTAATATTTTAATCTTGTTCATGTTAAATAATTCAAAAGATCATGACATCATGAACCTACTAAATATCCCGTATCGAACGCCAAACAAAATTTTTGACAAAATGAAACAAAATCCTAAATTATTTGTGTTGTGAAATAATTTAGTAAAACATGACAAAATAGGACATGCAAAAGTCTAGAAAATAATGTTTATCGATATCGCGTTCCATTTTGGTTATTCATTATCTGATGATTTATTGTGTTAGTTATTTAGTTATCAATAATTTTAATCTTTAGTCACATATTAATTGCTTTTTGGCAACAATAATGCTGACATTATAATGCTTACGTAGAATTTTAACCCTTCCGACTCGGATGCCGCCGCCCCGGCGGCAAATTCATATATATCTCGGAATTCGCGAGTCGAAAGGGTTAATATGTTAACATCATTAAAGCTTACAAATTGTAAGTAAATTGATTTTTCTGGAACCTTCGTTTGATAAAATTACCATATAATATTTATATTATAAAATTAATTATATTTTGACAAACCCTATTGAATTTAACTAATATCAGTATTTGAATACAAATTGTAAGTGAGTTAATATTTATAAAACTGCCATTTGTAAAAATCTACTATTTTTCTATTATTCAATATTTTATTCTCTTCCATATCATAGTTGCTTTTTTGCAATACTCATGTCGACATCACATTTTTCTTACTTACAATTCAACAAATATTGGCATTTAAGTACAAATTTCAAATAATTAATATTGTGTGAACAGACAACTCTTAAAGCTAATGTAATTTTTTATTTATTTTTAATACATTACATTTATTATTGGCCTCGCTTACTCGAGCATTTAGCCACCTACATTATTCTATACAATCATATATTTTATACAATTTTCAATTTATTTACTATTTTTTCCTATAAATCCTATTCTTTATATTTTCCAACTAATCTTCATTCTTCTTTTTCTTCCTTCACTGTGTTCTCATTCCATTTTCTAAACTCTTCTTACTTCTTCTACTATACTTTTCATTTCATCTTCTAAACTTTTCGTAATTCAATTTTTTTTTTAATTCTAATTCTCTAATCTTTATACATTCTGATTATTTTTATATACATATCATTTATTACAATTCATAATTTTTATTATAACTCCAAATTAACTACTAAATATTTTTCAAATTCTTACAACATTCAATTCAATTATACATTCTGATTATTTTTACATACATATCCTTTATTACAATTCATAATTTCTATTATAATTTCAAATTAACTACTAAATATTTTATATATTTATATATAAATATCGTATTAAACATCTTCAAAAAACAAATTGTTTTTTATTATTGGATTTACTGTTCCGAAAAGAAACAATCAATATAAATATATATATATATATATATATATATATATATATATATATATATATGCAAATACATATTTACAATGTTAGCTCGGTAGATTTTATTCAATAAATTTAATGAATACTAGAGTGTAAAAATGAAACAAAATTTGATTTTATAAAATTTATTTGTCAAAGTAGTTCACCAAAAATCAACGTTAGAAAAGTTCGCCGCAGATATTTATTCCAAATGAATTGCGTGAAATAAATTATAATGCATAAATATATTATTCTTTACAACTATCAATATTAGCAGGTACACGTTCTTTAGTTTTGGTTCCAGAATTAGTTCTAGTTTTTCTAGGTACAGATGTAGTATTATGACCTCCTTGGCTTGTGGAACGCTTGAGAGTTGCCTTTTTGTCGGGTGTTACATGAGCTTGAGGAGCGGATTGTTTGAATACTACATAAGGTTTACGCATTGTCAAGCTTGCCTGGCGCCTTACTTCTATTACTTCCTCTGGTTCACCTTTAGTCAGAATTTCATTTTGAGATCCTTCCTTGTTTTCTTCTGCCTTATCTGTCAGCAAATCTTTCGCTTCTTGTTCTTTATCAAATTCATTAACTAACTGTTGCACCTCAGGATCTAGCTCCTTGATTTTTTCTATAGCGTCGACAATTCTACGAACATCCATTTCCGTTTTATCTTCTTCAGTTTCCTCATCATTTATATCTTCATCAAGATCGGATTCTTGGTAATCGGTAAGTACTATGGTCAGTTGCTGTACAACGTTTTCATCTAAAAATTGTTGAGCTATTTCTTCTTCTTCTTCTTCATCTTGTGGTGATTTTCTGGGTACTTCTTCTATTTCTTCATTCGCTGTGATTTGTGTTTCTTTGCTTTTATCAGAAACTGCAACTTTACGATGGAAATATGCTCGAATAGCAAAAGTTAACATACCAATGCATACTGCGACACTTAATGACACTTCTATTACAGATCTGTAATCTTCTAAGTCAAATTTCATGATATTTTGCGCTGTTTGGGCAGTAAGTGCATGGTTAATGAATAGATTTCGTATGATCTCCATAGTTGACGCATTAAGTAAACTTATATAATATTTAACTGTTTTTTTTAACTTTTTAAAAATAATTTTGACGCGAAATTTCCATAGTTGATTTTTGGACAAAATTACGAAGCATTTGTTTACCTATTTGAGCCCAACATACTTGGATTGCTGCTATTGGATAATTTAGTTTTGTTTCAAATCGACACAATATGTCAAACGAGTTTGTTATAATATATAAAAGAATTGATATAATAATATTTTATTATTTTTATAAATAATACATTATATATAAACATATTTTTTTTTGTTACAATTTATTTTTGTTAATCAAGACTTTAATGTCTTATTTACAAAATTGATATGAGCAAAAAAAAATACAAAAAAACAAAAAATGCAATACATTGAACATAAAATGAAAAAAGTTAAAATAAAAATAAAATTAAAACAGTAATACAAAAATAATAACATAAATGAACGATGACGTGATGATGTATGCCGCGTACTACGTCAGGACGCGTGCAGACAATGGGCTAGGTAGATCGGAAGGCCATTTCTTGCTCAATCTTCTTATCGGTCTCTGAATCGCTTGAATTGTAGGATTTGTATGCTGGATTAATTTGTTGTTGAAAGATGAACTTCTAATCTTGATCATTTCGTTGACTGTTGAGATTTTCAAATCCTTATGTAGGCAAAAATTCGAAATATACCAAGGCGCATTAGTAAGGATACGCAGAATTTTATTCTGGCACCTTTGAATGATGTTTATGTTAGATTTGCATGAGCAACCCCATAGTTCGATTCCATAAGTCCAAATGGGCACTATGATAGTTTTATACAAAAGTACCTTGTTATCGAGAGAGATTTCAGATTTCCTCCCAAAAAGCCAGTAAAAATTTTTTATTTTCAGTTGGATTTGTTTCTTTTTATATTCAATGTGCGTTCTCCATGTCAATTTCGAATCAATGTGCATGCCTAAATATTTAACAGAATTGCATAGTGGAATTATTGAATTGTTCATGATGATAGGTGGACTGTTGTGATGTTTTAGAGAAACAATTATGTGCTGAGATTTTTCGATATTGATTTTGATATTCCAATCTAAAAACCATTTTTCGAAACTAGATAAATAATTTTGTAACTGACAAGTTGCTGTTCTAATATCGGAATTGCATGAAATAATTGCTATGTCATCGGCGTAAGTGCATATGGTTAGAAGATCATCTGTGGGCATATCGTTTGTGAAAAGAAGATAAAGTACAGGGCTTAGCACACTGCCCTGTGGTACCCCGCATTCTATATTTCTGATGCTCGAAGTCACATCTTTAATTTTGATTCTAAATTTTCTATTAAGCAAATATGAGCTTAAGATATTGTAGTAGTTTGGAAAAGTTGTTTTGATTTTATATAGGAGTCCTGAGTGCCAAACCTTATCAAAAGCCTGACTGACATCTAAGAATACGGCTACGCTGTGTTCCTTTCTATTCATGGCTTCAAGAATACGAGACACCGTTCTGTTGCATTGTTGAATTGTAGAGTGATTTTTTCTGAAGCCAAACTGATGGTGAGGAATCCAACTATCATTCGGATGATCTTCTGACAATCTCTGCAACAAAAGTCTCTCTAAAATATATATAAACATATATATATATATATATATATATATATATATATATATATATCGTTATATTCAAATTGCATCATTGATAAATATAATTCAGTACCTTATTCTGGTTATTTATTCACCTGTAAATTATCTATGTGAGCAATTGTAAAGTAGAGTAAGTTAAGTAATTAATTTTTTTTTTCTAATTGAAAAAATACAGAAAAAAAGTTTTTTTAAGAAGTTTCATCTATTTGAAAAATTTTACATATTTCTAAAGTTTTAAAATTTCATATTCTATAATATTCACATTTGTTATACATTTTAAATGTTCAATCGTTTTGTAATTTTTTCCGCCTTGCTTTTGAAAATAATACGCCTCGTTCAAGCATTTCTGTAGTTAAGATATTTTCGAATTTAATATATTTTTTTAAATTTCAGATTAAAGTGCAACCGAAACCGCTATTACCTCACACTACTCTCCAAAGGCATATTAAGGAAAATAAAAATGTTTTCATACCCAAGTAAGTATATAGTTATTTTCAACATTTAATTATTTTATTTGGCTAGTTATTTTATTTCTGTGTATTTACCTTTCGAAGATTTTTTTATCCTCTCGGAAAACCTGTTTCCCAAACGATGTTGGATTCAACACTGCATCGGATACAAAGTGCTTTCAACACATTTCCCAATAGCCAAGTAAGTAATTGAAAAAGAATATATATTTTAATGAAATATTAATTTATTACAAGTTATGTCATTTTTAATGAAGGTTTGTAAAATATAATTCCAAACATTTTAAAAAATTTTTATTGCCATAATAATAATACGGACCACATCAATCAAGTTCAGTAAAATTTGGCGTTAATTATAAATTTAATTAATTTTATTCTCAAAGAAAATAAAAAATACATAAATACAATACAACAATGTTCTATAACTTTTTTGTTCTCGTAAGTTAAAACATAGTTGATGGTGCTCTAAAAATGTTTTTTAATGTAATGTAAATGATTATCGTTTAATGTAAAAAATAGTGTTATTTTCACCAATGTGTTAATTAATTAATTTAACAAATGAATGAATGTTTCATGATACTTATACATATATATATATATATATATATATATATATACTAGCTGACCCGGCAAACGTTGTTTTGCTAAATATCTCTAAACAATTTTTAGAGACTCAAAAAATTAATACTTTTCTTTAAATGTGTAAGGATGTGTTGTTTGAATGCTATAGACAATAAGCTAATATAAAAACAATAAAACGTCAAAGTCTACTTGTTCAACATTATATAATTATATCAACAATATATGTTTGTCCATATATTATTGTTAATACAATCAAACTGTAAGTTTTATACAATTTCTATTGAAAACATGGTATTCAAATCAAAGTTTTTTTGGTCTTTCGACTTATATTCATTACAAACTTCAATTAATCGAATACTGATTACGTTCGATTCAGATTCTTTTTGAGTCCTGGATTTTGTGTATAACTGTAAATTATACTCTCTACTAAGCTCATAGAAAATTTTCAAATTTTTGCGAGAAGAGGTAGAAAATAAATTAATTTCTTTTGACCTGCTTCTAGAATAGTTTTAAGTAACATACCATAAATTAAACATTAAAAATTACAATGGTCCAACATTTGACTTTGAGTAAATATAAATTATATTGTGAAAAACTAAACAACTATTTCACAACAAATAATACATATCAAACGAACAGGTACCTGAATATTTCAGTAGATTTGTTTTTTCAGTGAATGTCATTCGATTTTTATGCAATAAGTATTAAGTCTGGAATTGATTTTAAATCTTGCTTTTTTAAAAGCACCAGACTTAATACTTACAAGTTAACATATATCTTGTTATATCTGTCAAAATTATAAAGGTGAACGTGCCTTTTGCGTACTTTTCTTCCCAAACCCCGGATTGTGGTTGCTAATGGGAAGGAAGTAAGCACCCATTAGAAAGTTTTTTTTCTTTTTCAAAATTGTAAAGTCTTTTTACATCATTTTTTATTAAACTTTAAAATCAGTGCGCAAAATCCTTCAAGAAGCAGAATAATTCCCGGGCAGGGGCCTGGGAAAAAATTTAAGATTTCGACAAGAAATCAAAAGATGGATGTGCAGACAAGTACTGCACTAAAAAATAAATATGATCCGCTCTCGGACCGTACAGATATGGATACAGATAGGGAGAGTGAAGATTACAGAAAGGTAACACGCCGAAAGAGTATATCTACGAGGAACATCTAAAATTAATTTTAAATGCCAATACCTCAATAATAAACTGCACAAAATCTTCACTGACACTGCTAAAGAACACGAGAAAACCAAAGAAATGCTAAGGGACTGCAACTATCAATTTTATACCTACATAATCAAAGAGGAAATACCAAAGAAAATAACTATAACCGGTCTACATCCATCGATAGCAGAGACAGAGGTTCATGAAGATCTCCTATCGAAAGGGATAAAAGCCAGGCCAGTAGTGCAGATAAAGAGAAAAACCTCAGATGGTGGTCAACAGAAATTGCCTATATACATTGTTCTCCTCGATAAAGACCAGAATATGTCGGAGCTAAAGTCGATAACAAACATTGGTGATCACATCTTCTCCTGGATAGCCTATAGACCGCAGAACAGAGCGCTGCAGTGCCACAAATGCCTCAATTTTGGCCATACCTCTTACACCTGCGACTTAAATTACATGTGTATAAAGTGCCTCAATGTGCACGCGCCAGGCGCTTGCCAATAACTACCTCATGAGGCACCAATGTGTGTCAATTGCAAAAGCGAACACCCGGCAAATTACTCCAAATGCAGCGCTCTTATTAAGTACAAGTAGAAGAAGGAAAGTGACGCTCTCAAGAGTAGACAAGCGTATAGGCCAGCACCAACACCAGTGCCGCTGACGAGGAGCTTCTCGTCAGCTGTAAACGCTACCAACAATGGTCACAACTAGGGCTTCCAATACCGTACAAAAATCTGAATACCGGTATTCGATATTTGAAAAATGGAATTCCGGGATCCCGGTTTTAATACCGGTATTGTCGATGAAAAATTAAATAGTTATATTTTTTCTTACTTCAGTTGTTATATTGACATATTAACAAATAATATATGAAATCTAACAAATATTGTCCTGAAATGAGTACATATTATTTATTTATTACATAAGGAGTAGAAGTAGATAGAAACAAAAAACGTGTCAGTAAAAAATATATATTTTTCTATGTTACATTTTACATCCTACATTTAAAATAAGAATTTATTATTTAATAATACATTTAAGAAAAGAATAAATTATAATTCATGGCTAATGTTTTGCTTAATAAAATATGATTTTAAGAAACATAAACAATCAATTGTTTGATCATCAGGCGAGGACCGAATTTTATTACAAATATAACCAGCCGCCGAAAAAGCTCTTTCCGATTCTACACTTGTTGGTACAATTGTAATTAAGAAATTATACATATTTTGTAGGTTCGTTCCTTTTATTCCTCTTTCTTCAAAAAAAGTAATTTCATCTTTTATTTTTTGTTCTAGACTTGTAGTTTTTTTTAACACACACACACACGGGTGAAGTATTTATTTTAATATTTTTTAATTACACACTAACTTAATTAACTTTGGTTTATATACTCACTTATAAATATCATAAGTTCAAATTAAACACAATATTCACACAATATTAAACACACTATTCTTCATATAAACATTTATTTTCCCGCAACATTAGATGTTATCTACACGAAATTTACATAACTGCCTACTTAAAGTTACATTTCGGCTTTATATAACATTTTATTTAGTTTAAGGGAATTCCCTTGATTTTGAATATGATCAATAGAATTTCTTTATATGTGTGAGTGCAAGTCAAGTTATTACCCGTTCGGATTTCTCGGGAATTACTGCGATGTGTGCAATTCATCGATAAAAGATTATTCTTATGTTGAATGCAATACAATTGAGAATATGATTCATTACGTGGTGTGTTTCTACTATATTAGTTATTAATATTAACTAATTAAGCGTTGAGCCATAACAATACACTTCACAAATTCTCAATATGTTGTCAGCGACACGCAATTTAAACAACTGCCGTTCTTACTTATGTAAAATGATTTATATATAATAAATAAAGAATTATATCTCATCGATTGTATATTATATTTAAAATTCATTGATAGCGAATTCGATATAGGAACGAGGCATGTGAACGCATAATAACTTTTGTAAATGAACCCTTTTATTAGCTGGCTGTCACACATAATATATAAACAATCGCTTTATCTTGCCGACACCGCTTGCCGATGTGTCACACTCAGCTGAGTCAAGCTGAGTCGACAATACACAATACATAGTTTGGAAACTAAAACTTGATATGTGTTTTGCGTAAGTTGAATTTTTGATAGAATACTGGTAATACCGTAATACCGGAATTATTTGCATCAATACCGGTATTGAATACCGGACAAAAATCGTCCGGGAACCCGGTATTCGGGATTACGGAATCCCGGTATTGTAAGCCCTAGTCACAACGTCAGAACTGAGTATCCTCAACTCCCTATCTCATCGTGACCATACAGAGCAATGATCCAGTCTTCACGAACAATGGTCTAGCCTGCACCATCATCATCACAGATCCGGACTGCACTATTGCAATCACCAACCCGGCCTGGCTGCAGTCAGCCCGATCCAGATTTCAATACACTTTTTGCTGCTATGGGCGAGATCAGGATGCTGTTTGCTGATCCACAGGTAAAACAAATTTTCAGTGAGCTTTACAAACTGACAAAATCACTAAACACCAACATGACATATAACGAGAAATACACAACAATACTTAACTTTTTAACAGCATCTCCATAAATCAAACGCGCGACTTACACATAATGGACTTTAACTCCAACGAACTTAAAAACAACGTTGACGAACTGAGACAGACGATAACAAAGTACGAGCCATATACAAATCATCACGATCACCTACGCTACTGACTACAAAGCTACAGACTACATAACCAAGCTAACAAAATATACTGACAAATGGCAGATCAGAATCAATCCGCAAAAGACTTAGGCAATTTTATTTACAAAGAGCCGAAATGCCACGACTAGACTGACTGACTTGGACAAAATTAAAGTATTGGACTGTGAACCCTGGACCATAGACTCAGCTTCACAAAACATATCAATACGAAAATTGTACAGGCTTACGGGATGTTGAATCTACTGAGACCTCTCTTGAACCACAACAGCCCGCTAAGCGTGAAGAACAAGCGGGCACTTTACTTGACACTTGTACAACCGTTACTGACATACGCCGCTCCAGCATGGAACGCAACAACTAAAACTAACTTACGGAAACTACAGACATTACAAAATAAGACACTACGACTAGTATTTAACAAAATAAGGGCCCACTGACTAGACATTACTACTCTTCAAAATACATACACAAACAGACTGACGTACCGACAATACTCGACTATATAAAAAGGCTCACTGAAATTTTTTATCTAAAATGTGGGGATCATCCTAATACTAACATCGCGGGCCTCGGCCAATATACTAGAGACGTAATTTGGTATGGCAATCACGCCATGCCAAACTATATACTGATCGACCCATAGCGGCAAATGATACTTGGCTCGACACAGATTTTCCTTCAGTGCGAATAAATCTATTATTTTGTTTTTCTTTTTTTGTGTAATTATGTATTATTATAAATAGTGCTACGTGATTTTTTTTTTGAGGATGATCATTATTTCCACTTTTTTGTCACACAATTATGAACTTATTTTTATATTAATTCAGAATTAATTATTGTTTGCAAAATCATATCCAATGATGGATATATGATTTATCTTTTGTAAAATTGCTTTATTCACGTATGTGTAAATAAATTGCTCAAAGAGATGTATTTATTGATATACTTTTAATCATAGCTGGGCATTAACTCGTTAATCCGTTAATCGTTAATTAACGAAGTTAACATTTTGATTAACGGATTAACTCTTAAGTTAACTTTTGAAAATGTTAACGGACACGTTAACTTCCGTTAAAATGCCAGAAGTCCGTTAATCGTTAATCCAATGCCCAGGACCGTGCCTGGCCAGCGTGCAGTGCGTGCACCGCACGCAGGCGGCCGCCTTTTGAGACGGCCGAGGGGCGGCCAAATGAAAAAAAGAACAAATTCAAAGACGGCCATAACAAAAAATGGTCGAAATAAATAGCTGTTGCATTAAAAGTCTACTGAATTAAAAGGCGGCCAAATTAAAAGACTGTTGGATTAAGAGGCGGCCAAGCTCAAAGTCCGCTGAACTCATTCGCTGCCGTAAAGTCCGCTGTATATATCTAAAAGACCAAAATTACGTACTAAAAATCAGCCAAAGGCGGCCCTATTGAATGCGACTCTGTTTCTAAATAATTTATAAGTTATAAACTTGGTGTAAGTGGCAACTTTGCCTAAATCAAGTTGCATGAAGTATCCAACATGTGTTAATAATCGACTTAACAATGAAAATATATTAATTCATGAGTACATTGAATTGTGAAAAACTATTGCAGATTATTCAATTTTGTACAAATTTTCTAAAAATATTAGTTATGTTTTATAAATAGTTTAAAAATTACATATTATCAAACAAGAAACAAACTGTAGTAAATTAAAAACAAGATCCAAATTTCCAAAGCAATTTGTTAATCAATAACTTAAAAACGACTCGTCGATTATTGACAAAATTTAATCAGCAAGATTCTCAAATGGAAAACGTTTGTAATGGTTTTTGAATTTTTAAAATCAATTCACTAATTAAAAATTTGAGACTTTTTTGAAAATTCTAAAGGCAAAACTAAGCAGCACGAGTGCTTATCAAATTTACGAATTTTGACGATTTTTCAAATGAGATTGTGCATTTTTGAGAAAAGGTCCACTAAAGATGAAATTTTGACTCACGTAAAAAAGCGCCGCTCATTTTTGCAATCTTTGATAGTACAGATTTTAAAAATTAAAATGACTTAATGTGGGTTTAAATATTTAGTTATCTTAAAGACCATGATGACTATCGCCAAAAAAGTTTTATAAATATCATCGTAAAGCAATATTCACCAATTAAACACGAAGAAACGAACCGACCGATCTCTTAGAAGTAATCAGCACGATTCCTAAATGATATCTTTCAAACAGTTCCTGAATTTTTAAAATCGATGCAGAATTTTTGGCTAAAACGTTAATAAATTTTATATTTTTCTGTTGATTAGAAACAGCTTGGCCGATCGTCGCACAAAACTGACAGGCGCTAGTCATTATCTAGTAACATCAAATGACTTTTAAACTTTTGAATTGGATTTAACCGTTTTTGAGAAAACGTCGCCGAAAATTCAAAAATCGGCTTTCAAACGATTCAGAATGACTTAAAATGTCGAGAAAACTTGAAAATTACAAGACGATTTTTTTCGTGAGAACAACATATTGGATATTTTCCTATTATGCTATTTTTAAGGGCGGCCATTTATATGCTCGCACGCAGGCGGCCACATACCCAGGCACGGCCCTGCCAATTATTACTATTTACCGCACGGCACAGCTTTAGCCAATGCCTTATTAAATGACATAGAGAAAAGATTTGGACCAACAATGCTGCATTCTTCGGGGAACAGATATTCATGACCAATTTTGATCTAAAATCCGGTTCGAAGGACCAATTATGGTGAGGATCACTTTGATTAATTTGATATTGAGTGGACTGTAAATTATAAATATTTCATCACCATAAGAAGATGTGAATAAAACCACTATTTAATTTATGACATATATTGAACTACGCTCTACAACCTTCTTCTCTTATTACATTTGCTAGACTCGCTTATTATTATATGTTACAGGTCATAGCTGGGCATTAACTCGTTAATCCGTTAATCGTTAATTAACGAAGTTAACATTTTGATTAACGGATTAACTTTTAAGTTAACTTTTAAAAATGTTAACGGACACGTTAACTTTCGTTAAAATGCGAGAAGTCCGTTAATCGTTAATCCAATGCCTACTATTTACCGCACGGCACAGCTTTAGCCAATGCCTTATTAAATGGCATAGAGAAAAGATTTGGACCACTCCTGAATGATGAACAGTGCCAACTTGCCGCGGCATTTCACCCAAAGTTTCGGTTAATGTGGCTGGAAACGTATGACAGCAGTAGAGAGGAATGCAGTAAGAAAATGCACGGAAAAAAAGGTAGAAGATGCCTTATGGCAAGAAGCAGCAAAAAATTCGAAGGACTGAGATAGTTTAAGTGGCTCGATGACGAGAAGGAAGACTTTTTCAATTCTGTCACTCAGTCTATAGAAAAACCAAAGAGCTACAAACTCTTTAAGGAACTAGCTGTAAGTGGAATTCTGTCTTAAGGCAATTAAGGCGTTGTGCCTTAAGGCAAATTGCTGGTACTTTCCGTACCTAAAATTATTATTTTTTAAAAACGATTGACATTTTTGAAAAAAATTTACTTCGAAAAAATAAGATTTTTGAGAAACTATAAACTATTGGACAAAAAATTAATTTTTTTTGAAAAAAAAAATGTTTTCTTTATTTTGACATATTTTGGAAGATCTGAACTTTTTTTCAAAGCAATTTTACTGCTTTAGGACTGCATAGAGACATAATATAAAGCGCCGCGTCGCTGTCTAAAGGATAAACATTGGTTCGGAACCCATAGGAATGTAAATAAAATTTATACTTATTGTTAAAATCTCTATAAAATATCTAATAATTTGATGTGCATATGTCTAATGATCATTTTGACCGCCAAATGGCATTTTTTTTACTTTTTTCATTAGATCTCCGAAACCGCTAGACCTGCCTTCATGAAAAATTGATCAGTTCTTCATAATTGTCAATACAAGTAAAATGTTTTTTGAATTATTCAAATTGGACGCTCCGTTCTCTTAAAAACTGAGTTACCGTTTTTGGGTCAATTTTGCCCCATATCTTCGGAACGGCTAGACCTGCCTTTGCCAAAAACTAATCAGCACGTCTTCTTATCAATACGAATCGAATGTTTTTTGAATTATTCAAATCGGTTGATCCGTGTTCCCGAAATCGTCGACGAAAATTTGTATCCGCACATACATACACACACGTACATACATACACACACATACACACACACACACACACATACATCCATTTTTTCTAAGGTATGCCAAATGTTCAGAAACCTCTGAAACGTAAAAATATATAAAAAATTTCATTTTTGATTTTTTTGCGATTACTATAACTTGCCCTACGAGAAGTTAATAAGTTTTTTAAGTTCACTAACGCAACGATATAAAAATGTAATTTTACACATATTAACGGATTAACGATTAACGTTAACTTGCGTTAATTCTTCCGAAATGTAACGCTTTAACGTTTAACGAAGTTAACTTTTTTTGTAGCGGATTAACGATTAACGAAGTTAACTATTTGATTAACGGTGCCCAGCTATGTTACAGGTATTTATACTCATATAATTGTACCCCCTACCCCGAAGGGTCCCGGTTAAATAAAAGCCCTGGTCAAATCTTGACCACAATTTATTAAATACAATACTGCTATACCCTCAAGTGCTGCAGTTGAACGTTTGTTTTCCACGGGTAAAGACATTTTGACACCAAAACGAGCCTCGCTTTCAGACGAGAACTTCAACATGTTAATGTTCATGAAGAGAAATATGCACCTAATACCCGACGCTTAACCCGTCGCGCGTTTCCTATTTTTCGCAAAAAAAACTCTTTCCCTTTATTTAGAAAACAATTCTTGTAAAAACAATATGCAATCATAAAAACAGAAAGTTGACCAATAGCGTTATTATCACGGTGTGTGCATAAAGCGCGTCGCGCCATTAAGGGGTTGAATTACACATTTGAATTATACAAGTATTTTGTTTTATTCATAACCTGTTAACTTCCAGGACCTAAACCAATAAGTTTTTCAAGTTCACTAATGCAACAATATAAAAATGTAATTTTACACATATTAACGGATTAACGATTAACGTTAACTTGCGTTAATTATTCCGAAATGTAACGCTTTAACGTTTAACGAAGCTAACTTTTTTTGTAGCGGATTAACGATTAACGAAGTTAACTTTTTGATTAACGGTACCCAGCTATGCTTTTAATGTATAAAAAACATTGAAATCTTAAGTTTTTTTTATATATAGTCACAAGCTTATACGGCGAATAAAAATAATCAATAATAATAATTATTCCACCTACAATAAAATGAAATTTTGAATAACAGAAAAAAATGTACAGATTTCGAATGATAATAATTTAAAAATAGTCCAAAGAGCCGCACTGGTAGGCAATGGAAAATAAAAATTTACAACTTTTCACGCACTGACAAATAATTTTTCTACATTATTTGTTATGAACAACATAGATAAGATCAGTGTTGATAGAATGACGTTAACATTTTTTTATATATTTTATATTTCCGACAAAAAGTGAGTTTGAAAAAAGGGGCCACTTTCACATGTTTTCACTGATATATCGGCAAAATGTTGAGATAGGGAGTTGAAAATTGATATATTGTATTAAATTTTTTCGAAAAGACCTATAAAATGGCGTCAAAATCATTTAAATACTAGGGTGGGGCCGATTCTTTGCTACACGCCCATACCCTTTAATGTTTCCATTTCTTTCAATTTAGCTATAATTTTAAACAATTCTGAAATCCCTACCATCTTTTCTTTTGCCAATTTTGATGTCATTTTCCTGTTTACCAATATTCCTTGGGATCTTGCTTTTACAGGCTTTTGGTGATCTCGATGAGGACTAGCGTTTATCAATTTTGCGCGACAATTAGCCAAGCCATTTCTTTGTAAATAGCAAAAGAAAAGTGAAAATTTGTTTGTCCAATTCTGCATCAATTTCGAAAGCCTTCGAACGATATTGGTTGGGAATCGACCTGATTAGTTTTTGGCCGGGCCGTTCTCTTGTAATAAAGTGTTAAAGAAACAATTTCTACGATTTTTATTATTATTTTTTTGACGGTAAAATTATATATTTCATCGACGTTTGCATAAAACGCCTGAACCGATTTCAGAAATTTAAAAGCCATTTGATGTATCTCGATGAGAACTATCGTTGTCTGTTTTGCGCGACCATCTGCCAAGCCGTTTTTTTGTAATTTGGAAAAAACTTTTCATCCACATTTAAGCTCATACTACCGAATCGATTTTAAAAATCAAAAACTATTCGAAAGATATTAGTTAGGAATGATACTGATTAGCTTTAGGTGAAACCTACCGAGCCGTTTTCTTGTAATTAACTGTTGGAAAAAAATTTTAAGACGCTTTTCATGGAATTTTTTTTTGTCGATATATATCATGGTTTTATAGAACTTACTGAAATATTACGGCGTTACGACAAGTAGTTTAATTTTAAAAATTAATCAGAGTTTGAGAAAATGAGTAGTTTTTTTTGACGTTTGTTAAAATTAAAATTAAACGATTTAATTGGTATAACGATAGAGTGTTTGTTCATTTTCAATGATGTGTGATAAATCCACTCGGAATACTTTTAATCACTAATAAATTAATTTATATTTTATTGATTCAGTCGATTATTTACACATACCGGGAAGTTCATGTAACTTACCTCAAGGCAAAATACTAATACCAACTAGTTCAAAATCAAATTCTTCCTCTCTAGATAATATAAAGATGTTATTTGTTCACCTTTTTTAAGCATTTTTCTTATTTTTTAAAAAAGTTATTCGCTTCTGAAGGTTTTTTCTTAGTTTTCAGTTTTGACAACACGTTCAGTTGCCTTTTTCTGCTCTTAAATCAAAAACTCCTGCGGATAGGGTTAGTGATTCGGTTCACAAGTTGGACTGCAATGATTGCAGTAGTTGTTATATTGGAGAAAGTTTTCAATATATACAAAAGAGTGTTAATCAACATGTATATAATTCTAGAAAACCAAATCAATTCAAACTATGTTCTTCTTCTGTTCGTCTTCAAATGTCCAATCTTACCATCGTGTATATCGAAAAAAAAACTGTGACCGTAGAAAGTTAGTTGTGTCGTTACTTATATCTCTTAAGGG
>NW_020537646.1:41039326-41064285 GCF_003426905.1 Ctenocephalides felis | reverse complement strand
GGCCTGATGAGCACCTATTATTATTTTTTTATTATTATTATTAGCAATTAAATTAAGTTTTTATATAACTTCTCTGATTTTTATTTTTTGCTTCACTATTTTAATAGGTTTTGTTCTTATTAAACAGGCCAAAAGGTCGCGGAAGACCACAACGTATATTATTAGGGGTTTGGCCTGATGAGCACATTCGAGGAGTAATCAGGACTGTTGTATTCAGAGATAATACTCATTCTACAGATAGACAATTATTAAATAATGAAAGATTTCAAGGCAACGACAAGATTGCACTGGTTGACGAAGAATCATCAGTTCTACAAGTTAGAGATGAAGCAGATTTGTTATGTTTAAATAATCAAAATTTGTCAAATTCAACAAAAACCGAACTATTTCCCAACGACAACTCATCATATCATAAAGATGTTTCTGAATACAAAGATCAATTGCACAAATATTGTACTTTAAATAAAATAATGTTAACTCCACAAGCGAGTACTTTGGATCCTACGTTATGGGTAAGCTATAGATTTATAGATATACAGATGTAATAGATATAATAATATAATGAATATTTACCGAGAATAATGAAACTTTTAATTGATGTCAAACTTGTTAAATTAAAATAAATACTTAATGCATTGATACATCGATCATTGTTTGATGTAACTAATAATATCCAATGCCATATAATAAAGTCAATATGTTATGTTAATCTAGTAAATCATTTAATGTATGGTGGCACATATGTTAGACGTCTATAACTTTATTTCTAAATAATTTCCACTCGATCAAGTAAAATGTAATTCAAATGTGTATGTGTACATTCATTAAAATGAAGTTATATTTAATTTTTAGGTAACTATAGCGCAACGGCAACGATATATGTCAGAAGCTGAAGTGCATCATTCCAGTCTCTTGGTGAGATCAGGTAAGAGCAGCAAATAAGTTTAAATTAATAGTATATATAAATTTATATATATATATATATATATATATACATTTGAATTTTCCGCGTTATTTGAATTTTTATCAAATTTCATCTCGTTTTGATTTAGTATGTTTCTTCTGAGAGCATCAAAGATTACATTTTTAACTTCCCGTAGGGTAAGTTATAGTAATCGCAAAAAAATCGAAAATGAAAATTTTTCTATATTTTTGCGTTTCAAAGATTTCTCAACATTTTGGCATACCTTAAATTAGAAAAAATTGATGTATATGTGTGTGTATGTGTATGTGCGCGGATACAAATTTGCGTCGACGATTTTGCGAACACGAATCAACGGATTTGAATAATTAACGTGCTGATTAGTTTTTGGCGAAGGCAAGTCTAGCCGTTTCGGAGATACGGAGCAAAGAGTGCAGAAAATAGAAAGCAAAAAGTGCCAAAAATGATATTTTAGTTTTTGAGATAACGTAGTGTCCGGTTTAAAAAATTAAAAAAAACATTTTACTTGTATTGACGAATTGAACAACTGTTTAAATTTTTGTAAAGGCAGGTCCAGCGTCTCCGGAGATCCAATGAAAAAAGTAAAAATGTTCAAAATTTTCAAATTAAATCAAAAAACAAAAAAAAAATAAAATATTAAAATATACCAAATTTTTCAAAAAAGTCAAATTTTTTCAAAACTTTCATAATTAATCAAGAATCTTATTTTTTCAAAGTTTAGAAAAGTATTTTTTCAATAATTTAGTTTTCGGTAAGTTCCAGCAAATTTGCCTTAAGGTACGATGCCATGCACCCACTAGTTATTTTTTGTTTATAACCGTTACGGAACGTGCATATTTATATATTTCTTTTTTTCTATACCATTGTTGAAGGTAAAAAAAAAACTGTTCCCGAGATATAAAGAATGTTAGGCGTTAAAGAAACCAGGCTGCCGAAGTGACTATGGTTACATAAGATGATGATCGCCACTTTTTCCTGGATGAATATTTATTATTGTTAAAAGCATGTGTTTCTCGATAAAGCATATTATGAAAAGACAAAGAAATATTCTTTGAGTTTTTGTTTTGTTTAATTGGTGGAAAATTATCACAAAGTTTATGTTCAGAAGGCAAGATATTCATATTTAACGAAAATTATGTCACAGACAGTCAAGTGAATCTTTTAACTTTACATAGGGTAAATTATTGTAATCGTCCAAAATCTAAATTGAAAATTTTAGCATTTCTTCACGTTTTGAAAGTTTCTGAACACTTTGGAATACCTCGGAAAAAAATGGATGTATGTATGTATGGATACAATTTTTTGTTCACATTTTTTGGCGCACAGATCAACCGATTTGAATGGCTAAAAGGCATTCGATTCCTATTGATAGGGAGATTAGTTTTTGGCAAAGGCAGGTCCAGCCAGTTTTTAAGAGAACTAAGCATCCGATTTGAATGATTCAAAACACTTTCTGCTTGTGTTGACAAAACAAATGCTTTTGGGGGAAAAAATCAAATTTCTTTTTCAAAAAAAAATTTTTGTGTATCGAAAATAATTCAGATTTTAATTTTAATTCTATCTAAAGTTCTAAAGCTCACATATATACTTTAAATAATTAATTTTAACTTTGTAATTCAATTTATATAATTCTTATAAATATTAGACAACGTCCTTCATTTTAAATTCGATTGATTAAATTTTGTTTATTTAGTTTTTTGTAAAAATATATAAGTTACAGTGTTTATAATAATTTATTTGAAAACATTTAATATTCCTCGAATATTGCATTACGGTACGGTAAGTTCCAGCAATTTGCCATAAAGTCACAATGCCATACATCATTGTAGTGTGAATAGTTCTCATAAACAATCGACCTGTTACTGCAATATTCTTCAAATAGTTTTTTATTTATTCGATATCAGTGCGTTAACTGGAGTGCATAGCAGGTTAAAATATTGTTGTAGCCCTTTTAAAATCCTTTATAGCTTGTTAGCCCGGTCAATTTACGTATTCAAGGTTACTATAATTCATAATGGACTGTAACTAGGCAAAATTGTTTAAAACATAATTATAAATAGAATTTTAAAAGTCCTTATCGATCCGATGCGAGCTAAAAAAATTACACAATAAAAAATAACCCTTTTGGGATTTTTTGCTAAATGGTCAGTTTTATCGCAAAATTACGTGAGACAATATTGTATGATATAAAATTATCTACAAAAAATGCATCAATACTTTTTTTGCTCAGAGCCACTGTTTTAAAGATATATCTTTTTGAAGAGTACGTTTAAAAGCCATCTACGAGGTAGTGTGATTAGCTCGTTTTTTTACGTGGTTTTCCTAGTGTGCCTAAGTCACGGATATGTTGTGATTTTGTTTGTTTCGGAACACTTGCAAAATGATATATGTGAATTTGGGTTGGTAAAAATAAAGACAGTAATTATAAAACTAACTTTATTCCTGGGAGTTATTCTCTTGATCTTCTCCTTCTTCTTCTTCTTCTTCAACAATTTTGCCAAGTTACAGCCAATTATGAATTATAATAACCTTCACCCTGATTTTAGGTTTGAATTAACCGGGCTATGTATAGCTGAAGCTTCGTATTCCCATGAACCTATGGGCAATATTGAAAATTAAGATCTTAAAATGTTGAGAAAACATTAAATTAGCAAATCGAATTTGTTCTTAAGGTATGTGCTTGGCTGAATCTCCAACAACAGGTGATGTTTACGTGGCGCCTACGGAGTCACGTGACAGTCCATCACCAGCAGCTTTTGACTTAAGCGGGACATATTCTTTACCAGTTCCTTATAATTATGGAAATAAATTTCCTCCAACAGTCGCTGAATTGGGACCAGGTAGTTCATTTGTACAAAAGGAGAGACATCCAGCAGATTTACCTGAAACTGTTCGATGCCAAACAAATGTATCCTTACCCAACATCGCAGAAACATCAGAAATTAAGGATACTAATTCACTAAAATTATCGCCATAAGTAATAAACAAGCCTGTATAGATGAATAATATAGAAATAAAACTATAAATATACCTATATGTACATACATATTCTAACTTACAATAAAATGTTACTCTGATTACTTTTAGTATAAACAAAAAAATATTTTTTGAGAGTCTTCATTTACCAAAACCGGATCAGTGAATCTACAGTTTGAAACAAAAATTTAGACAAAAATATGAAAAATAAAACCCCAAAAATATAGACCTAATATGTAAATACAATAGATTTTTATATAATAATGTATATAAAAATTATAATATTTTATAAAATATATACATACATGCAATCAGTAAACCATAAATGTTTAGATTACTGAGCACAGGAAAAACCTCTGCGATATTATGTTACGAACCAAAATTATAAGTTCATATAACATATGGCTATTTTAACAATGGCTGGCGTTTTCTCAATATTAAAACTCCGTTTTGGTAAGTTATGTAATATTTACGTAACATAATTTCATAAATGTTGCATTTCAAAATGATTTGCATAAATATCTATAGTTAATACATTTCAAACACAATTAACTTAAAAATAGTTAATCATATTAATTTATTTATGTCATCAAAATTATTTCTATATGAAAATATGGTCAATGTATATTTTTTTCAATTTGTAACTAAATTATTATGAGCAATTACTTTAGCAAGCATATTAATAATCAACGTCTTTATTTGTGTAGAAATAAATATATTTTAGCATTAATAACATAAAGATAGATCTATCAAAATCTATTTGTGATAAGATACAACTTTTTAAAATTATAAAACACTAATTAAATTAGTATGTTCTTGACTGATGAAATGCTTGCAATCCTGCAATAGTAGTTTAAATTGTTTTAATAAGTGATACATAATTTTAGCTAAGTCTGTATTGCAAAATGTTAAAATATATGTTAATGCTATAGTAATATTAAAGTACTTAATAATTTTCATTAATTATATTCTTAATATATGACATTCAAAGCAAAGATATCTTTGCTGAAAAGAAACATATATATTCTTCTTTTGTAAACACAGTATTTATTCAAAAAATAATTATGAACTGCTTCTGATTATGAAGTAACAAATAAGTTTTAATTGTGCAATGCATTTTTATTTATTTTTTGCTTATAATTTATTTATGAAATGTTTATATGTATTATAAGAAATATTACTGGCTATAATGATTTTATATATTTTTTGAATGAAATATAATGTTACAATTCCATATATATGTATATATAGCTATATAAATATAAATATATATATATATATATATATATATATTGCATATATAATTTTTATATTATTTTGTTCAACATTGAGACATATTCTTGAGTGTTCTTCTTTTATTTCGGCGATTGGCTGCAAATTAACACTCAAGAATATATATATATATATATATATATATATATATATATATATATATGGGTGTAAGAAATAAAATACTACGGCTAGTGCTAATATTTGTTGTAAATAATAATTAAGAAAGTAACTACTTTAAAAGGTCTATAATAAACATGCTGCAATAAATACATAAAACTTTATGTAAAAATTGATTTGAAATATTTTCTTAAAATAGCTTTTATAAATTATTATTTAAATGTAGGATAGTTTTAGAAATATAACTGCAAAATTGTAATTTGACCTATCAACTCATTCTTGCCTATGAAATGATGATATCTTTGTGCCTTCCAGGTTACGTCATTGAAAAAAATGTTATGTGTATTATTTTGTATATTATATATATATATATATATATATATATATATAATATTAAATTAACTAAGTTTTATGAACAAATAACATTCTTATGTTTGCACTTTTTATTAATTATTTTAATTTATACAATTGTTTCGAGACTCAGTTTGTCTCATCATCAGTGCAATAAATTTAAATAAAATCACTGAAATATAGAACAGAATATTATCTTTTGTAGTACTCATGCTTAACTGGTGCTCCATGTACCAGGTGATACACTACATGACTTACACCAGTAAGGTATGAGTAGTACATTAGAGAACACACACATGCTGATCTATCTATATTTTAGTGATTTAATTTAAATTTATTACACTGATGATGAGAGAATTGAGTCTCAAAACGTTTGTGTAATTTAAAATAATTATTAAATAGTGAAAAAAAGGATGTTGTTTGTTCATAATTCTCACAATTAGTTAATTTAGTATATATTTATTTAATATATATGTATGTAATCACAGAATAGTTCAGTCAATGAAGAACTTATTTAAAACATTGGAGTTTCACATTATTTTTTCTACACTACACTTATAGTTATAGCAGTGCCATGGATTACTAATCGACCCAGAACTTGTATATATAGAATGTTACGCTGAACTACATTGTACATATAATACACTCAATCAATCAAATTTGATCAAATAATCCCTTACAAGTGACTTATACAGCCGAAATAAAAATGGAAATTATTTGAATGAAACGATTTTTGAAATGTTACTTATTACTACTTGATAATTTTTATAGATAAAAGTATGTCATTTAAGATATAAAAAAGAACGCTGCAAAGGGTTTAAACAAAAAGTACATATTCATTGTATTGAAAAAAATGTGAAAAATCTATTGTAGTTACATATCATTAATATTGTTTTTTATTTCAAAATGTAAGGCATGCGCACATAAAAACATATACATATACCATAATTATTTCAATTCATACAACACAGATTTAAATTTATATAGTTTGTATGTTTATTAATTCATATGTTTTGGCTTAGCCAAATTCAATCGCATATATTAGACAAAAAACTAGCAACAGGAAATTGAGTCAACTTTGTAAAAAAAATAAAGCTACTTATAAGAAATATATATATATATAGCTACTTACATTTAGATAGTTATTATTTTAGCATTGTTTATACAAATTTACTGAAGCTTCTAATTTATAGAATTATATGAAATGAACTAAATTTCAAACTTATTATATATAAATCTATAATCATGAATAAATTTTATAAAACTATATATTTACAATAATATTTTAAAAACCCAGTGTTTAGAGACGAACAAATGAAATTCGGGATGTTTTTTTTTAAATAAAAGTTTCGGGCATATATGATTTTATGGCCTATCATTTCCTAAATAACGAAATTCATGTGTATGTCTGCAAAAACTTATATGTTTTAAAAATTTATTTATTTCTTTACAGTAATTGCTATTGTTTAAATGTTTGAAATAAAGTTTAGAAAAGTCATCTATTATAAAGAATTTTTCTCACTTATTGTTAAACCTTTTTAAATATTATAGTTCTTTATTATTTTCATATTGATTTCAATATATATATATTGAAATGTATAAGATTGGAATTTTAGGTTTTGAAATACAACCATTATAACTTGGAGATAACATGCATCAAAGAAATTAATTGAAATAATATTAGAAAAACGGTAGAAGGTGCAATCTCATGATCACAACCACGTGGTTTAAAAGCAAAGAACACAAGCAAAAAGACTGTGCACGCGGAAGAGGCCGGAAAACTGCACGTTTTATTAAACTGGCAATATAATCATCAAAAATTGATTCAGAAATAACGTCAAGGATGTTAAGACTTTTCCAGTGCCCAATATCGATTCGAATCATAATATCAAAACCTGAAAACGGTATTTTAACAATTTAACAATAATTAATAATTTGCATATGAGTCGACTATAGGTTGTAAAAAAAGAGATAGCAGTTATTATCCAACAGATAACGTTAACAATATTATTACAATAATTTAATTTAAAAATCACCCTACTCACTACATTAATGCACGGGTAAAAAATCTGTGATAGAATAGTTACGAAAGTAACGGTTTTAACGGAGCTATTCAAATTCATTCAATCATTTGTGATTGTAATCCTAGTATTTAAAATAATATGTCAGGAAATAAATATTTCAAACTATATTTTCACCATCGCAATAAATGTCGTAAAAGTGTGCTGAAAAATTAAATAACATTACTTTATACTATGGCCGTTAAAGTAAAGTTGTACTTGATTGCAAATAACGTCACATAAATCTTTTGAATGACAATTTTCGTGAAAGTCAAATATATGTAATTGTTAGTAAAAATTAAGATAATGTATTAACTATTTGTCTATACATATATATCATTTCTTGTTATGCAAAATATGAATAGAATCGACTTAGTCATTGAATATTGAGATTTAGATAGATTCACCATAGATAAATAAACGTGCTGAGTTTTCGACAAGAGTAGGTCCAGATGTTTGGGAAAGCAAACAAACAGTTTTTTAGAGAATAATACGTTCGATTTGAATGCTTCAAAAAACATTTGATTCATATTGATTGAGTGAATTTATCACATTTTTGTGTAGGCAGGTCTAGCGATTTTAGTGCAAAAAGTGCAAAGAATAGGAGTTTTTGACAGAACGGCGCATCCGATTAGAGTGATTCAAAAAGTATACTGTTTGTGTTTATACTTGCATATAAACATAATAAAGTCCGTCGCCCAAAAATAAGCACATATATAAGTTCTATATATATATATATATATATATATATATATATATATATATATATATATATATATATAAGTATATATATATATATATGATAAAATTTATAGTCACAGAAAAAAAGAGAATACAGTATTTATAATAATTATTCTAAAATATCTAAAACAGTTGTTATTACTTATTGATAATTTGTTATTGATTATTGGTTGAATCAACTAACGGTTATATTCAACCGTTTTTTCTTTGTTAATGAATCAATTCAAATAACTAGTTGAAAATCAACTGATTTTGCAATGAGTTGAAAACATGGCGGCCAGGTAGTTATTAAAACATTATAAACTTGCAACAAGCGTCAAGTCGTTTAATTTTAGAAAATCAATTACTTTTATTATAGTTTTTCAATAGTTATTATTTTTATCATAAAATTCTTACAACATTTGTTTTGTAATATTTTTTTTAAACCAAACCTGAAAATAGTTTTTTTTATTTTTCGTAACGTTGTTCTTTTTACATAACCTGTAAATTCGATGTTTTAGTATGTTTATGGCTTTGCTTCAACAAAAATATTTAAGTTATTTAAATTAAACCTTAGTATTGATAATAAATGTGATGACAATTCACATTTAATTCTTTTTATTCATCAAATCGGTTGACAACGTCAACGTGACGTTTTATAAGAACAAACTTCATATTACCAACTTTCAATGAAATAGTTATTTCAACTATCACTTTCTTAACGTTTCCGGCGTTGAGTCTAAAAATAACTATAGTTGAATAATAACTAGTTGACGAAAACCCGTTAACCGTTGACAGCAAAACCGTCAACGACCTATCTGACCACAGCCAAGCAATTTGCCTCTAGTGCATCTATGAGTTAAATCTTCGTGCATCTATGAGATGTTTCGTAACGACAAAACGGTTGATACGTTAACGAAAGGACAACGACCAAAAACGCCGTTCAGTTCAGCTCAGTTATATCGAGTCACACATATCATACTATGGACTTGTTTATCTATGCTATGGACTCTTTGGAATGTCAAAATATTTGGGGGCAACCCCTACAATATTTTAACGAAACAGCACATAATTATTAAAGTGTGCTTATAAATATGATTATATAGTTCGCATTCAAGTGTTTTAGTAGTTATTTATTATTAAATTGTTATTGAGTATGAATGTTTAATAAAATTATTTTAATTTTTATCTAGTATATTTGAATTGGCAAAATTTGTTTAATTTGAAAAATGGAAGCTCTAAATCATCTAATTAAATTAATTGGAAGCGATGATCTAAAAGTTCTTAATTACGATTTACTTGTACCTCAGTCGGATGCATTTCGTGTATTTCAAAAGTTAAATAAAGAGATTGGTAAAATTACAAACACTTTAGAGAGCCTCCTCAGAAAAGACTTCAACAAGAATTGCAGTGAAACAAAGCATTTAATTCCTAAAAATGCAGATCATAAAGAAGTACAAACTGATATGCTTGGATTATTACATCCTAATGGAGAATTTGTGAATATATATCATGGAAAGATTAATAATATAACTGTTGACTGTGATAACCTCGATGAAGCTGTTCATACTTATAATACACAACAAAAAAGGCACATAGATACTAAAGCATTGCCAGAAAGTCCAAAGGAGAATTCTATAGCTGATGAAAGTTATACAGTTAATAAGAATCATAAGAAATTAGTGCCACCTGCATCATTGGGAAATAGAAATACTAATGATAATGAAAAAAACAAGTGTTTTAATTCAATAAGAGAAAATGATAAAATGTATAACATATGTAATACAGACCCAATTAAGACAAAAAGTTACAATACGTGTGCCAAATTTACTATCGACAATAACTCTTTTAGAACCCCAAGGACTTTAAAATGTGGACAAAAGATTATTATATCAAGATCTAAACTAACACCTCTTCCAAAAGTAACCGTTAATAATGATCCAAGCTTGTTTCTGAAACAATTTAAAAATGATTTACCAATAGATGATAATGTTAGTGTGACTAGTTCAAGTCTTGATGTCAATGAGCTTGATGAGTTTTTAATTAACGATAATGGTACTTTTGAGAAGTATATGGAGATATCTGAGAAGGCAGAAGTAACCAAAAATGATAAAAATAGATCGCTAGTGGCAGAGAACTTTTTTAAATGCTGGAAATTTTGTGATGTGCTTGACAACAAGGGTTATGCGTAAGTATTTATGCATTATTTTATAGTACTATTTATCTTAACATGTGCATATACACTGGGCCTAAATATGGCATGTGGGCGCTGAGGACCTCGGGCGGGCCCTTCATATAATATTTATATATATGTGTGTGTATTTATATATATATATATATATATATATATATATACAAATGTATATATTTATATATATATATATATATATAAAAACATATATATGAGCTTGATGAGTTTTTAATTAACGATAATGGTACTTTTGAGAAGTATATGGAGATATCTGAGAAAGCAGAAGTAACCAAAAATGATAAAAATAGATCACTAGTGGTACTATATATATTCAATAGACTAGATTTTGATTTTTTCCATAAATTGATATATGTTTCTTTTCCGAACAATAAATCCAATAAATAGAAAACAATTCGTTTAATAATTTTTGCTACTCTATTTTATTTTGTATTTTCTATAATGTTTAAATTTTTTTTATTTTTTGTTTTTATTTTTATGTACTTTTTTTCACTTTTATTTGCTACATAATCCATTCCTTTATATTAAAAAAACTGTTATACTTAATATTCTTTTAATAGAGTTAGTCTATATAAAAAAATGTTTTTAACAAAAAAACCTGATGATAGAATGTATCTTGTTTCAAAACGTCGTAATTAAACATCTACAAAAAAATAGTTTTTTATTTATTGGATTTATTGTTCGGAAAAACAAATCAATATATATATATATATATATATATATATATATATATATATATGGAAATTCTTTTATAATTTGTTTTCAAAATGAAGCAACAATAATGAGAAAATATAAAAAACGAATTAATAAGTAATTATTTTTTATGTTTATTTCAACATAATATTGCATTCAATTATTTTAATTTATTGCTTCATAATTAGATAGTTAGATAAATTGAGGACTGAAAAGGTTGGAAACCAACAAGTGATATATATTATTGTTTGTAATTTGAAACTTCATATTAAAAATTACTGTAACATACTTTATTCTTTCAGATTAATACATAAAGCAATTCTGAATAATAATTTATACTTACTGAAATTGCAGTGTTTAGCATTATTATCAAAAAAGGTCCCTGTAGGATTGCGAAATAAAGAAAATAGGGTAAGATTAATTTTTTGTCAAGTAATTTTATTTTGATTAATTTAGAAATTTATTTATTAGAGCACCTTGGAAATTGCAATACTGAACAGTTCTAACATAGATATTGTTAGAACATTACTTTGTTTTGGAGTTTCAATTGCAGAGGCCAATCCCGACTCAGGAGATAACATTCTTCATTTAGCAGCATTGTACACAAAAAATATAGGCGTTTTCAAATTATTAGTTGAGAGATCAGATAAAAAAGCACTATGCAATTATAACAACTCAGGTAAGGATATGTACATCATCTGCTATTTTGATAAACACCCGATTAAAAAAGGAATCAAAACTTTTTTTATCAGGTTTCTCGGTTGTATGATTTTATTTAAATAGTGATAACTTATAAAAAGGGAGGAAATGACCAGCAACCAGCTGAAGCCAACCTTGCGTATTTCATGTAGGTACATGAAGTAACTAAATTGATTAAAGTCACTATATTTGTAGAAAATATTCCTAACAATTTTTTGGGAGAATAGATACACTAATGTGTGTGAAAAATAAAATTAAAAAGTGAATTTAAAATTTTAGTAGTTCCGATGAACTTGTGTGAATGATGTCCAAAACTATTCATTTTCAATGAAGATTTTAATGATATGCATAATTTTTGAGTTTCGTCCTGATATATGAGTATTTTATATTTTATAAATCTATATCTATTTATAATATCTGCTCACAATGATTTACAAATTTTTTGTTACAATTTTTATTAAATGCATTATAATAATATATATCTATAAAATATAATGAAAGAATGCATACAATTTTTGAGCATAAACTGAAAGGTCTGGAATTATGAAAATACAATGTGTTTTAAATATCATGACAGATTATCTGAAATGTTTTTTGCAAATAACTGTTGAATTTTATTTAGTTTTTGCTATGAAAGGGGATAAGATACAAGATAAATGATATAAGGATTAGGGTTTATACAAAATTTATATAGAAAAAAAAAATTAACACAACAGAGTGATCTTAATAATAATATACTTTTTTATACAATTTAGTAAAACAATAAAATAATAGTTGAGCTGGATTAAATAACTTTAAAAATAATAATTTGTTGTTTTTGCATATAAGTATAATTTTTATAAACGAATTATTCAGCAGAAGATTCAAATCAATAAAATATCTATACATATTTACTTATTTAAGTTAATTTAAGTTTTAAAAACAATTAAACAAAAGACCATCTATTTTTCCTTACCAAGGATCATAAATAATTGTATGATTAATAATTAAAATCGCTTATACTGCCTGAAGTTAAAATAACTCAGTAAATATTAATAATTAAATATTTTTTAAATAATTGAAATCAATAATTAATTTCATTTCAATCAATTTAATCATATGTAATAAATATTTTGTATATAAACTTTGTATATAAACCTAAATATTCTGAACTTTCTGAATACTTTGAATTTTGGCATTCAAAATGAAACAAATATTTATTAAATCTTCAAAATATGTAAACTAAATTTTATTTTCCCGATACATGTATGTAAATTATTAAAAAAATATAGACAAATCTATCTTAATACATAAGTAAGAACATGATTATAATTTTTTACTTATTTAAAACTTTAAAGTTTTTGAAATTTATATTATTTTGAGATTGTTGATTTTTTTTATATATTTTTGCAGGATTTACTCCGTTACATTTGGTGGTTCGAACAAATAATTTTAAAACTGAAAAGGTGAAAGTTTTATTATCAAATCGGTACATACGTGAGTTCATCAACATTTGTGATTTGACTAGTGGAAAAACTGCACTTTTTCATGCAATGGAGAATAATGATGGTATGCTTGATGTCCAACACAATAATGTTTCTAATATATATATATATATATATATATATATATATATATATATAATAGTAGTATAAAAAATTATGTATATATATATATATATATATATATATATATATTAAAAGCTGAGAAACATCACTATCATGTTTTATACAAATCCATGCCAACATGATTTTGATGTGCTGATTAGTTTTTGGCAAAGGCAGGTCCAGCCATTTCGAAGATACAAAGCTAAATGTACAAAAAATGCCAGTTTTTGAGATAACTAAGCACCCAATTTTAATGATTCAGAAAACTTTCTGAAAAGCATTACTTAAGATATATATATATATATATATATATATATATATATATAATTATATTATATTTGATATCCATATATAATTCATTTGTTTTAACAGCGAAGACTATACGTGAACTGCTTTCTAAAGGTGCGAATCCAAATATTGCCACATTATCAGGGATTACACTTTCTGATAATTATCATGAACTGGATATTTCAAGTGAACTGAAAGAAGAATTTAGGCAATATCTTAAAAGTAAAGAAACTCGAATAGGTAATTTATTTTTGTTATATGATACACCTAAGTCTGTTTTTACACGGAGATTGGTTCCAGAAGAACCCGTGTAAAAAAAAAACGTGTAAAAAAAGACATTGATCTTATACAAAAATGGGTGATTTGTTCCTAATCTTTAAAACCTATTAAAATTGGTGAAAAACAAGAATTTTTGAGAACAAGAATTAAATTAGTGCTATTCACATTTGCTTTGACCAGTAAAAATTGTTTGTACGCACTAAAGGGGAATTCACTTAAATCTTTAAGCTAGTGTTCGCAAACTATCGATACTATCAATGGTTTCAGTCTTTTTTTTTTCATAAATACTTTTTTCTGATATGAACATACTTCGCAAAAATTAAATTTGACGAAAAAAATTTAGGTACATAAAATTTCAAATCGTGCTAAATGGAATAAATTCGTGTAAAAAATTAAAAATATTCAATTTTCAAACCGTGTTATATCAAAACCGTGTACAAAAAGACCGTGTACAAACAGACTTAGGTGTACTTATATTGATTTTTCATTCATGAATTATTTAAACTCATATACATATATATATATATATATATATATATATATTTACATATAAAAAGAAATTTGAGGCAGTTATATCAAATGAAAATCTAATAGAAAATCTAGAAAATCTTTACTGGCAGATGATCGAACAAATAATTTTGTCATTCTCAGTGAATCTACAATTTGAATGACTAAAATTTGAAACAAATTATAATTTGTACCATAAAACAAAATTTGCATTATTACAGTATACTGTAAAAAATTTTATATATGATATTTATATTTGTAAACTTTCATTATGCCCAAACTTAATTTAAAACTTATTATAAAATTATTATTACTTATTAAATTATTATATTTTATTTTAATATTTTAATAATTACATGTTTTTGACATTTTAGGAAAACGTGTTCGAAATGAAAACATTCATTCTTCTTCAAAGAAAATGAATCTGGAGAAACTGAGTTGAGCTAATGTAAGTTGTAATCTGAAAATTTTATTATACATATTTATACGTAAGCGCCTAGTTGAATTTATGTCGAGTTTTAGTGATCATAGCTCTGACTATATACGTTTATTTTATTGATCCTTTTTTATGAAATTTTTGATATAAAAATATTATATCTTGATATTTGATAAATTCATTTCTAAATGTAGCTCTTTTTGATAATTTTTGATAATAAACTGAATATAGCAATCCTATATTTTTAACAATGTTCAAATTTAGCCATATGTGTATATATATATATATATATATATATATATATATATATATACATACATACATATATAATATGCATAATACTAAATAGTATTATATTATAACTTACCATTGGTAAGGTATATTATACTTACCATTGGTTAGTTTAAAAATTGTAACTAGATAAATTTTAATTATTTTGAAACTTATCAAATTTGATTATTTATGCTTTCAATTTCATTTATTTATTCAGATTATTTTATTCATTTTTAATTTAAATTATTTTTTACTTTTTTTCTGTTTTTTCAATTCTATAAAATTTCAATCAATGAAATTGAGTATGTCTATTGCATGAGATTTAGCATATTTTTATGATATGTGAATAAAATAAAATTTTGCTAGCACACAATATTCATACATATAACATTTTCCTTACAGGAAAACACAAATGTGGCAGATCACAAACTAGTGATGTATGCTCTCTTGCATTTGGTTGAAACTCATGGTAAGTGTGCAAAGGAGAATATTTTCACAGAAAATATTAGTGAAAGGTATGGTTTCAGTTAGTATGGCGTTTTAATAATTAGAAGTTAATTTTTTTAATTTCTTGACTATTACTTTGTTTTCTGCAATGTTCAATTATTACTGAGAAAGTTGATATCGGAGTTAGAAAAATGTGTGTGTTTATGCTATTTGTGTTTTTCTCACACTTTATGAACATTTGCACTGATGCTAATAATTCATAAGCTATTTGATAAAAATCATTGGTTTGTTTAATGAAATCAATTTAGAAATTGTTTGAAAAAAAACTCAAGCAATTCAAAAACCATTGGAAAATTATCAGATAAAATCGCATTGATCAGTTTTTTTTTAGTAAAAACTTCAACTACAAAAAACGATTTGGTTAAAGTATAAATTTCTTGCAGAAAATTTCAATGCCAAAAAAATAGATAAGCAAAATCTTTTCTAATCCCGATCTTCAACACCTTTTACTTTGTTTATACTTGTTTAATTATGGTCTAGGAAAAAATGAATAGTGAACATAATATACAAAAACAATTGATTCGAACTTGCAGTATTCAAAGGTATTATTTCTTATCAACATACAACTTTTTTTCATAAATTACAACATAAAATTGACGGTGATTGATAAATTTATCAAACAAAAATTTAATAAATGCTGAAATGAATGATTGAAACAAGAAGTTTTTAGAGTTGAAGTTATCAAAATACTATTGAAAGTGTTATCAAATACTTTTTACAATATTTATAATATTATTGTATGTTTGTATATATATACATATATCATATACGTATATATATATATATATATATATATATATATATATATCATTTTTTATCGTTTAGTTATTTATTTATTTTACAAGTTTTGATCACATTTTTTAAATGAGTTATTCTAGACGTATTATGTTTCTATAGTTGATTGTAAATATATAGCGATATACGATTGTAAATATATAGCGATATACGATTGTAAATATATAGACATAGACCAATAATGGATTTTCAAACTTTTCTTTTTTATGTTTTTCAAAATTTGTTCCATGATTTTTATAATAATGACGAATGTTGAGTTTTTTAGGTCTTAATTAGTGTGCTAAATACCATTCACTTCGGAATTGAGAAATTTCAGAAATTTCTTTAAGACCACAATACAATAAACATAGTTAATTTTATTATCTATTTTTCTTAAGAATGTCATGTGGAACGTGGGACTTCACAAACTGATTTTAATTTTGAAAATGATTTAGCTTTTATTATTTGAATGTGAAAGGATAAAGATGTTCGAATTGCAAAAATTTTAATTTATAGGAATGTGAATAACTTGACATCTTCATTAAATGCGACGTTGTTACATTCGCATGAAAATTGAGATTCTTAAATTATTGAAATATTATATCAAATGTAATCAATGAGCTTAGGATCACATACCTCTTGAATTTAAAAACACTGTTTACATGTTAAAATTGGCTTGCACCGAATATTCGGTTACTATTCGGCATATTTGGCACCCTTTTTACTATTCGGTTCGAACACTGAATAGTATCTTACTATCCGGCCAAATACTGAATAGTTAAAATCAAAGGCGCCGTCGCTCAGCAATAGAATTGTTGGTGTTTTATCTTTTATCCGATATAGAACTCGCGATGGATCTGTCTTTGGAAGTGTTTAGTTTACATAATATGATATGAAATTATTATTATTGTATATATAATTATTTAAACTTTATCGACTTTTCGCAAGATAACTTCATTGTTACATGTTTATATTATTAAACTGTAGGGTAAGTTATAGTAATCGCAAAAAAATCGGAAATGAAAATTTTTATATATCCTTACGTTTTAGAGGTTTCAGAACATATTGGCATACCTTAGAAAAAAATTATGTATGTGTGTGTGTGCGCGCGCGGATACAAAATTTCGTAGACTATTTCGGGAGCACGGTTTAACCGATTTCAATTATTCAAAAAACATTCGATTGCTGTTGATAAGGAGATGTGCTAAAAAGTTTTTGGCATAAGCAGGTCTAGCCGTTTCGAAGATACGGGGCAAAAAGTGCCACAAACGGTAACTCAGTTTTTAAGAGAACAGAGTATCCGATTTTAATAATTCAAAAAAGATTTTACCTGTATTGACAAGATGAACAACTGATTAAATTTCATGAAGGCAGGTCTAGCGGTTTCGGGAATCGAGTAAAAAAAGTAAAAAAAATCCATTTGGCGGTCAAACATGATTAGAGCACATAAAATAACACATAAAATTATCAGATGTTTTATATAGATTTTAACAATAAGTATTAATTTTAAAGCCAAGACACGCTACGCCCCTGAGTAAATTTATAAAAGATATTTCTCTGTTTTATAAAAATGTATTAAAACTAGTTGGTTTGGTATTTAGCCTTGAGGCAAGTTACATGAACTTCCCGAAATGTGTAAATAATCGACTTAATCAAAAAAAATGTGTAAATAATATACTTCATTAATCCTACTTTTTAAAAAAACGATAATAATTTTAGCAAACTTTGACGAATTTTTAAAATTAAACTACTTGTCGTTAGGCCGTAATATTACAGTAAGTTCTATAAGACCATGATGTATATCGCCAAAAAAAATTTCCATGAAAATCGGCTTAAATTTTTTTTCAACAGTTAATTACAAGAAAACGACTCGGTAGATTTTCACCTAAAATTAATCAGTATCATTCCCAACTAATATCTTTCGAACAGTTTTTTGATATTTAAAATCGGTTCGGTAGGATGAGCTTAAATGTCGACGAAAATTTAACACTTTTTTTCAACAGTTAATTACAAGAAAACGGCTCGGTAGATTTTCACCTAAAATTAATCAGTATCATTCCCAACTAATATCTTTCGAACAGTTTTTGATATTTTAAAATCGGTTCGGTAGGATGAGCTTAAATGTCGACGAAAATTTAACACTTTTTTTCAACAGTTAATTACAAGAAAACGGCTCGGTAGATTTTCACCTAAAATTAATCAGTATCATTCCCAACTAATATCTTTCGAACAGTTTCTGATATTTTAAAATCGGTTCGGTAGGATGAGCTTAAATGTCGACGAAAATTTAACACTTTTTTTCAACAGTTAATTACAAGAAAACGGCTCGGTAGATTTTCACCTAAAATTAATCAGTACCATTCCCAACTAATATCTTTCGAACAGTTTTTGATTTTTTAAAATTGTTCGGTAGGATGAGCTTAAATGTGGACGAAAAGTTTTTTCAAATTACAAAGAAACGGCTTGGCAGATCGTTGCACAAAACTGACAAACGATAGTCCTCACCGAAATACATCAAATGGCTTTTAAATTTCTAAAATCGGTTCAGGCGTTTTTGAGAAAACGTCGATCAAAAGTTTAATTTTGACAAATGCCAAAAAGACCATACTGATTTTTGCAAACTTTGACGAATTTTTAAAGCTGAACCAGTTGTCGTAGGGCCGTAATATTTTAGTATGATCTAGAAGACTATGGTATCTATCGTCAAAAAAATAATCATAAAAATCGTCGAAATTTTTTTTTTAAAAACTTTATTACAAGAAAACGGCCGGCCGATCTCTACCAAAAACTAATCAGCACGATTCCCAACCAATATCTTTCGAACGGTTTTTGAATTTTCAAAATCGATTCAGAATTGCGGGCTAAAACGTAGACGAAAAAATTTTTCACTTTTCTGCCATTTATGAAGAAACGGCTTGGCCGATCGTCGCACAAAACTGACAAACAATAGTTCTCGTCGAGATACATCGAATGGCTTTTAAATTTTTGAAATCGGTCCAGCCGTTTTCGAGAAAACGTCGATTTACGGCAAAAAATCTGTTCACATACACACACACACACACACACACACACACACACACACACACACACACACAACACACATACTTTTTCCAAATTTGGTCTCATTCGATTCAGAATGGCTTGAAACGTCGAGAAAACATAAAATTAGCGAATCGGGTTTTTTGATGAAAACATAAACTTCTCCTTCGGGAAGTTAATTATGATTTATTATATTCAATCTAAGCATTTCCAAATAAAGAGCTTATGATTAACATTTCTAATATATATGGAATATATAATAATTAAATATATAAAAAGATATTTCCACGAATAAAAATTCATATTAAATATCGTTGATTATGAAACTTTACAAAAATGTCATGACCATTTGTTTCTCTCAAATTCACGTGGCTCACTTGATTCCCACATGTGAAAGAAATAATATTAGGTTTATGAAAGAAATAATTGGATATACATTTACATATATATAAATAATGGTTTTTTTCATAATTTTGCCATTTATTTTCCTATCACATGTGGTATTCAAGTATTCGGTATTTAGCCGAATAGTGTAAATGGTGCCAAATTTTTTAAATAACAGTTTAGTCGAATAGTGGTTGCAAGTCTAAGAATCAAACTTGAATAAATATGTAGCGCGTTAGTAACTATAATATTATTGTAATTACTGATAGTAATCACAATAATATAAACGATCTTAGGCGCTAAAAACCTGCCGAATAGTTGCCGAATATTCGGTATTCGGTCTCTGGAAAATGCCGAATATTCGGTATACGGCATTTTGCCGAATATACTATTCCTTGCAAGCTTAGTTAAAATATAAGATAATGCATATTTGATTCGAAACGAAAGTTGAGATTGATTTTACTGTTTTAGTTTAGTTAGTTTATCGATTTATAGTATAATTTATTGTATTTTTTTACTTTTGTTAAATATATATTTTGTAAATATACAGTAATGAGGTTAAATATGACCTTTTATAATTATTTTTCAATTTCAAGCACTAAAATTTTTAGTTCATCATATTATATGATTTGAATTTTCATTTCAATAATAACTTTGATTTTAAAATAATTTATTATATTTCAAATATAATAGTCAAATTATATTCAATTTGAAGTCAAATAATTTTATTAACAGATTGAGTTAAAAAAAAACAAGTGCATTTGTGAAAAAAAATATTAGCAAAATCTTTCTAATAATTTTTCATAATACACGGTTTTCTGCAAATGCAAATCCATTTGCACTAGATTTCTTAAAAAAGCCGTTTCAGCAGGATTTTTTATACTTCAATATTCAGTTTGCAGAATTTGAATTTTTGATTTTGTTTACATACATTTTTGCAAATGGGTTTCCAAATATTTTATTATTGTTTGAGTTTTTCGAAATCATATTGTTTTTATTTAGAAATGAAATTAATTTGATTTATTTTTGTATTCTACAGTTGGTTATAAATGTGCAGAAAAATACCTTTTTATTTGCTTGGTGACTGCCAAACCTAAAATTGAAACAAACAACTTTTAGAGTATTTACTGTATATGTGTAATTTATCATTACTCACAACTTACTGAATTTTTGGTTTTGAGTAAACAAATAATTTATACACAACTGAATTGTGATAACTCCATAATATAAAAATGGAATTCAAAAATCAAATGTGTATATGCCAACCGATATTGGATTGTTGAAGATATTTATTCCAACTTGGCATATTTATTATTGCCAAGTATTAAATTACAGATGCGTTTGGCATATAGTCGTATTAATTTTAGAGATGAATTTGAGTCAAAATCTAAATGGTATGTTAAATACTTTTTTCATGTTATTGACCACTATGTCATAGATGACGTTTATTTATAGTTTTGAGTTGATGAGTTGCTGAGATTAAACTTTATAATGATGAACTAAATTTATTTTACCTTGATCTTGAACCCGCAAAAAATAACAAAGACATATACAGCGTAACAAAGATTCTTAACAACATAATTCGTATAGAACCGCCACACTATAATAAATCCGTTGTGCAATGCAAAAGATGCCAACAATTCGGTCACACTCAACGTTACTGCAATAAGCCGTTTACTTGTTCCCGTTGTGGTAACAATCATACTACATCAGACTGCAAGAAACCTGAAATGTATTAAATTTTTGTACAAATTGCGACGGAGATCATGCAGCTAGTTATCGTGGATGCCCAGCATATAAGAAGGTATATAATCAAAAATTTCCAAAAATGAATCATAATACATCACAAACGTTTATAAACCAAAAATCCAACAACAGACATACGGTTAATCCAACTATTACCACTAACCTGTACCCGAATCTAAATCCAAATCAGATCGCTAATCAAGGTCACCCTCGAACATATGCACAGGCGTTAAATAACAACGTTAATCCAGAGTCTGCTTCAGGCATATCTGCAAGCTTCGCTCAGTTCATGCACGAATTCAAACAGATGTTTAATCAATTAATTCATCAAAATGGTGTGGTTTTAAACCTGCTAACAACTGTATTAAATAAAATTAATCCGTAATGGCTAAATTTATAGAATTGCACTTTGGAATGCCAATGGGCTCCTACAGCACAAGCTAGAATTAACTACTTTCCTCACTTTGAATCACATTGACATAATGCTAATAAGCGAGACCCACTTTACTAGTTTCTCTTTCTGCAAGATTCCGAATTACACACTACACTATTGCAATCACCCGGATGATACGGCTCATGGAGGATCAGCCATACTTATTCGAAATACAATAGTTCACACCGAACTTCCTCCGTACCAAAAAGAACACCTACAAGCAACAACAATACTTGTCAGTATGCATCTTTACAAATTATCAATCTCAGCAGTGTACTGCCCTCCACGACATAATATCAAGCAAACAGATTTTGAACAGTTTTTCCATCAATTGGGTGCGAAATTTCTTGTAGGTGGTGATTTTAACTGCAAGCACACTTCTTGGGGATCACGTCTGATCACAAGCAAGGGTAATGAGCTCCTGAGAACCTTAAATAATAATAATTATTCATTTCTGTCCACTGGAACCCCGACATATTGGCCTAGTGATCCTCAAAAAATACCAGACCTGCTTCACTTCTTTATTTTGAATAACATAAATGAGAACGTGATGAATATTAAGCCATCATACGATTTATCCTCAGATCACTCTCCAATTGTTTTAACTATAGGAATAACAGTTATACAAAAAATAAATTCAAATATATTACATAGCAAATATACAAATTGGGAAACATTTCGAGAAGTTTTGAAAGAGCGAACAAATTTACATATCAGTCTCAAAAGCGACGCTGAAATTGACAAGGCTACTGAAGATTTGCTTCAACACATTAAGACTTCAATTCAAGAAGCAACTCCTAAAACTCAAGCATCACCTGCATTCCAAGATATTCCGTTGGAAATCAAAGAACTTATTCGGAAAAAAAGACGTGCTAGAGCTAAATGGCAACAAAATCATAGACCTGGCGATAAAAATACATACAATAAACTTTGCAGAGAACTTAAAAGCAAACTTAGGCAAGTCAGAAATGAAAATTTTGAAAAGTACATTAATAATCTATCCAGATCAGATAACTCGATATGGAAAGCAGCTAGTAATGTGAAGAAGCCTAAATTCTTTTCTTCACCTATTAGAAACAGTGCTAATGATCCTTGGGCAAGAAGTGAAGAAGACAAAGCGCACCTATTTGCTAAATACTTGTCTAATGTTTTTAAACCATTTGATTCCACCATTGATAAAGAGATTGAAGAAGAATTGCTTAAACCTCTACAGTCTTCACAATCTTTCAAACCTATCAAACCCAAAGAAGTCAACTCTCAAATCCAGATGTTAATACAAGAAAATCGCCTGGTTTTGACAAAATAACAGCAAGGGCGTTGAAAGAACTTCCTAAGAAAACGATTGTTTTAATAACTTATATATTTAATGCCATACTAAGAGTAGAGTATTGGCCAAAATCATTTAAGACTGCCCAAATATTAATGATTCCTAAAAAAGGGAAAAACTTGACTGAGGTATCTTCATATAGACCAATATCCTTGCTTCCCGTAATATCTAAACTGCTTGAAAGGATCCTTTTGGACCAAATCAACAACGAGCTTCCTTCAGATTGGATCCCCTATCATCAATTTGGCTTTAGACGTGAACATTCGACCACACAGCAAGTTCACAGGGTTATTGACACTGTACTCAAGTCATTTGAAAATAAGCAATTTTGTAGTGGTGTTTTCCTGGATGTTCGACAAGCATTCGATAAAGTTGGCACCCAGGACTTTTATATAAAATAAAACATACCTTCCATCCAGGTATTATGGGATTTTAAAATCCTATCTACAAGATAGGATTTTTCAAGTGAAAGTAAATCAAGTAACATCTGATTTTCACAAAATAATGTCAGGTGTTCCACAAGGTAGTATTTTTGGACCCTTCTTATATGTATTATACACAAAGGACCTCCCATTACTTGAAAATCTGACAATTGCTACATTCGCTGACGATATTGCCATACTAAGCAGTAATCACAGTGCTGATCAAGCTTCCCGACAAACGCAAGAACTTATCAATGAACTAGAAATGTGGCTTGCTAAATGGAAGATTTGCATAAATGAAACCAAATCAGTTCATATCACATTTACCCTGAGAGAGGGTACGTGTCCTCCAATTTATTTAAATAACGTCCAGATTCCGAAACAGAACATAGTGAAATATCTTGGTCTCCATTTAGATAGCAGACTTACTTGGAAAAGCCATATAAAAACAAAAAAGCAGCAAATAATGATCAAAATAAAAGAATTTGATTGGCTACTGCGTAAAAAGTCGAAGCTCTCTGTCGAAAATAAGTTGCTGCTATATAAATCGATTATTAAACCAATCTGGACCTACGGAATTGAGCTCTGGGGATGTGCTTACAAATCCAATATAGCTATAATGCAGAGAACTCAGTCAAAAATTTTACGTTTAATTCTTAATTCTCCGTGGTACGTGACAAATGAGACCATTCACAGCGACCTCAATATGAAAACGGTGCAATTAACGTTTAAAGAAGTTAAGGAAAAATATAAGCGCAAACTGGACTCACATTTGAATCCTTCTATAGTTGACGTTACTCAACCTTTTGGCATTAGGAGGTTGAAACGACAATGGCCCTTAGACTTAGTCTTAGATTAGGTCTAATATATCATACTAATTGTAAGACTGAGAAGTTCTCATTGGAGTTTCTTCTTAGG
>NW_020537646.1:41015029-41038326 GCF_003426905.1 Ctenocephalides felis | reverse complement strand
ACATCACAAATTTCCAGCATTTAAAAAAGTTCTCTGCCACTAGCGATCTATTTTTATCATTTTTGGTTACTTCTGCCTTCTCAGATTCTCCATATACTTCTCAAAAGTACCATTATCGTTAATTAAAAACTCATCAAGCTCATTGACATCAAGACTTGAACTAGTCACACTAACATTATCATCTATTGGTAAATCATTTTTAAATTGTTTCAGAAACAAGCTTGGATCATTATTAACGGTTACTTTTGGAAGAGGTGTTAGTTTAGATCTTGATATAATAATCTTTTGTCCACATTTTAAAGTCCTTGGGGTTCTAAAAGAGTTATTGTCGATAGTAAATTTGGCACACGTATTGTAACTTTTTTGTCTTAATTGGGTCTGTATTACATATTTATACATTTTATCATTTTCTCTTATTGAATTAAAACACTTGTTTTTTTCATTATCATTAGTATTTCTATTTCCCAATGATGCAGTGGCACTAATTTCTTATGATTCTTATTAACTGTATAACTTTCATCAGCTATAGAATTCTCCTTTGGACTTTCTGGCAATGCTTTAGTATCTATGTGCCTTTTTTGTTGTGTATTATAAGTATGAACAGCTTCATCGAGGTTATCACAGTCAACAGTTATATTATTAATCTTTCCATGATATATATTCACAAATTCTCCATTAGGATGTAATAATCCAAGCATATCAGTTTGTACTTCTTTATGATCTGCATTTTTAGGAATTAAATGCTTTGTTTCACTGCAATTCTTGTTGAAGTCTTTTCTGAGGAGGCTCTCTAAAGTGTTTGTAATTTTACCAATCTCTTTATTTAACTTTTGAAATACACGAAATGCATCCGACTGAGGTACAAGTAAATCGTAATTAAGAACTTTTAGATCATCGCTTCCAATTAATTTAATTAGATGATTTAGAGCTTCCATTTTTCAAATTAAACAAATTTTGCCAATTCAAATATACTAGATAAAAATTAAAATAATTTTATTAAACATTCATACTCAATAACAATTTAATAATAAATAACTACTAAAACACTTGAATGCGAACTATATAATCATATTTATAAGCACACTTTAATAATTATGTGCTGTTTCGTTAAAATATTGTAGGGGTTGCCCCCAATATTTTGACATTCCAAAGAGTCCATAGCATAGATAAACAAGTCCATAGTATGATATGTGTGACTCGATATAACTGAGCTGAACTGAACGGCGTTTTTGGTCGTTGTCCTTTCGTTAACGTATCAACCGTTTTGTCGTTACGAAACATCTCATAGATGCACGAAGATTTAACTCATAGATGCACTAGAGGCAAATTGCTTGGCTGTGGTCAGATAGGTCGTTGCATGGCCGGTAATCTCGGAACAAACGTCTGTAACCCGAGTTTAGTTAGAGCCCCTGCCGCCGGTCGCGCTTGTTTTTTTTTTTTTTTTTTTTTCACTTTGAAATAGAATTTGACATATGACAGATACTTAAATTAAACATGGCGTCCATTGTAATAAATTTTTCATGGAGAGATAACCTAGACAATATAATAATGCTTGTTAGAGTAAAAAACAAATAAGCTGTCGAAGTGCATTGTTTAACGATGAAGAAATACCAAGAAAAATGCATGTATTATGTAGTTCCAGCGAGAAACGACGAAGTAAAGTAAATAAGTAATAATATTTGCCGGCTTTCAATCTAAGTGAGTACTTTTATTAATATGCATACTTCGAATTACTTTCATTTGATTGTACTATTCTGATATGATTTTTCATTACAGTTTAATAATTCAGAAATAATTGAGACATTTAACTATATCAATACTAGAAATTTTAAGGTTATAAATAGACAGAGAGAATTCCTGTCAGCTCTCTGAAAGGTATGTTATTAAATAACTAAATATAAATTAATCTTGTTCTAATAATGTAGGATCATAACTAATAATTCTACATCGATTTTTTCAGCAGTATAAAAGGAAAATACGTTCAAATGTAAAATGTTTAGACGGTTTACTAAACACATTCACAAGTGTACAAGTATTGATATGAGATGAATGAATACACAGGAAAAAACAATAAGAATGAAGTCTGAAATGTGCTGAAATCTTTGCTGATCTCCCACTAATATTGAACAGTACGACTCGTAATTATATATTAAGTCAGTTTGGAGAACATACTAAAAACACTAATGATATAATCGTAAGTGAAAGGAAATTCTCAATTAATGGTGAAATTCTAGCTAGTGCAAAGGTTAATTTAGGTTTGGCTATGTCACAGGAAAAGTTTTTAAGTATTAATAATTTCATTTTGATATTACAAGAAATATTATTATCTGTGTTGTTTAATGATGATAAAGGGAATCACATTGTATAGATTTTCAGGAACTGTCAAATGACAGGCAAAGTATAATCATGATTAATGATAAATTCTAAAAAGCAAAGGGATAAAACACCCTTAATGTGCACTTGCTTATTGCATTTGACTATTCTGAAAGAGATGTCAATAGCTTTACTCTAAAATGTCTTATTGTAGATGCTATAAGAAAACTATTAAGTACTGTTATAATAATATCAATGATTGTTGTTTTTCTTTAGACAATGATAATAATGACATTTTGAACAAACATTTGAATGCACATTAACAATAGCGCAGAAAAGATTCCCAAATAGAGACTGTACATCATAGATATTATGTAACTTAATGTTAATCAAAATAAATATATATGTAAATATATATATATATATATATATATATATATATATATATATATATATATTGTTTATATATTGATCTGAATCAATATCAATCAAAGAATTGTGGTTATATATGTATATGTATATATATAAATAATATATACATTCATGTACATTTCTATTCTTTTTGTGCTCAGCTTGAAAGGCTGATATGCTAAAATGATATTACACACACATATATATATATATATATATATGTATATATATATATATATATATATATATATATATTTGTATATATATATATACATTGTGGATAGCGTGTACATTTAAGTACATTTTTATGCTTTTCGCACATAGTTTTTACAGCTTACTACCATCTATTATAATCATATAATGTTATATATATATATATATATATATATATATATATATATATACATTGTGGATAATGTGTATTTATGTACATTTTTATGCTATGTGTGCATTGTTTATAAAGAGAACTATGTAGATATAATGTAGAATGTTTTTGTGAAAAATAAATGCTTCAAAATTTTTTTTTTTTTCAATTTTTCTTTTTTTAAATTTTGAATTAAAACGGTCCATATAATTTTGGTTCATTTCTATAGTATTTTTTATACGCACCCGTTCAGGCGACTAGTGCCATCTGTAGCGCGGGGCTTCAACTAACACAGGAATGTGGCAACGAAATATGGCCCGAGAGAGCGATCTATATACTCTTCTTTTATCTATGGGTCGTTGACGGTTTTGCTGTCAACGGTTAACGGGTTTTCGTCAACTAGTTATTATTCAACTATAGTTATTTTTAGACTCAACGCCGGAAACGTTAAGAAAGTGATAGTTGAAATAACTATTTCATTGAAAGTTGGTAATATGAAGTTTGTTCTTATAAAACGTCACGTTGACGTTGTCAACCGATTTGATGAATAAAAAGAATTAAATGTGAATTGTCATCACATTTATTATCAATACTAAGGTTTAATTTAAATAACTTAAATATTTTTGTTGAAGCAAAGCCATAAACATACTAAAACATCGAATTTACAGGTTATGTAAAAAGAACAACGTTACGAAAAATAAAAAAAACTATTTTCAGGTTTGGTTTAAAAAAAATATTACAAAACAAATGTTGTAAGAATTTTATGATAAAAATAATAACTATTGAAAAACTATAATAAAAGTAATTGATTTTCTAAAATTAAACGACTTGACGCTTGTTGCAAGTTTATAATGTTTTAATAACTACCTGGCCGCCATGTTTTCAACTCATTGCAAAATCAGTTGATTTTCAACTAGTTATTTGAATTGATTCATTAACAAAGAAAAAACGGTTGAATATAACCGTTAGTTGATTCAACCAATAATCAATAACAAATTATCAATAAGTAATAACAACTGTTTTAGATATTTTAGAATAATTATTATAAATACTGTATTCTCTTTTTTCTGTGACTATAAATTTATCATATATATATATATATACTTATATATATATATATATATATAAATATATATATATATATATATATATATATATATATAGAACTTATATATGTGCTTATTTTTGGGCGACGGACTTTATTATGTTTATATGCAAGTATAAACACAAACAGTATACTTTTTGAATCACTCTAATCGGATGCGCCGTTCTGTCAAAAACTCCTATTCTTTGCACTTTTTGCACTAAAATCGCTAGACCTGCCTACACAAAAATGTGATAAATTCACTCAATCAATATGAATCAAATGTTTTTTTAAGCATTCAAATCGAACGTATTATTCTCTAAAAAACTGTTTGTTTGCTTTCCCAAACATCTGGACCTACTCTTGTCGAAAACTCAGCACGTTTATTTATCTATGGTGAATCTATCTAAATCTCAATATTCAATGACTAAGTCGATTCTATTCATATTTTGCATAACAAGAAATGATATATATGTATAGACAAATAGTTAATACATTATCTTAATTTTTACTAACAATTACATATATTTGACTTTCACGAAAATTGTCATTCAAAAGATTTATGTGACGTTATTTGCAATCAAGTACAACTTTACTTTAACGGCCATAGTATAAAGTAATGTTATTTAATTTTTCAGCACACTTTTACGACATTTATTGCGATGGTGAAAATATAGTTTGAAATATTTATTTCCTGACATATTATTTTAAATACTAGGATTACAATCACAAATGATTGAATGAATTTGAATAGCTCCGTTAAAACCGTTACTTTCGTAACTATTCTATCACAGATTTTTTACCCGTGCATTAATGTAGTGAGTAGGGTGATTTTTAAATTAAATTATTGTAATAATATTGTTAACGTTATCTGTTGGATAATAACTGCTATCTCTTTTTTTACAACCTATAGTCGACTCATATGCAAATTATTAATTATTGTTAAATTGTTAAAATACCGTTTTCAGGTTTTGAAAATATTCTTTAGGCCGTCAGCATATTATGATTCGAATCGATATTGGGCACTGGAAAAGTCTTAACATCCTTGACGTTATTTCTGAATCAATTTTTGATGATTATATTGCCAGTTTAATAAAACGTGCAGTTTTCCGGCCTCTTCCGCGTGCACAGTCTTTTGCTTGTGTTCTTTGCTTTTAAACCACGTGGTTGTGATCATGAGATTGCACCTTCTACCGTTTTTCTAATATTATTTCAATTAATTTCTTTGATGCATGTTATCTCCAAGTTATAATGGTTGTATTTCAAAACCTAAAATTCCAATCTTATACATTTCAATATATATATATTGAAATCAATATGAAAATAATAAAGAACTATAATATTTAAAAAGGTTTAACAATAAGTGAGAAAAATTCTTTATAATAGATGACTTTTCTGAACTTTATTTCAAACATTTAAACAATAGCAATTACTGTAAAGAAATAAATAAATTTTTAAAACATATAAGTTTTTGCAGACATACACATGAATTTCGTTATTTAGGAAATGATAGGCCATAAAATCATATATGCCCGAAACTTTTATTTAAAAAAAAACATCCCGAATTTCATTTGTTCGTCTCTAAACACTGGGTTTTTAAAATATTATTGTAAATATATAGTTTTATAAAATTTATTCATGATTATAGATTTATATATAATAAGTTTGAAATTTAGTTCATTTCATATAATTCTATAAATTAGAAGCTTCAGTAAATTTGTATAAACAATGCTAAAATAATAACTATCTAAATGTAAGTAGCTATATATATATTTCTTATAAGTAGCTTTATTTTTTTTACAAAGTTGACTCAATTTCCTGTTGCTAGTTTTTTGTCTAATATATGCGATTGAATTTGGCTAAGCCAAAACATATGAATTAATAAACATACAAACTATATAAATTTAAATCTGTGTTGTATGAATTGAAATAATTATGGTATATGTATATGTTTTTATGTGCGCATGCCTTACATTTTGAAATAAAAAACAATATTAATGATATGTAACTACAATAGATTTTTCACATTTTTTTCAATACAATGAATATGTACTTTTTGTTTAAACCCTTTGCAGCGTTCTTTTTTATATCTTAAATGACATACTTTTATCTATAAAAATTATCAAGTAGTAATAAGTAACATTTCAAAAATCGTTTCATTCAAATAATTTCCATTTTTATTTCGGCTGTATAAGTCACTTGTAAGGGATTATTTGATCAAATTTGATTGATTGAGTGTATTATATGTACAATGTAGTTCAGCGTAACATTCTATATATACAAGTTCTGGGTCGATTAGTAATCCATGGCACTGCTATAACTATAAGTGTAGTGTAGAAAAAATAATGTGAAACTCCAATGTTTTAAATAAGTTCTTCATTGACTGAACTATTCTGTGATTACATACATATATATTAAATAAATATATACTAAATTAACTAATTGTGAGAATTATGAACAAACAACATCCTTTTTTTCACTATTTAATAATTATTTTAAATTACACAAACGTTTTGAGACTCAATTCTCTCATCATCAGTGTAATAAATTTAAATTAAATCACTAAAATATAGATAGATCAGCATGTGTGTGTTCTCTAATGTACTACTCATACCTTACTGGTGTAAGTCATGTAGTGTATCACCTGGTACATGGAGCACCAGTTAAGCATGAGTACTACAAAAGATAATATTCTGTTCTATATTTCAGTGATTTTATTTAAATTTATTGCACTGATGATGAGACAAACTGAGTCTCGAAACAATTGTATAAATTAAAATAATTAATAAAAAGTGCAAACATAAGAATGTTATTTGTTCATAAAACTTAGTTAATTTAATATTATATATATATATATATATATATATATATATATATATAATATACAAAATAATACACATAACATTTTTTTCAATGACGTAACCTGGAAGGCACAAAGATATCATCATTTCATAGGCAAGAATGAGTTGATAGGTCAAATTACAATTTTGCAGTTATATTTCTAAAACTATCCTACATTTAAATAATAATTTATAAAAGCTATTTTAAGAAAATATTTCAAATCAATTTTTACATAAAGTTTTATGTATTTATTGCAGCATGTTTATTATAGACCTTTTAAAGTAGTTACTTTCTTAATTATTATTTACAACAAATATTAGCACTAGCCGTAGTATTTTATTTCTTACACCCATATATATATATATATATATATATATATATATATATACCCAGTAAGCACGCGACATCAGTGCAATAGTCGCACTGATGTCGCGCCGACGACATGAGACATCGCCGCGTAGTAGTCACGAATGTGTTATTGAGATGGATACTACACTTGAATCAACATCGCATTGCGATATCTCACTCGCGACCACCGTACGACATCTTAGCAATATCCAATTTTAGTATAAATGCAAGCATAATTTTTTTTACAGAATTAATAGACAATTTATTAGAAAAGCATTTATTTATTTATAATAATTACATATTATTGAAAGATTACAAATTGGTATGACAAACGTTTACAGATAATTCTATTTTAAAACAATCATAAATAACATATATCCTAATTTACAATTATAAATAAAATAATAATTTATATTTATATAATGATCCACATTACTCAATATATATATATATATATATATATATATATATATATATAAATAACAATGATGTGTAATCTTATGTATAACAAATTTTTGTACATATTTGAGGAATTACTTATACAGTAGAAACTCGATTTACAGGACTAACTGTTGTCAATAGGCATTTGGCTAAACAAAAATCCGGATAATCGAATGTATTAAGAATTATGTTGTGTATTTATTAAAAATAACAAGTACATACATAGACAACAACAAAAACAGTGTTTATTAAGAAACACTTTTTTTCGAATGTACATATATATTTTCTTAGATTACATCACATACATATACTAAACGGCAGCATTAATCATGCAAAAATTCAACTTGTAGGTATGTACATGTTGAATATTTGCATGTATATATAAATTGCTCGTGGTTTGTAGTTTGCATAACCGAAATCCAGATAAGCGAGTTTCTACTGTACATGGAACAGATATAATTTCTGACCCTATATCATTCTCCAGTCTTGACCTATTTACAATTGTGCTCTTCAAATATTGTCTTAACTAAAATAACTTCTTAGATCTGTCATCAGCTCCTAGGCGAAAAAGTATATGACTTGTCTCATCTCACTACCGTTTCATCGCACTTCATTATTCGTGAAGATTTTCTAAAAGAATGAACATAATATGTATCTATTAGGAAATGTTATATATATATATATATATATATATATATATATATATATATAGTACAAGAGACTTACAAATTCAAAAGACAAGTCCCCATCTTTACTGACTGTAATTCATCCACAAATTTAACAAGCGGGATTAACTCCGAATGCATTATTTTGAACCATCAATCTTCACGAAACGATCCCAAATATCATCATGTGTTTGATCTTGTAAAATTGACTGGATTTCTATCTTCAGTATCATTTTTCTATGACAATACAGCGGCGTGCTTTTTCTAACCTCTTCATTTGATGTATCGTTCATGTATCTTTCATAATACCATACGAATATCAAGTTAAGTAAACGTTAAATAAATTAATATAGTTTAATTAATACAGTTATATATATATATGATGTACTTACTTTTCCATTTTATTTCAATGCTAAGTTTACTAACAAGATAACGCACAAACACTCTTTGTTGACAACCGGCCATCTTTAATCCTAGATAATCCTACAGTTCATGTACCACAGTAGTGTTACCACATAACAAATTCACAAAATTCACAAGTTATTCATTTAATATTTGATATTTATTCCAAACAACATATAGAATTTGAACTAAGCATCTTTTGATAAATATTTTGTTTATTATTAGATTATTAAAAATATATATTTGCGGATAAAAAATTATTTTTGAGCATTTCTATTCAAACCTCGCGCCATCAGTAGAAGCATTTCGGGCAATACTTTTTTTTTTTTATTTATTTATACTTGAACATTTATTAAATTGAAATAATTTTAACAGAGATCAAAATAATTAGTACGTAATTTCGATTTTTATTTGATTTTATTTTTAAATAAAAATTTTGAAAAAATAAGACTTGAGATTTTTTAAAAAAATATGACTTTTTTGAAAAATTTAAATTTTTTTGTCTCGAAATTTTTTTGAAAATTTTGAATTTTTTTCAAAGCAATAATGCTACGCATTCAGAGAAAAAATACCGAAGCGCGTAAGCGCCGCGCCGCAGTATAACGTATAAACTTTAAAAATGTTAACAAAATGTATAATTATTATTAAAATTTCTAAAACACAAAATAATTTGATGTAACGGTTCTCTATCAATATAAATATAGCTTTTGATAGCCTTCATAAAAAACGACCGATCGGTATGTCACAATTGCAATTTTAAACGAACATCTACACCACATTGGTTTATTGTCACAGCGGGGATGTTGGCAGGGATTTATATAGAATATTGCTGCAACATCACGTGCTTACTGGGTATATATATATATATTCTTGAGTGTTAATTTGCAGCCAATCGCCGAAATAAAAGAAGAACACTCAAGAATATGTCTCAATGTTGAACAAAATAATATAAAAATTATATATGCAATATATATATATATATATATATATATATATTTATATTTATATAGCTATATATACATATATATATGGAATTGTAACATTATATTTCATTCAAAAAATATATAAAATCATTATAGCCAGTAATATTTCTTATAATACATATAAACATTTCATAAATAAATTATAAGCAAAAAATAAATAAAAATGCATTGCACAATTAAAACTTATTTGTTACTTCATAATCAGAAGCAGTTCATAATTATTTTTTGAATAAATACTGTGTTTACAAAAGAAGAATATATATGTTTCTTTTCAGCAAAGATATCTTTGCTTTGAATGTCATATATTAAGAATATAATTAATGAAAATTATTAAGTACTTTAATATTACTATAGCATTAACATATATTTTAACATTTTGCAATACAGACTTAGCTAAAATTATGTATCACTTATTAAAACAATTTAAACTACTATTGCAGGATTGCAAGCATTTCATCAGTCAAGAACATACTAATTTAATTAGTGTTTTATAATTTTAAAAAGTTTGTATCTTATCACAAATAGATTTTGATAGATCTATCTTTATGTTTATTAATGCTAAAATATATTATTTCTACACAAATAAAGACGTTGATTATTATAATATGCTTGCTAAAGTAATTGCTCATAATAATTTAGTTACAAATTGAAAAAAATATACATTGACCATATTTTCATATAGAAATAATTTTGATGACATAAATAAATTAATATGATTAACTATTTTTAAGTTAATTGTGTTTGAAATGTATTAACTATAGATATTTATGCAAATCATTTTGAAATGCAACATTTATGAAATTATGTTACGTAAATATTACATAACTTACCAAAACGGAGTTTTAATATTAAGCGGAGAAAACGCCAGCCATTGTTAAAATAGCCATATGTTATATGAACTTATAATTTTGTTCGTAACATAATAAGGTTTTTCCTGTGCTCAGCAATCTAAACATTTATGGTTTACTGATTGCATGTATGTATATATTTTATAAAATATTATAATTTTTATATACATTATTATATAAAAATCTATTGTATTTACATATTAGGTCTATATTTTTGGGGTTTTATTTTTCATATTTTTGTCTAAATTTTTGTTTCAAACTGTAGATTCACTGATCCGGTTTTGGTATAATGAAGACTCTCAAAAAATATTTTTTGTTTATACTAAAAGTAATCAGAGTAACATTTTATTGTAAGTTAGAATATGTATGTACATATAGGTATATTTATAGTTTTATTTCTATATTATTCATCTATACAGGCTTGTTTATTACTTATGGCGATAATTTTAGTGAATTAGTATCCTTAATTTCTGATGTTTCTGCGATGTTGGGTAAGGATACATTTGTTTGGCATCGAACAGTTTCAGGTAAATCTGCTGGATGTCTCTCCTTTTGTACAAATGAACTACCTGGTCCCAATTCAGCGACTGTTGGAGGAAATTTATTTCCATAATTATAAGGAACTGGTAAAGAATATGTCCCGCTTAAGTCAAAAGCTGCTGGTGATGGACTGTCACGTGACTCCGTAGGCGCCACGTAAACATCACCTGTTGTTGGAGATTCAGCCAAGCACATACCTTGAGAACAAATTCGATTTGCTAATTTAATGTTTTCTCAACATTTTAAGATCTTAATTTTCAATATTGCCCATAGGTTCATGGAATACGAAGCTTCAGCTATACATAGCCCGGTTAATTCAAACCTAAAATCAGGGTGAAGGTTATTATAATTCATAATTGGCTGTAACTTGGCAAAATGTTGAAGAAGAAGAAGAAGAAGGAGAAGATCAAGAGAATAACTCCCAGGAATAAAGTTAGTTTTATAATTACTGTCTTTATTTTACCAACCCAAATTCACATATATCATTTTGCAAGTGTTCCGAAACAAACAAAATCACAACATATCCGTGACTTAGGCACACTAGGAAAACCACGTAAAAAAACGAGCTAATCACACTACCTCGTAGATGGCTTTTAAACGTACTCTTCAAAAAGATATATCTTTAAAACAGTGGCTCTGAGCAAAAAAAGTATTGATGCATTTTTTGTAGATAATTTTATATCATACAATATTGTCTCACGTAATTTGCGATAAAACTGACCATTTAGCAAAAAATCCCAAAAGGGTTATTTTTTATTGTGTAATTTTTTAGCTCGCATCGGATCGATAAGGACTTTTAAAATTCTATTTATAATTATGTTTTTAAACAATTTTGCCTAGTTACAGTCCATTATGAATTATAGTAACCTTGAATACGTAAATTGACCGGGCTAACAAGCTATAAAGGATTTTAAAAGGGCTACAACAATATTTTAACCTGCTATGCACTCCAGTTAACGCACTGATATCGAATAAAAAAAAAACTATTTGAAGAATATTGCAGTAACAGGTCGATTGTTTATGAGAACTATTCACACTACAATGATGTATGGCATTGTGACTTTATGGCAAATTGCTGGAACTTACCGTACCGTAATGCAATATTCGAGGAATATTAAATGTTTTCAAATAAATTATTATAAACACTGTAACTTATATATTTTTACAAAAAACTAAAAAACAAAATTTAATCAATCGAATTTAAAATGAAGGACGTTGTCTAATATTTATAAGAATTATATAAATTGAATTACAAAGTTAAAATTAATATTTAAAGTATATATGTGAGCTTTAGAACTTTAGATAGAATAAAATTAAAATCTGATTATTTTCGATACACAAAAATTTTTTTTGAAAAAGAAATTTGATTTTTTCCCCCAAAAGCATTTGTTTTGTCAACACAAGCAGAAAGTGTTTTGAATCATTCAAATCGGATGCTTAGTTCTCTTAAAAACTGGCTGGACCTGCCTTTGCCAAAAACTAATCTCCCATCAATAGGAATCGAATGCCTTTTAGCCATTCAAATCGGTTGATCTGTGCGCCAAAAAATGTGAACAAAAAATTGTATCCATACATACATACATCCATTTTTTTCCGAGGTATTCCAAAGTGTTCAGAAACTTTCAAAACGTGAAGAAATGCTAAATTTAAATTTAGATTTTTGGACGATTACAATAATTTACCCTATGTAAAGTTAAAAGATTCACTTGACTGTCTGTGACATAATTTTCGTTTAATATGAATATCTTGCCTTCTGAACATAAACTTTGTGATAATTTTCCACCAATTAAACAAAACAAAAACTCAAAGAATATTTCTTTGTCTTTCATAATATGCTTTATCGAGAAACACATGCTTTTAACAATAATAAATATTCATCCAGGAAAAAGTGGCGATCATCATCTTATGTAACCATAGTCACTTCGGCAGCCTGGTTTCTTTAACGCCTAACATTCTTTATATCTCGGGAACAGTTTTTTTTTACCTTCAACAATGGTATAGAAAAAAGAAATATATAAATATGCACGTTCCGTAACGGTTAAAACAAAAAATAACTAGTGGGTGCATGGCATCGTACCTTAAGGCAAATTTGCTGGAACTTACCGAAAACTAAATTATTGAAAAAATACTTTTTAACTTTGAAAAAATAAGATTCTTGATTAATTATGAAAGTTTTGAAAAAATTGACTTTTTTGAAAAATTGGTAATTTTAAATATTTTATTTTTTTGTTTTTTGATTTAATTTGAAAATTTTGAACATTTTACTTTTTCATTGGATCTCCGGAGACGCTGGACCTGCCTTTACAAAAATTTAAACAGTTGTTCAATCGTCAATACAAGTAAAATGTTTTTTTTAATTTTTTAAACCGGACACTACGTTATCTCAAAAACTAAAATATCATTTTTGGCACTTTGCTTTCTATTTTCTGCACTCTTTGCTCCGTATCTCCGAAACGGCTAGACTTGCCTTCGCCAAAACTAATCAGCACGTTAATTATTCAAATCCGTTGATTCGTGTTCGCAAAATCGTCGACGCAAATTGTATCCGCGCACATTACACATACACACACCATATACATCAATTTTTCAATTTAAGGTATGCCAAAATGTTGAGAAATCTTGAAACGCAAAAATATAGAAAAATTTTCATTTTCGATTTTTTGCGATACTATAAACTTACCCTACGGGAAGTTAAAAATGTAATCTTTGATGCTCTCAGAAGAAACATACTAAATCAAAACGAGATGAAATTTGATAAAAATTCAAATAACGCGGAAAATTCAAATGTATATATATATATATAATATATATAAATTTATAATATACTATTAATTTAAACTTATTTGCTGCTCTTACCTGATCTCACCAAGAGACTGGAATGATGCACTTCAGCTTCTGACATATATCGTTGCCGTTGCGCTATAGTTACCTAAAAATTATATATAACTTTATTTTAATGAATGTACACATACACATTTGAATTACATTTTACTTGATCGAGTGGAAATTATTTAGAAAAAAGTTATAGGCGTCTAACATATGTGTCACTATGCATTACTTACTAGATTAATATAACATATTGACTCTATATTATTAGACATTATTAGTTACATGAAACAATGATCAAAGTACCAATGCATTAAGTATTTATTTTAATTTATTTAACAACTTTGACATCAATTAAAAGTTTCATTATTCTCGGTAAATATTCATTATATTATTATAACCATTACATCTGTATATCTATAAATCTATAACTTACCCATAACGTGGGATCCAGAGTACTCGCTTGTGGAGTTAACATTATTTTATTTAAAGTACAATATTTGTGCAATTGATCTTTGTATTCAGAAACATCTTTATGATATGATGAGTTGTCGTTGGGAAATAGTTCGGTTTTTGTTGAATTTGACAAATTTTGATTATTTAAACATAACAAATCTGCTTCATCTCTAACTTGTAGAACTGATGATTCCTCATCAACCAGTGCAATCTTGTCGTTGCCTTGAAATCTTTCATTATTTAATAATTGTCTATCTGTAGAATGAGTATTATCTCTGAATACAACAGTCCTGATCACTCCTCGAATGTGCTCATCAGGCCAAACTCCTAATAATATACGTTGTGGTCTTCCGCGACCTTTTGGCCTGTTTAATAGAAACAAAAACCTATTAAAATAGTGAAGGAAAAAAATAAAAATCAGATAAGTTATATAAAAACTTAATTTAATTGCTAATAATAATAATAAAAAAATAATAATGGGTGGTACTGCCCTAGGTCAGGTCTGTGGGCCGAGTTAAACTTCAACACGATTCTGCAAAGAATAGTGTGAGAGAGTTGCTATTTCGCAGTGACAGAAAATGGGATTATTTTCAATTGGAAACATATTTTTGCTCTATATTTTCAATTGAAAATAGATATCGCTGCCGCCCGATTACGCCATGGAGCACCCCGCACCATCAATCCATTACGACAATTTTTTTGTACGCGGTAATTTTATTTGAAGCAATTCTACATTTAACATCACTCATATTTGTGCAAATTGTAATTCAAAAAACAATAAGTATTATTTTTAACTGAACGGTGTAAATATTAGTATAAGATATTAAAAAAATGTAGATGTGGGTACAGGACAACGTCTGCCGGGTCATCTAGTATATATATAAATATATATATATATATATATATATATAATATTAAATACAAATTGGCAACAAATAATTACCTCAAATCATTGCCTCCATCTGCAGAAGGTCCTAACATATTATGCACCCGATTCGCGTACAGGACAAATGTTGGATATGGAATATCATACTTTCGTGCAGCTTGGGATAAACTTAGTCCTTGTTTTAGAACACTAAAAATGGCCTCAGCCATTGTTTCAGGACGCCAAGACTTTAATGGACCTCGTTCTCTAAATCTTAAATTATGAAGTAGAGATTGCTGATTGGTATTCCAACATTTTTGCCATAATGATTGCAGTTGATACTGATAACTATCTGTAAACATGAAGAGTAAATATAAACTAATTCAAATTAATGTAACCCCAATATCAGAAAATTAAAACAAGATACATAAGCTGAAATTGTTTCACGACAGAGTATAGTTTTAAAATATACTATAATTAAATTCATTAATGTAATATTGAAAAAATTAAGCTGATTTTTAGGAGTTTAAAGGTAAAATTAAATGAACTTCTTAGAAGAGAAATTGTTTACTATTGTATACTATTAATTAGTGGACTAATTTCACAAAATAGTAATAGATTATCGTACATACCAGCTATGGACGAAGTAGATGCACCCAGCCAAGCTTGAGAGCTTTCCAGCAGTTTGGCCTAGAACAAAAAATACTCTTTATTTTTCAATAATATATAATATTTCTAATTTTGAAAAATGAATTATAGCATGTTCCATATTATGACAAAATAAAGCTAAAAAAATATGCCATTCAAAAATATTTAAAATTACAATGTAATGGCGTGTGTATGGCGTGTGTATGGCGAAGTATCAGTACATTTGGTTTTACAAAAAATAGTTGAAATAATACACTTGAATTGGCATTTTCTAATCAAGTAATAAATATCAGCAAAAAAAAATTATTATAATTTAACATCTAGTAACAATAATGAACAATAACATAAATTTAAATAAAAAAGAGTACAAAATAAAGGATAAAAATGATATCCATAGTATGATAATTTCATATGAAACTAGTGGGGTGGGTGGCATCGTGCCTTAAGGCAAATTGCTGGAACTTCCCGTACCGTAACGAAATGTTCGAGGAATACTGAATGTTTTCAAATAGATTATTATAAATATTGTAACATTGTCTAATATTTATAAGAATTATATAAACTGAATTGCAAAGTTGAAATTATTTGTTTCAACAAAAAACTAAAAAAAAAAAAAAAAAAAAAAAAAAAATGGAACAAAATTTTTTTTTTCCAAAATCAATTATTTTGTTAAGACAAACAGAAAGTTTTTTGAATCATTCAAATCGGACGCTTAGTTCTCTCAAAAACTGCCATTTTTTACATATTTAGCTCCGTATCTTCGAAATGGCTGGGCCTGCCTTTGCCAAAAACTAATCAGCTCTTTTCCCTATCAATAGGAATCGAATGTTTTTTGAACCATTCAAATCGGTTGATCCGTGCGCCCTAAAACGTGACTGGAAATTTGTATCCACACATACATACACACACACACATACACACACACACACACACACACATCCATTTTTTCTGAGGTATGCCAAAATGTTCAGAAACCTTCAAAACGTCGAGAAATGTAAAAATTTTCAATTCCGATTTTCGGCCCATTACAATAACTTACCCTACGGGAAGTTAATAAAACCATATAATAATAATAATAAAATTAATAAATAATAAAAATAAAATTTCTGAATAATAAAAATAATACTAGAAAAACAATAAAGTGTAATAAAAACAATAAGTGACAGATAATAATAAATATAACAAAATAACAATATTACTATAGGTTTGTATCTGGGGTTTTGTATAATCTTTTCCATCGCCTAGAAGAAATTACACAGGTCCACAAAAATTGTCTGTATTTAGTGTGTGACATATGTTTTCCAATGTACCGCTAATCACAAATCTAATGTCAAAAACGGAAAAAATAATTTATCTTTAATTCCTGATTCTTTGACACCGAACAGTTTTAGGCAAATCTGCTGTCTCTTCTTTTGTTCAAATGAACTTCGTGGTCCTATTTCAGCGACTACTGGAGATCTTGACTGATGAATCTCAAATTATGTTTGCAAATTATTGCTGGAAGGCCAGGTCGTTGCACAGGTCATTTAACAAGAAAAGGGCCAAGAAACGACATAAATTCTAGGATTTTATACATCATGCACAAAAATTTCAAGATCGGAGACTGTTATGTTATCACAAAATTTAAGATCAACTTGATTATTCAATCAATCAATTTGACGATAATCTAATCGAGATTTATAGAAAGAAACTCGTGATCCACCCAGATGCTGCCGAACTATATTAAAAAAGGTGCCGATTGTTGGTGGAAGGACCAGATATACTTGTTGGCTATATCAGACCAATATATTAAAAAGATAATAGATAGTTTTAGTTGTTGTTTATTAAAATATATTATTAGTTTGATTGTTGAATATATACATATTACAAGACTTATTGCTACTTTGAATGTTGGAATATACTATACATACATACTATATATAATAGTGTGTATGTATAGTATATATACTGATATTAATTACATGAAAATTGAGTTAATACTAATTGACAAAGATAATTTTTATATTATTTTTTACGACTTTTATTCTTTTGCGACTTGCCATTACATATTTGACCAATCAAATATTATTTATGATATAGTTGGGTTGAGGAGTTCAAGGAATTCTAATTTTTCGGAAAAGAGGATTAATGATTGGTGAAGGGTTTATAGACAGGACGCATTACAATGAAGGAAAAATATAAAAAGTAATAAATGGATTAGGCTGTATAATGCTTATACTGTATGAAAAGTATTAAAATATATTTATAGGATTTGCTTAGAACAGGATTGTGCTTAAGGCGTTAACAGAGATTTTGTCGTTTCTTTTGATTTTTTTTTTGCAGTTCAATCCACAATTCTGACATTAGATTTGTGCTTAAAATACATTGAAAAACACTCCCAACAAAGGCAACTTTTTTGTGTACATGTGCCATTCTTATCGAAAAAATATTAAAAGAAAAAAGAACTTATATTGGTGCGTTCGTAATCATAAGTAGCGTTGATATCCATTTCTACCGGAGAATATAGACCCAAAGATGTGAAAATTCACAATTAGAAGTATCTAATATATATTTCAGTAAGAGAAAGGTCAATACCATTGAGTTGCATTCATATAAAGCTAGGCCGCATAAAATACACCATGACAGCTCATAAAACTTTAAGAATTACTGTGATGATTATTCAAACGATTTTAATAAAACTAAGAACAAAAATTATGTTATAATAATTTGTAACACGTCGTTACCACTATTTTGTTGAAACAGTATAGTGTTATAATTTTAAAAATTCTGCTTAGCAGGTTTATTAATTAATTCTCGATAGCAAAAGTTCTTACAAATTGCATCATTTATTATATCGCATTTTAAAAATAGACAAAACATTGATTGCAATAAAATTTAGAATATAATTTAAATGTAGAGCATGGTCCAATAACTTGATGAGCGAAACAGAATTGTATTTAGTTTAAAAATTGTCCCGTTGTTGACATGAAATTCTAAGTCAATGTATAACGCGTTCAGACGTTTCCGTTTTCGAAATAAACATGAACGAAAAGCAAAATTAGCATTCGCATATATACAAATACCTTTTCTAATTTTTATTCCACAGCGGATGTTAAAAACGTAAATTTATTTGTTCCAGAAGAGTTTATAGTTATAACAGTGATGTCAACTCATTGTCAGATGATTAATTGAATCTTAGAAAATACAATGCAGTTCAAAAACAATTGTCTAAATTGTGCATACTTAAGAATTGTGTGCATTATGCATTGTTTCAATGTTAAATGTTTATAAGTAACTTGTTTTGCCATAAATGTCAATGATCTGTATTTGAGCCATTCTTACTTTGTTTAAGACCATTATGCTTTATGATTTGTTTAAGATCCATTATGATATTTCTGATTTGTTTTGATTCTGGATATGTTGCAACTTTATTGTTAGAGTCAACTGAGTTATATATATATATATATATATATATATATACATATACAGTAGAACTCCAATTATCCGAACTCCGACTATCCGAACTCCGACTATCCGAATCGCCGATTATCCGAATCACTTTCAGAAAAAAATTGTCCAAAAAAAGTCAAAGTGCGCTATTATTCTTCCACCAGCAAAACCAGTGTAGGCACATTGTTTGTTTTGATTTGACGGAGATGTTTACAAAACAATGATTTTTATTTCTAAACTTGTACATAAGTACATTTTATATATATTTAAAACATGTGAAAATGTCATGTTTCTTTCATTTAATTCAATAAAAAGATAGTGCAATATCAAAACGTAACTTTTTTTCTCTCCAATGGCAATTTTAAAAACAAACTCCGATTATCCGAATGGGTTCCGGTCCCCATTAATTCGGATAATTGGAGTTCTACTGTATATATAATTCCGCGTTATAGTAAATGATATCAAACACAACATCACTACCCATTTTCACTTGAAAATATCGATTAAAATATATTTCCATTTCCAAAAATCCTTTACCAATTTTACTGCAACAAGTTAAAATAATATATTATCAGTAATAAAAAAAATTAAATACAGATAGGCCAGCCATTGAGTTGCATTCCCAAGAGCAAGGTTGTTTAAGAGAAGTATCAAAACGAAAATGCAATACCGAAAAAATTCAATATCGGTGAAAAAAAACAATAATGCCGGTATTATTATTATTTAAAAAAATGTGAACAAAGTTGTAAGTTACTTATATTACATATATGCGAAATAAAACTAAACTAGTAGGGTGGGTGGCATCGTGCCTTAAGGCAAATTGCTGGAACTTCCCGTACCGTAACGAAATGTTCGAGAAATATTGAATGTTTTCAAATAGATTATTATAAATATTGTAACATTGTCTAATATTTATAAGAATTATATAAACTAAATTACAAAGTTAAAATTATTTGTTTAATGTATATTAGAACTATAGTCAGAATTAAAAATAAAATCTGAATTATTTTCGATATACAAAAAATTAAAAAAAAAAAAAAAAAAAAAAAAAAAAAAAAAAAAAAATAGGACAAAATTTTTTTTCCAAAATCAATTATTTTGTTAAGACAAGCAAAAAGTTCTTTGAATCAATTGAATCGGACGCTTAGTTCTCTCAAAAACTGCCATTTTTTGTACATTTAGCTGTATCTCCGAAATGGCTGGGCCTGCCTTTGCGAAAAACTAATAACCCCTTCTCCCAATCATTACTAATTGAATGTTTTTTAGTTCATTCAAATCTGATGCTCCGTTCTCTCAGAAACTCGATTTCTATTTTCTGCACTCTTTGCTCCTTATCTCCGTAATTGCTGGACCTGCCTTTGCCAAAAACTAATCAGCACATCTCCTTATCAATAGGAATCGAATGTTTTTTAAACCATTCAAATCGGTTGATCCGTACGCCCGAAAACGTGGGCGAAAATTTGTATCCATACATACAACACACACACACACACACACACACATCCATTTTTTCTGAAGTATGCCAAAACGTTCAGAAACCTTCAAAACGTCAAGAAATGTAAAAATTTTCAATTCCGATTTTCGGCCCATTACAATAACTTACCCTAAGGGAAGTTAAAAATAAAAACCTAGAATAAAAGATAAACGTGTCGACTAGATATGTTTCAATACCGATATTCTTATGGTAAGTATCGGTATTAATACCGCCAAAAATTTAGACAGTATACCGGTTTAATTTATTAATGCCTACACATTGCAAAAAACGCCACAAATCCAAAAAAAATGATATTTATAAACATCTTCAAGGCCTACATTCGGTGTTTTATGATATTGAATTTTTTAAAGACCTACTTATATCCAATATGATTTTGAAGAAATAATTAATAGATGAAAAATGACTTTTAACTACTTTCTACGGTCACAAGGAAAAGTCATTGCAATTGTGTTTAACTAGTCTTGATATAATACTTTTGTGATGACTAAAATAAATTCCTATAATTGTTTCATAGTTTTAAACAACTGATATTGGACTATCATTAAACTTTATAAATTAATTTTGAATAAACCCCCAAGTAATTTTATAAATAAATTAAAATGTATGGTATAATATCACCATTCAATATCAAACTCACCAAGCAATACTTTACTCAATGATACTGGGTCATTCAGCGGAACGAAAGTATAATAGTTATAATTAAGTTAATTATAGTTTTTGAACAGGATGATAGTTAAATAATCTCCGTTTACTTAAGTTTGAAAAATATTGTTAATCAACATAGGTTATATTTTAATTTTAAATCAATTAACACGTGTTACAAATATACATATACAGATGCTCTCACACCTTTATAACGATTTTAAAACCCTTGCTTATTGCATTCCTTGTAAATTGCCGAATACAAAACAAACAAAAAAAATAACTGCTTGTGATACTTATAATTTCTTTTCGAAACTAATTGGTTTTTGTAGTAAGTAAATTTTCCACACGCTGTTTGGTTTTTTCACATTTTTGTATAAGGATAAACCGGAGAACAAAGGCCCATTTTAACTTTGAGTAATTATATTATATCGTAAAATAATTTTTTTTAAATGCCCTTTTCATGGTCACTTAAAAAAATCATGAAGATCGCACAACATTGGTATGAGACTTTGTCAGTAGAATTCATCATGAGATTTGGAATAACTACTAATTTAATTTATATATTGCGAAATTGTCTTTTTCAACCCGTTTTACATGTTTATTTACTATTTTCTTATTGTGTTCACCTCGCCAAGGTCTAGGCGGTCCCTAACTTAAAACAGTAATTTATTTCATAAAACAATTAATTAGCATAATTAATAATTTAATAAATAATTTCATATTTGACATAATGATTTTTTTCCTAGATCACATAACTCATTTGTTAGACACATAATGAGATATATGCCCATTACACATATTAGTCGATAAAAATCTTTTTGGTCAAATCAGTTATATAGATGATTTTTGTGAAAAATGCGCCCATTAAATTTGCGTTTTCGGTTGAAAAAATCAGATGGTAATAATTCTAACTGTTCACCCCCTGTATGTCCCGTTTTGCCCGATAATTCTATAATTAGAAACTAACTGGGAATTATGCTGAACATAGTTCAATATTGGTTGTATGATACGTGTTATGTGTTGTGATATAGGTAACCTGGGTTTAGACAGTATAATTACTGAAAGTTAAACTGGACCTTTGTGCTCAGCCCTAAAAATTTTTGAATGATTTTTTTTATGTTGACAGATATCATGGTCCTAAAGAACAGTCTAAAATTTTAGGGCTCTCCGGGCCTTGAAATTTTTTTAAAAATTCGTAGAAGTTTGAAAGAATATGATAATCAAAATTTGTGCCAAAGTCGTTTTTGTAATGTGACAAGTCAAAATTTGAATTTCACAAATTTAGAAGCCATTCGATAAGAAGGCGCTGCAATTAGGTTTAAGAAAAGATCGGCCAAATCATTAGAAATGTCTTTGGAATTAGCATAAAAGTAAATGAGCAGTCTACAGAACTTCTCTAGTTGTGTAAAAAAGGTAACCATTACGTATGTAAATGATATACATATGTAATCGTGTCTACAGCAGATGCTTACTATTTTACAAAATAATTTATTAAGTTTCTTAAAAAATGTTTTGACGTTTTTCATGAAAATTGACAAAGCGTTAAAGTTTATGAACTAAAAATAGTCTTACAATAATTGCTTGATTTACATAAATTCATTAATATTTGCAATAATAAGCTACAATATTAGAACATACAAACAAACACGTGTCTATGCACTAAAATTAATATAATTATAGATAATTTAAATGT
>NW_020537646.1:40972271-41014029 GCF_003426905.1 Ctenocephalides felis | reverse complement strand
AAAAAAAATATTACAAAACAAATGTTGTAAGAATTTTATGATAAAAATAATAACTATTGAAAAACTATAATAAAAGTAATTGATTTTCTAAAATTAAACGACTTGACGCTTGTTGCAAGTTTATAATGTTTTAATAACTACCTGGCCGCCATGTTTTCAACTCATTGCAAAATCAGTTGATTTTCAACTAGTTATTTGAATTGATTCATTAACAAAGAAAAAACGGTTGAATATAACCGTTAGTTGATTCAACCAATAATCAATAACAAATTATCAATAAGTAATAACAACTGTTTTAGATATTTTAGAATAATTATTATAAATACTGTATTCTCTTTTTTTCTGTGACTATAAATTTTATCATATATATATATATATACTTATATATATATATATATATATATATATATATATAAATATATATATATATATATATATATATATATATATAGAACTTATATATGTGCTTATTTTGGGCGACGGACTTTATTATATAATAAAGTTTATGTATATAAATTTTATATGCAAGTATAACACAAACAGTATACTTTTTGAATCACTTTAATCGGATGCGCCGTTCTGTCAAAAACTCCTATTCTTTGCACTTTTTGCACTAATATCACTAGACCTGCCTACAAAAAATGTGATAAATTCACTCAATCAATATGAATCAAATGTTTTTTGAAGCATTCAAATCGAACGTATTATTCTCTAAAGAACTGTTTGTTTGCTTTCCCAAACTTCTGAACCTACTCTTGTCGAAAACTCAGCACGTTTATTTATCTATGGTGAATTTATTTTTAAAATATGCTAGCAGTTGAAAATGCTAAATCTGAATATTCATTGACTAAGTCGATTATATTCATATTTTGCATAACAAGAAATGATATATATGTATAGACAAATAGTTAATACATTATATTAAGATAATTAATTAATAAAGAATTTTTACTAACAATTACTTATATTTGACTTTCACGAAAATTGTCATTCAAAAGATTTATGTGACGTTATTTGCAATCAAGTACAACTTTACTTTAACGGCCATAGTATAAAGTAATGTTATTTAATTTTCAGCACACTTTTACGACATTTATTGCGATGGTGAAAATATAGTTTGAAATATTTATTTCCTGACATATTATTTTAAATACTAGGATTACAATCACAAATGATTGAATGAATTTGAATAGCTCCGTTAAAACCGTTACTTTCGTAACTATTCTATCACAGATTTTTTACCCGTGCATTAATGTAGTGAGTAGGGTGATTTTTAAATTAAATTATTGTAATAATATTGTTAACGTTATCTGTTGGATAATAACTGCTATCTCTTTTTTTACAACCTATAGTCGACTCATATGCAAATTATTAATTATTGTTAAATTGTTAAAATACCGTTTTCAGGTTTTGAAAATATTCTTTAGGCCGTCAGCATATTATGATTCGAATCGATATTGGGCACTGGAAAAGTCTTAACATCCTTGACGTTATTTCTGAATCAATTTTTGATGATTATATTGCCAGTTTAATAAAACGTGCAGTTTTCCGGCCTCTTCCGCGTGCACAGTCTTTTTGCTTGTGTTCTTTGCTTTTAAACCACGTGGTTGTGATCATGAGATTGCACCTTCTACCGTTTTTCTAATATTATTTCAATTAATTTCTTTGATGCATGTTATCTCCAAGTTATAATGGTTGTATTTCAAAACCTAAAATTCCAATCTTATACATTTCAATATATATATATTGAAATCAATATGAAAATAATAAAGAACTATAATATTTAAAAAGGTTTAACAATAAGTGAGAAAAATTCTTTATAATAGATGACTTTTCTAAACTTTATTTCAAACATTTAAACAATAGCAATTACTGTAAAGAAACAAATAAATTTTAAAACATATAAGTTTTTGCAGACATACACATGAATTTCGTTATTTAGGAAATGATAGGCCATAAAATCATATATGCCCGAAACTTTTATTTAAAAAAAACATCCCGAATTTCATTTGTTCGTCTCTAAACACTGGGTTTTTAAAATATTATTGTAAATATATAGTTTTATAAAATTTATTCATGATTATAGATTTATATATAATAAGTTTGAAATTTAGTTCATTTCATATAATTCTATAAATTAGAAGCTTCAGTAAATTTGTATAAACAATGCTAAAATAATAACTATCTAAATGTAAGTAGCTATATATATATATATTTCTTATAAGTAGCTTTATTTTTTTTACAAAGTTGACTCAATTTCCTGTTGCTAGTTTTTTGTCTAATATATGCGATTGAATTTGGCTAAGCCAAAACATATGAATTAATAAACATACAAACTATATAAATTTAAATCTGTGTTGTATGAATTGAAATAATTATGGTATATGTATATGTTTTTATGTGCGCATGCCTTACATTTTGAAATAAAAAACAATATTAATGATATGTAACTACAATAGATTTTTCACATTTTTTTCAATACAATGAATATGTACTTTTTGTTTAAACCCTTTGCAGCGTTCTTTTTTATATCTTAAATGACATACTTTTATCTATAAAAATTATCAAGTAGTAATAAGTAACATTTCAAAAATCGTTTCATTCAAATAATTTCCATTTTTATTTCGGCTGTATAAGTCACTTGTAAGGGATTATTTGATCAAATTTGATTGATTGAGTGTATTATATGTACAATGTAGTTCAGCGTAACATTCTATATATACAAGTTCTGGGTCGATTAGTAATCCATGGCACTGCTATAACTATAAGTGTAGTGTAGAAAAAATAATGTGAAACTCCAATGTTTTAAATAAGTTCTTCATTGACTGAACTATTCTGTGATTACATACATATATATTAAATAAATATATACTAAATTAACTAATTGTGAGAATTATGAACAAACAACATCCTTTTTTTCACTATTTAATAATTATTTTAAATTACACAAACGTTTTGAGACTCAATTCTCTCATCATCAGTGTAATAAATTTAAATTAAATCACTAAAATATAGATAGATCAGCATGTAAGTGTGTTCTCTAATGTACTACTCATACCTTACTGGTGTAAGTCATGTAGTGTATCACCTGGTACATGGAGCACCAGTTAAGCATGAGTACTACAAAAGATAATATTCTGTTCTATATTTCAGTGATTTTATTTAAATTTATTGCACTGATGATGAGACAAACTGAGTCTCGAAACAATTGTATAAATTAAAATAATTAATAAAAAGTGCAAACATAAGAATGTTATTTGTTCATAAAACTTAGTTAATTTAATATTATATATATATATATATATATGTATATAATATACAAAATAATACACATAACATTTTTTTCAATGACGTAACCTGGAAGGCACAAAGATATCATCATTTCATAGGCAAGAATGAGTTGATAGGTCAAATTACAATTTTGCAGTTATATTTCTAAAACTATCCTACATTTAAATAATAATTTATAAAAGCTATTTTAAGAAAATATTTCAAATCAATTTTTACATAAAGTTTTATGTATTTATTGCAGCATGTTTATTATAGACCTTTTAAAGTAGTTACTTTCTTAATTATTATTTACAACAAATATTAGCACTAGCCGTAGTATTTTATTTCTTACACCCATATATATATATATATATATATATATATATATATATATATATATATATTCTTGAGTGTTAATTTGCAGCCAATCGCCGAAATAAAAGAAGAACACTCAAGAATATGTCTCAATGTTGAAGAAAATAATATAAAAATTATATATGCAATATATATATATATATATATATATATATTTATATTTATATAGCTATATATACATATATATATGGAATTGTAACATTATATTTCATTCAAAAAATATATAAAATCATTATAGCCAGTAATATTTCTTATAATACATATAAACATTTCATAAATAAATTATAAGCAAAAAATAAATAAAAATGCATTGCACAATTAAAACTTATTTGTTACTTCATAATCAGAAGCAGTTCATAATTATTTTTTGAATAAATACTGTGTTTACAAAAGAAGAATATATATGTTTCTTTTCAGCAAAGATATCTTTGCTTTGAATGTCATATATTAAGAATATAATTAATGAAAATTATTAAGTACTTTAATATTACTATAGCATTAACATATATTTTAACATTTTGCAATACAGACTTAGCTAAAATTATGTATCACTTATTAAAACAATTTAAACTACTATTGCAGGATTGCAAGCATTTCATCAGTCAAGAACATACTAATTTAATTAGTGTTTTATAATTTTAAAAAGTTGTATCTTATCACAAATAGATTTTGATAGATCTATCTTTATGTTTATTAATGCTAAAATATATTTATTTCTACACAAATAAAGACGTTGATTATTAATATGCTTGCTAAAGTAATTGCTCATAATAATTTAGTTACAAATTGAAAAAAATATACATTGACCATATTTTCATATAGAAATAATTTTGATGACATAAATAAATTAATATGATTAACTATTTTTAAGTTAATTGTGTTTGAAATGTATTAACTATAGATATTTATGCAAATCATTTTGAAATGCAACATTTATGAAATTATGTTACGTAAATATTACATAACTTACCAAAACGGAGTTTTAATATTAAGCGGAGAAAACGCCAGCCATTGTTAAAATAGCCATATGTTATATGAACTTATAATTTTGTTCGTAACATAATAAGGTTTTTCCTGTGCTCAGCAATCTAAACATTTATGGTTTACTGATTGCATGTATGTATATATTTTATAAAATATTATAATTTTTATATACATTATTATATAAAAATCTATTGTATTTACATATTAGGTCTATATTTTTGGGGTTTTATTTTTCATATTTTTGTCTAAATTTTTGTTTCAAACTGTAGATTCACTGATCCGGTTTTGGTAAATGAAGACTCTCAAAAAATATTTTTTGTTTATACTAAAAGTAATCAGAGTAACATTTTATTGTAAGTTAGAATATGTATGTACATATAGGTATATTTATAGTTTTATTTCTATATTATTCATCTATACAGGCTTGTTTATTACTTATGGCGATAATTTTAGTGAATTAGTATCCTTAATTTCTGATGTTTCTGCGATGTTGGGTAAGGATACATTTGTTTGGCATCGAACAGTTTCAGGTAAATCTGCTGGATGTCTCTCCTTTTGTACAAATGAACTACCTGGTCCCAATTCAGCGACTGTTGGAGGAAATTTATTTCCATAATTATAAGGAACTGGTAAAGAATATGTCCCGCTTAAGTCAAAAGCTGCTGGTGATGGACTGTCACGTGACTCCGTAGGCGCCACGTAAACATCACCTGTTGTTGGAGATTCAGCCAAGCACATACCTTAAGAACAAATTCGATTTGCTAATTTAATGTTTTCTCAACATTTTAAGATCTTAATTTTCAATATTGCCCATAGGTTCATGGGAATACGAAGCTTCAGCTATACATAGCCCGGTTAATTCAAACCTAAAATCAGGGTGAAGGTTATTATAATTCATAATTGGCTGTAACTTGGCAAAATTGTTGAAGAAGAAGAAGAAGAAGGAGAAGATCAAGAGAATAACTCCCAGGAATAAAGTTAGTTTTATAATTACTGTCTTTATTTTTACCAACCCAAATTCACATATATCATTTTGCAAGTGTTCCGAAACAAACAAAATCACAACATATCCGTGACTTAGGCACACTAGGAAAACCACGTAAAAAAACGAGCTAATCACACTACCTCGTAGATGGCTTTTAAACGTACTCTTCAAAAAGATATATCTTTAAAACAGTGGCTCTGAGCAAAAAAAGTATTGATGCATTTTTTGTAGATAATTTTATATCATACAATATTGTCTCACGTAATTTTGCGATAAAACTGACCATTTAGCAAAAAATCCCAAAGGGTTATTTTTTATTGTGTAATTTTTTTAGCTCGCATCGGATCGATAAGGACTTTTAAAATTCTATTTATAATTATGTTTTAAACAATTTTGCCTAGTTACAGTCCATTATGAATTATAGTAACCTTGAATACGTAAATTGACCGGGCTAACAAGCTATAAAGGATTTTAAAAGGGCTACAACAATATTTTAACCTGCTATGCACTCCAGTTAACGCACTGATATCGAATAAATAAAAAACTATTTGAAGAATATTGCAGTAACAGGTCGATTGTTTATGAGAACTATTCACACTACAATGATGTATGGCATTGTGACTTTATGGCAAATTGCTGGAACTTACCGTACCGTAATGCAATATTCGAGGAATATTAAATGTTTTCAAATAAATTATTATAAACACTGTAACTTATATATTTTTACAAAAAACTAAATAAACAAAATTTAATCAATCGAATTTAAAATGAAGGACGTTGTCTAATATTTATAAGAATTATATAAATTGAATTACAAAGTTAAAATTAATTATTTAAAGTATATATGTGAGCTTTAGAACTTTAGATAGAATTAAAATTAAAATCTGAATTATTTTCGATACACAAAAATTTTTTTTTGAAAAAGAAATTTGATTTTTTCCCCCAAAAGCATTTGTTTTGTCAACACAAGCAGAAAGTGTTTTGAATCATTCAAATCGGATGCTTAGTTCTCTTAAAAACTGGCTGGACCTGCCTTTGCCAAAAACTAATCTCCCTATCAATAGGAATCGAATGCCTTTTAGCCATTCAAATCGGTTGATCTGTGCGCCAAAAAATGTGAACAAAAAATTGTATCCATACATACATACATCCATTTTTTTCCGAGGTATTCCAAAGTGTTCAGAAACTTTCAAAACGTGAAGAAATGCTAAAATTTTCAATTTAGATTTTTGGACGATTACAATAATTTACCCTATGTAAAGTTAAAAGATTCACTTGACTGTCTGTGACATAATTTTCGTTAAATATGAATATCTTGCCTTCTGAACATAAACTTTGTGATAATTTTCCACCAATTAAACAAAACAAAAACTCAAAGAATATTTCTTTGTCTTTTCATAATATGCTTTATCGAGAAACACATGCTTTTAACAATAATAAATATTCATCCAGGAAAAAGTGGCGATCATCATCTTATGTAACCATAGTCACTTCGGCAGCCTGGTTTCTTTAACGCCTAACATTCTTTATATCTCGGGAACAGTTTTTTTTTTACCTTCAACAATGGTATAGAAAAAAAGAAATATATAAATATGCACGTTCCGTAACGGTTATAAACAAAAAATAACTAGTGGGTGCATGGCATCGTACCTTAAGGCAAATTTGCTGGAACTTACCGAAAACTAAATTATTGAAAAAATACTTTTCTAAACTTTGAAAAAATAAGATTCTTGATTAATTATGAAAGTTTTGAAAAAATTTGACTTTTTTGAAAAATTTGGTATATTTTAAATATTTTATTTTTTTGTTTTTTGATTTAATTTGAAAATTTTGAACATTTTTACTTTTTTCATTGGATCTCCGGAGACGCTGGACCTGCCTTTACAAAAATTTAAACAGTTGTTCAATTCGTCAATACAAGTAAAATGTTTTTTTTAATTTTTTAAACCGGACACTACGTTATCTCAAAAACTAAAATATCATTTTTGGCACTTTTTGCTTTCTATTTTCTGCACTCTTTGCTCCGTATCTCCGAAACGGCTAGACTTGCCTTCGCCAAAAACTAATCAGCACGTTAATTATTCAAATCCGTTGATTCGTGTTCGCAAAATCGTCGACGCAAATTTGTATCCGCGCACATACACATACACACACATATACATCAATTTTTTCTAATTTAAGGTATGCCAAAATGTTGAGAAATCTTTGAAACGCAAAAATATAGAAAAATTTTCATTTTCGATTTTTTTGCGATTACTATAACTTACCCTACGGGAAGTTAAAAATGTAATCTTTGATGCTCTCAGAAGAAACATACTAAATCAAAACGAGATGAAATTTGATAAAAATTCAAATAACGCGGAAAATTCAAATGTATATATATATATATATATATATATATATAAATTTATATATACTATTAATTTAAACTTATTTGCTGCTCTTACCTGATCTCACCAAGAGACTGGAATGATGCACTTCAGCTTCTGACATATATCGTTGCCGTTGCGCTATAGTTACCTAAAAATTAAATATAACTTCATTTTAATGAATGTACACATACACATTTGAATTACATTTTACTTGATCGAGTGGAAATTATTTAGAAATAAAGTTATAGACGTCTAACATATGTGCCACCATACATTAAATGATTTACTAGATTAACATAACATATTGACTTTATTATATGGCATTGGATATTATTAGTTACATCAAACAATGATCGATGTATCAATGCATTAAGTATTTATTTTAATTTAACAAGTTTGACATCAATTAAAAGTTTCATTATTCTCGGTAAATATTCATTATATTATTATATCTATTACATCTGTATATCTATAAATCTATAGCTTACCCATAACGTAGGATCCAAAGTACTCGCTTGTGGAGTTAACATTATTTTATTTAAAGTACAATATTTGTGCAATTGATCTTTGTATTCAGAAACATCTTTATGATATGATGAGTTGTCGTTGGGAAATAGTTCGGTTTTTGTTGAATTTGACAAATTTTGATTATTTAAACATAACAAATCTGCTTCATCTCTAACTTGTAGAACTGATGATTCTTCGTCAACCAGTGCAATCTTGTCGTTGCCTTGAAATCTTTCATTATTTAATAATTGTCTATCTGTAGAATGAGTATTATCTCTGAATACAACAGTCCTGATTACTCCTCGAATGTGCTCATCAGGCCAAACCCCTAATAATATACGTTGTGGTCTTCCGCGACCTTTTGGCCTGTTTAATAGAAACAAAAACCTATTAAAATAGTGAAGCAAAAAATAAAAATCAGAGAAGTTATATAAAAACTTAATTTAATTGCTAATAATAATAATAATAAAAAAATAATAATAGGTGCTCATCAGGCCAAACCCCTAATAATATACGTTGTGGTCTTCCGCGAACTTTTGGCCTGTTTAATAGAAACAAAAACCTATTAAAATAGTGAAGGAAAAAATAAAAATCAGAGAAGTTAAAAGTTTCAAGTTACATTCGATGAATTAAAGTAAATTTAATAAAAAGTATATATGTAGAGCAGGGCGAGGCACAAAGGTCCAATTTGACTTTGAGCAAATATAAACTATATTGTGAAAACCATAACAATTATATCACAACAAATAAGACATATCAAACGAACAATTAACTGACTACGTTCAGTAAACTGACTTCTACTTCATCATTGTAGAAATGTGCTTTTTTTATGTCTTCCAAAAATTTGTTATCTAGACCTTTTTATCCTATATCCGGGGTAACTTGTAACGGGCAGATGGCAAAAGGTTTAAAGCCTTATTATAATTTTAAAGGTATTTTATAAAATAATTACATTTTTAACTAATGCTAAAACTACCAACGGAAGAAAATACTTTTATTATGGATTTTCAAAGATTACCGTTTATCTCCCCCATTTCAAAGATTATCGTTTTCAAATCAAGTGTTTAGCTGGCTATACTTCTTTTTTCCTCTACTTTCAAATATTGTTGTTAAACAATGCTTAACTTTACTGATTTTTGGCACATCGGTTGTGGACCTTTTTAATCCCGGACCTTCATATATTAATATCTATTCTGCGATAAATTCTGGGAAATTATAATTGGAAAAATGTTATTCGACAAAATGTCCATTTGATCGATACCAAATTTAGGTTCTGAATTTAAATAAGATAAATAAAAAATAATATAACCTAAAAAATGTTTTATAAATACCAATGAGTATATAATTATACAAATGAGATCTTTCAGAGCACCGTGTTTGAGAAAAATATGCCAAAAAGTGCATTTTCATATTAACATATCAAAAAAGTTTATATTGATTTTGAGTCTCTAGTAACACTTGCGGCCCGTTTACTAACGTTTTTGTATATAAATAAAACTACAAACAAAACTACTTACTACAAATTTATCATAAATAAATAATATTCGCGTAAAACATCCTATTAAACGTAATTGAACATCATCTGTCAAAAGCGTTTGACATTTCACGAAATTGCCACCGTCCATTGTTTTATTTAAATTACGCTTCTATAAAAATTTTCAAATTAAAAATGTAAAGTTTCTACGCGGATTTGAAATAATTTCTCACCTTTTGGACTTTCTCTGGATTGGCACGAATTTTTCAAGACTAAGACTGGCCAAATCGATTCAGCCGTTTTCGAGTTTTATTCGGACATTTGAAAGAGAGCTCCATTTTTATATATAAGATATATATATATATACATATATATATATATATATATATATATATTATAAAATCTTAAATACAAATTGACAACAAATAATTACCTCAAATCATTGCCTCCATCTGCAGATGGTCCTAACATATTATGCACCCGATTCGCGTACAGGACAAATGTTGGATATGGAATATCATACTTTCGTGCAGCTTGGGATAAACTTAGTCCTTGTTTTAGTACACTGAAAATGGCCTCAGCCATTGTTTCAGGACGCCAAGACTTTAATGGACCTCGTTCTCTAAATCTTAAATTATGAAGTAGAGATTGCTGATTGGTATTCCAACATTTTTGCCATAATGATTGTAGTTGATACTGATAACTATCTATAAACATGAAGAGTAAAAATAGATTAATTCAAATTAATGTAACCCTAATATCAGAAAATTAAAACAAGATACATAAGCTGAAATTGTTTCACGACAGAGTATAGTTTCAAAATATAATATAACTAAATTCATTAATATAGCATTGAAAAAAATAAGCTGATTTTTAAGAGTTGAAACGTAAAATTAAATGAACTTCTTGAAGGGGTACTTGTTCACTACTGTGTGCTACTAATTAGTAAACTAGTTTCAAAAATAGTAATAGAATATCGTACATACCAGCTATGGACGAAGTAGATGCACCCAGCCAAGCTTGGGAGCTTTCCAGCAGTTTGGCCTAGAACAAAAAAATACTCTTTATTTTTCAATAATATATAATATTTCTAACTTTTAAGAATGAAGAATTGAATTATAGCATATTTCATATAACATTTCTCATTTTGCGAGAGAGTAACGCGGAAAAAATATGCGGTTCAATAATAATTAAAATTACAATTTAATGGTTTTTGTATGGCAATGCATCAGTGCATTTGGTTTTACAATTTTTTTTTTAAATAATACACTTGAATTGGCATATGTTTAATGGTTTGGAATACAACCATCTTCAGAACTATTTTTGCAACGGATTTTAAATGGGGCCTTGTATAATCTTTCCTTTCGCCTGGAAGTAATTACACAGGTCCAACAAAAAATTCCCTGTATTAAGTAGGTGTGACATATGTTTTTCCATGTATTTGTTCCAATGTACCGCTGAAAACGAGAAAGAATCCGCATAATCCGAAATATTTTTTTTTACATTATACCTATCATCAAAAGAGCGCATACCATCCAAACACTCTAATAAAAGACCTGCTAAAACAAGTACCTATGAGAAGATTAAATAGAAAGTGACCGCAAGAATTAATAAATTAACAATCAATATATTTATGTAAGGAAATTCCCCACTGGGAAAATTTCTAAAAGCACTGTACCCATCAGCAAATAACCTCATTGAACCCAAGGCTCAGATTGGTTATAAAAAATAAAAAAATAAAAAAATAAAAAAACATTATACCTAAATATTTTATTTAACTTGAAATGTATATTTTCTTTTTCTTTAGTTCTCAAAATCCAAAGTGGTACAAATTCGTTAGCAAATTTATCTGAATTCATGTATTTGTAAAGCGGCGGTCACATTGCTCACTAGATGAAAGACAAGAGTCCATAAAAAGTACTTTCGAATCTTCTTGGTTTAAATCGCACCTTCATCAACGTGTAAGATTTTTGTAGCCACAGATATGCAGATAGCAATGATTCAAGTTACTAAGGAAACGTTTTCAATATTGTTGAGTTGAAGTGAACTAAAGAGCCAATAACATACTTTAGTTAAAAAAAAAACTAATATCTGTTCTGATTCTAAAAGTAGAAAATGCAGCCATAAATGAGGTATCTGCCTCACTATTCTATTCTATTGCTTTGCTGAAGTCCAAAAAGTGTTAACAAAAATAATTTTGTTAAATTGAAAATCAGAAAAAAATGAAAAAATAAAGTTCTTTCGCTCAAAAAATCGAAATTTTCCAACTATCGATGCAGCCTTCAAATCATTTCCATCCTAAGGCTCCAATCTTTCAAATACTTTGAAAGATCGGAATATGTACTTTCAAATACTTCTAAAACGTTTGAAAATTTAACTAGAAGAATTATGACTATACCAGAAATAATTTGAAAAAAAAAGAAAAAATAGTGTAGATAAAAAAGATCGACCTCTCACGCACGTTAAAACATCATTTCCACGTGTTTTGCGAAAATGAGCGTCTCCAAGATCTAAAAAGTTTCTTCTAACAAACAAAAAACATAATTTATCGAGAATTGGTCAGAATTATTATTCTAACTGAAAGCGCGTTTCCTTTCCGATGAATAAAATGAATTCAAATTTCCGTATTTTTTCCGTTTTACAAACTTTAAATTACAGTGATCTATTGAAAAAGCTCTAGAAATTGTTGATATATATAAAGAGACACCGGAATCTCCCAAGAAAATTCCCAGTTTTCCATCCGCTTTCGAAGACAAAATAGAAAAATCTCCGTGTTCAGATACCATTATGATTTATATTATTAAAATTACACTAATTGTGAGTACGATTTTGACTGATAGAGCCCCATTATTAGAAATTGCCACAGGCCCCAGATACTATAGTTACGCCACTGACAGGATGCATTACAATGAGGAAAAATATAAGAAGTAATAAAGGTATTAGGCTGTATAATGCTTATACTGTATGAAAAGTATTTCCTATAAAATATATATATAGGATTTGCTTAGAACAGGGTTGTGCTTTAGGCGTTAACAGATATTTTGTCGTTTTTTTTTAATTTTTCTTCGTTTCTTGCTGTTCAATTCCCAATTTTGACAATAGATTCGTGTTCAGCAGTATATAATATATTGAAAAACACACCCATCAAAGGCAACTTTTTTGTGTATATGTGCCATTCTTATCGAAAAAATATTAAAAGAAAAAAAAAACTTATATTGGTGCGTTCGTAATCATAAGTAGTGTTGATATCCATTTCTACCCATTTAGCCCCAAACATGTTTCGAAGTGAAAATTAGAACCACAATTAGAAGTATCTAAAGAGAGATATCTCATGAGAGATAATCTCTTAAATGCATTTACACTCAGCATATTGTCTTAAAAATGTATATTATTTTGATTGGCAATAAATCTATGCAAATAAAAAAAGAAGTATCTAATAAATATTTCAGTAAGAGAAAGGTCAAAACCATTGAGTTGCATTCATATAAAGCTCGGTCGCATAAAATACACCATGACAGCTCATAAAACTTTAAGAATTACTGTGATGATTATTCAAACAATATAAAAAAATAAGAACAAAAACTATGCTATAATAATTTGTAACGCGTCGTTACCACTAATTTGTTGAAACAGTACAGTGTTATAATTTTAAAAATTCTGCTTAGCAGGTTTATTAATTAATTCTCGATAGCAAAAGTTCTTGCAAATTGCATTATTTATTTATTATATCGCATTTTAAAAATGGACAAAACATTGATTGCAATAAAATTTAGAATATAATTTAAATGTAGAGCATGGTACAATAACTTGATGAGCGAAACAGAATTGTACATATTTAGTTTAAAAATTGTCCCGTTGTTGACATGAAATTCTAAGTCAATGTATAACGCGTTCAGACGTTTCCGTTTTCGAAATAAACATGAACGAAAAGCAAAATTAGCATTCGCATATATACAAATATCCTTTTCCAATTTTTATTCCACAGCGGATGTTAAAAACGTAAATTTATTTGTTCCAGAAGAGTTTATAGTTACAACAGTGATGTCAACTCATTGTCAGATGATTAATTGAATCTTAGAAAATACAATGCAGTTCAAAAACAATTGTCTAAATTGTGCATACTTAAGAATTTTGTGCATTATGCATTGTTTCAATGTTAAATGTTTATAAGTAATTTGTTTTGTCATGAATGTCAATGATCTGTATTTGAGCCATTCTTACTTTGTTTAAGACCATTATGCTTTAGTTCATGTATTGATATTTCTGACTTGTTTTGATGCTGGATATGTTGCAACTTCATTGTTGGAGTTAACCGAGTTATATCCATTGTTTAAACTTGAAAATATCGATTAAGATATATTTCCAAGATTAAAAAGCCTTTACCAATTTTACTGCAAAAAGTTAAAATAATATATCATCAGTGATGAAAAAAAAAATACAGACAGACCTTCTCAAGGGCAAGGTTGTTTAGGAGAAGTATCATCCCGAGAATGCAATACCGACAAAATTTCAATACATATTAATTAAAAAAATGTAAACGAAGTTGTAAGTTACTTATATTACATATATACAAAATAAAAATAAAAAATAATAAAAATAGTGCGCGTAAGGTTCACGCGCGATTGAAGTAAAACTCATTTGCTACAAAGTAGCAAATTTAAGTTAAGTAAAAATAAATACTTCATATAACAGTTTTGAATAATGGTTATTAGTAATATAACACTCGTGATGCACACATTTATTAGTGTCAACCATTATACGCATTTATATAATGACAAATTATAAATTATATATTTATAATAGCATTAAAAATATGCATAATATTTAATAACAATAATGTAATTAAAGTCATACTTCGAATATGACATGATCGGTTTGTCATTGTAATTAGCATTTAGAAATAAACCTTCATTAGATAAATGAAATAATTGCTGATTAATAAATTCTATAATATTCGTTCACTCAGTGGATTATGTTAAACAACGCCTCCACAAATATTGTTTTCGCAACTTCACTCATCATGTAATTGCGTCTGAAAGACTTCATGTAATTAAAATTAACATACATTAATTGACTGCTTGTATTTTTTTTACTTTTTTGCTGGTGATATAATCTCATTCTTTGAACAACTGTAATATATGTCTTGCCTAAAAATATTTTCCATTTTGATAACTTCAAAGATTTATAGAAACTACGAATAATATAGAAATAATTTCTAATCAATAAACTTATGTTTAATTCTAGGTAAAAATGTTTAATTTGTTTTATTATTTTCAAGGAACGGAGTAAAATATTCTTCTGATTCAGGCATTTTTCATTAAATCAAGATTAGTACTACGATGTAACTTTTTTTTTTTTTTTTTTTTTAACATTATCCAACAGCAATCAGAACATATTGTTGTTCTATGGCTGTTTGGTTCAATATTAACTCAAGTAGAGTTGCACTTGAGTATAAAAGTTGGCATGGTAGATAACCCTCCAATGAGGATTACTAGACACTTAGAGAAGATCTGCTGGTTGTTTCTTCTTGAGTCTTCTGGGTTGAGAGTCCAACAGCAGCGGTTGTATGATGGAATTTACGTGGTTATGTAGCCGGGCAAAGTGGGATATGCTTCTTTTACTGATCACTTCTTGTACTGTTTCCATATGGAGGTCATTATGCAAGATTTCGTTGGATACATACCAAGGCGCGCTTGTGATAAGTCTTAAAATTTTTGATTGTTGTCTCTGTAAGGCCTTGATTCTGGTTTTGCTGGCGCATCCCCAAAGCTCGACTCCATAGGTCCATATAGGTTTAATGGAAGATTTGTAAATAAGAAGTTTGTTGTACAGCGACAGCTTGGAGTGATGTCCTATTAACCAATACAGTGACCTGACTTTGCTTCGTATCTCTTTTATTTTTTGGTTTATATGTTGTATCCAGTTTAGTTTATGGTCCAAATGAATACCGAGATATTTGATGTTGGAGACCTCTGGTATAGCCTTGTTATTCATGCTGACAGGAGGGCATTTACCCTTTTTCAGCGTGAAGGTTATATGGCACGACTTGCTTTCATTAATTTTTACTCTCCATTTTTTGGACCAAAGTTCAATTGAGTCTAGATGCTCTTGGAGTATCTTGCTGGCTACAATAGGATTAGAGTCGGTAGCCATTATAACAGTGTCGTCAGCAAAAGTTCCTGTAAGGGTGCCGTTGCATGTCGGAATATCATGGGTATAAATGATATACAAAATAGGCCCCAGAGCACTTCCCTGGGGGACCCCGGCTTCAATTTTCCGAAATGTCGATACCTGCCTGCCTACTTTTGTCCGAAAAGTTCTGTCCGATAAATAGGATTTGAAGAATTCATAGTAATCAGGCATAATTTTGTTGATTTTGATTAGGAGACCATGGTGCCAGACTCTGTCGAACGCTTGGCTCACATCGAGAAGAGCTGCGGTGCAGTATTCTCCTTTCTCAAACGATTTGTAGATTTTGTCTACCACACGATGGCACTGCTGGATCGTTGAGTGCATTGGACGAAATCCAAACTGATGTGTAGGAAATATCTCATATTTAGTCGTGATATCCGACAAAATCATTTTTTCAAATAGCTTGGCAATGGTGGACAAGAGACTTATTGGTCTGTATGAATCTGGTAATTCTGGATTTTTGCCTGGTTTTAGAATTAATATAATTTCCGATTGCTTAAGCAATGTAGGCCAGTACTTCAGTCTGTAGATGGCGTTGATAATGTATGTTAGTAAAACGTGTCCTTTTCTTGGCAGCTCTTTCAGCATTTTAGGTGTTATTAGATCGATGCCAGGGGATTTCCTATTTTGCAGCGCCCGGGTGTGAGAAAATACTTGAGCTGGAGTGAATTTTGGAATACGTAATTCTGCGCTACAATCTGTTGGAGTTCTGGCTATTACAACTGTATTATTGTCCATGGAAGGATTTGGCTGGAAAACTGTTTCCAAGTGTTCCGCAAAACAAACTGCCTTTTCAGAATCGGTACGAGCCCAAGTAGGTTCATTGGGAGTATTGATTTTTAGTGGGCTGTTGATTGAGTGCTGTTTGTTATTGGTTTTTACGGCACGCCAGATTGAATTGTCTTTTCTATTGAGATTGGTGATGTATTGGTCAAAACACGAGTTATTGTGTTCAAGCAATTTTCTTCTCAACTTGTTATTCAGATTGTTAAAAACAGTTTTATCCTTTGGATCGTGAGATTTTTGCCAAAGACGTCGAGCTTTGCGTTTTTCGGCAATTAATCGTTTAATTTCAATACTTAATGGTTGATCGTCCTTCGGCTTTGATGGTGGTGTTGAGAGTTTTGCAGCGTCTTGTAGTACATGTATTAGATGATTTAGAGAATCATCAATGTCGTTCGGTGATTTCAAACGAATCTTCAAGTCCAATCTTTCAGAAATATTATTTCTGTAACGTTCCCAATTAGTCCTCGAGTTGTGTAAAAAAGTTTCAGGAAAACTTACTGCGCAGGGGAAAACTTACTGCGCAGGACGATGTAACTTTAAAATGATCATTTATCTATACCGATTTCCTTGTTGGAATCGGTACGCATACAACGTCGATGCCGGCACGCATACAACGACAGATCTCTATTCACATACTCGACGACTAATCACAATCGACCCGTATAGAAATGATATCGAGAGCGAATGACAAATCATTGGCACTCTACTCTTATCTTATCGACTCTTATCTGCCGTAACGCACTTCCGTTGCATTTGTACAGATTTACACCCTAGTCGCGCCTAAAAAAGTTTTACTTCAAAAAAATGATATTTATATACATTTTTAAGGCCTGCATATCATACAAGTTTACTATTCGGTGTTTTATGATATTGAATTTTTTAAGGACCTACTTAATAAGTATATATAAGTGGATATAAGTAGTACTTATATCCAATATGAATTTGAAAATATAATTAATATAAAAAAAAAAGACAAATTTAAACTACTTTCTACGGCCACATGAAAGAGTTATTGTAATTGTGTTTAACTAGTGCTTATACGGTCCTTGATATAATACTTTTGTGATGACTAAAATAAATTCCTATAATTGTTTCATAGTTTTAAACATCTGATATTAGGCTATCATTAGATTTTATAAATTAATTTTGCTGATGAATAAATTTTTATAATTGAATAAACCCTCAAGTGGTTTTATAAATAAATTAAAATGTATACATAGTATAATATCACCATTCAAAATCAAACTCACCAAGCAATGGTGAGTTACTCAATGGTACTTGGTCATTCAGCGGAACGAAAGTATAATAGTTATAATCAAGTTAATTATAGTTTTTGAACAGGATGATAGTTAAATAATCTCCGTTTACTTAAATTTGAAAAATATTGTTAATCAACATAGGTTATATATCTACAACATTTTACAACACTAAATCAATTAACACGTGTTACAGATATACATATACAGATGCTCTCACACCTTTGTAACGATTTTAAAACCCTTGCTTATTGCATTCCTTGCAAATTGCCGAATACAAAAGAAACAAAAAATAACTACTTGTGATACTTATCATTTCTTTTCGAAACTAGTTGGTTTTTGTAGTGAGTAAATTTTCCACACGCTGTTTGGTTTTTTTTCCATTTTTGTATAAGGATAAACCGGAGAACAAAGGCCCACTTTAACTTTGAGTAATTATATTATATTGTAAAATAAGTTTTTTTTTTAAATGCCCTTTTCATGGTCACTTAAAAAAAAAAAAAAAAAAAAAAAAAAAAAAAAAATCATGAAGATCGCACAACATTGGTATGAGACTTTGTCAGTAGAATTCATCATCAGATTTGGAATAACTACTAATTTAATTTATATATTGCGAAATTGTCTTTTTCAACCCGTTTTACATGTTTATTTACTATTTTCTTATTGTGTTCACCTCGCCAAGGTCTAGGCGGTCCCTAACTTAAAACAGTAATTTATTTCATAAAACAATTAATTAGCATAATTAATAATTTAATAAATAATAAATAATTTCATATTTGACATAATGATTTTCTTCCTAGATCACATAACTCATTTGTTAGACACATATGAGATATATGCCCATTACACATAATAGTCGTTAAAAATCTTTTTGGTCAAATCAGTTATATAGATGATTTTTGTGAAAAATGCGCCCATGAAATTTGCGTTTTTGGTTAAAAAAAAAAAAAAAAAAAAAAATCAGATGGTAATAATTCTAACTGTTCGCCCCCTGTATGTTCCGTTTTGCCCGACAATTCTATAATTAGAAATTAACTGGGAATTATGCTGAACATAGTTCAATATTGGTTGTATGATACGTGTTATGTGTTGTGATATAGGTAACCTGGGTTTAGACAGTATAATTACTGAAAGTTAAACCGGACCTTTGTGCTCAGCCCTAAAAATTTTTGAATGATTTTTTTTATGTTGATAGATATCATGGTCCTAAAGAACAGTCTAACATTTTAGGGCTCTACGGGCCTTAAATTTTTTTTGAAAATTCGTAGAAGTTTGAAAGAATATGATAATCAAAATTTGTGCCAAAGTCGTTTTTGTAATGTGACAAGTCAAAATTTGAATTTCACAAATTTAGAATCCATTCGATAAGAAGGCGCCGCAATTAAGTTTAAGAAAAGATTGGCTAAATCATTAGAAATGTCTTTGGAATTAGCAAAAAAGTAAATGAGCAGTCTACAGAACTTCTCTAGTTGTATAGAAAAGGTTACCATTACGTATGTAAATGATATACATATATAATTGTGCCTACAGCAGATGCTTACTATTTTACAAAATAATTTATTAAGTTTCTTAAAAAATGTTTTGACGTTTTTCATGAAAATTGACAAAGTGTTAAAGTTTATGAACTAAAAACAGTCTTACAAAAATTGCTTGATTTTCATAAATTCATTAATATTTGTAATAATAAGCTACAACATTAGAACATACAAACACGTATTAGAACAACATTATAAGTAACAATATTAGAACATACCAACTGGAAATCGTAGGTAATGTTTAAATTTAAACAGCTAAGAATTTTATCTAAATACCAGATGACCCCACAGACGTTGTCCTATACCCATGTCTACAATTTTTTAATATAATTACTTTTCACGCCAAAATGCATATACATTTATAATATGAGCGATGTTAAATGTATAACTGCTTTAAATAAAATGATGAGTCTCAATTCCCACACTACATTCGAAATTGAAGTCTTTTAAACGGTATAACATAACCATAACCATAACTTAATACTGGTACTTCATGTTGGATTAAATTAACTTAATTTTTCATTATTCAAGATATCCAAATTTGCATCTTAGACTTCTCCTAATCGATATCATGAGGGCCGAATTGTATGTATTCATGTTTACTTTCCCATTTGTTGTTATAAAGTGAAAATTTTACGAATTTTAAAAATATAGTAAAAGATGCAAAGAAATTATATATTAAAAAATTTAATATCCGAATCTTGTGTTGGCGCCCCCTAAGGCGTGCGCTCGTATTTTTCGTATTCATTGCATTAAAAGTAGGACCGGCGCTGATCAATACTTAATTTTATATTTCAAGTGAATTAATTTGTCATATCCTGTTCATATGTGTATTATTCAATCTGCTATACATATACTGTATCTTATATTATTTTAATTTCTGACAAATCTCAGCTGCTTTTTGGCAAAAATAATGTAGACATTTAATTGTTCTTATTCATAATAATAAATTTATTAAACATATTCTAATATTGTCTAGGTTCATAAAAATTGAAATTTTTGGCAGATGATAGTTTTCATTTGGTCAAAAGCAACATACATTCCAGTACTTTATAATCACATACATTCTAGAAAATTTCCTTAACAAACTTCAGAAAGATTTATCAAAATCCGAATAATCGTTTAGAAGGAGTATACAGTGAGTGCTTGTAATTTAATATGAACTTTATATCAAAGCATAATTTGATTCTACGTTTTAGTTAAAAAACGTTTGTATGCGAAAAAGAAAAGAAGTGTTTTTAGGGCCCAGAAATTATTCGATTTTTTTTGGCCGTAAGAACCGTCATTGGACTTCAGCGAACATTTTAAAAAAAGAATTGGCCAGATTGGTCCAAGCGTTGTTGAGTTATGAGCTTACCAACACATTTTGAGATTCATTTTTATATATAAGATTTAAAACTCAATTTCGATTGATTGAGTCAATTATTACATTGATCGGGAAGTTTTTGCAACTTGCTTTAAGGCAAAATGCCACTTTCAACTCGTTGTAATTTTAATTAGTAAAATGAGAAATAATATATTTGTCATAAGGAAGCTATATTGCTATGATAAATGAAATTATAACCCATAACCATATTTACATAATTTTTTATATATGCATATAAATATATATAAAAATAAAAATTAAATGTTTTTATTATATAATAATAATGTTAATTCAATGGCCGCTCGGCGTAGGCGCGGCGAAGATTGCAACAGGCGTGGTTTGCTCGCCGAAGAAATAATGCAACGCACGAAGCTACGCCTCTAACAAGACATAAAGCATAAACCGCAAATGAAAGTATTCACTACATATTCGCATTTCGCATTTCCCATTGCGATAAATACGATATATTGACCAGGGCCATTATCCCACATTATTCATGCAAATTCTGATGAGCCTTATTTTGTTTTATTCGCGTCCGCCTATATGAGCGAGACTGGTTAAACTTCAGCAGGTTAGTAAAGGAAGTAATATTACGGGATAATTCTCTATATTCGGTCTGTGTATTGGCAATAGTTATATTGAGTGCAGAAGCACTCAATATTCATAAGTGCTCAATCAGTAAATTGAGCACTAATGAATACTGAACTAGTGGTGCATGGTATCGCGCCTTAAGGTAAGGTGACCATACGTCCCGGTTTGGCCGGGATACTCCTGGATTTCCACCGTGTGTCCCGGGATTTTCTAAAAGTAATATTTGTCCCGAATTTAGATCTTTTGCCCCGGGTTTTTGAAAAGTATAGGTTTAAATTAAATCTTTGCAATTACTTGATAATAAGATTATAACTATCTATCAAATGTCTGAAAATAATATATACAATAAGTATTAAATATGCTTATATGAAACAATGCGTTATGAATGAGGAAATTGACGAATAGAAATTTTCAAAGGCAGAATAAAACAGCCTCCTACAATTGTAATTTTTAACTCTTATTTTCAAATCTACGAAAATTAACAAAAATTGGCACAAGTGCTAATTTTTTCATGCTAATTATGAAGAGAATTGAACAGAATTTTATGGAAAGCTCAAAAGCAATGAAACATATGGATCGAAATATTAAGATATTACATCATAGGTTAAAGAAGAGTAGGTATATATAACATATAATAAGGATAGTAAAATTCTTACTACAAGTTCGTAATTTTGATTTTAGAATTAATTCATCCTTATTTATTTATTGCATCCTTTAGTAGTATTTTTGTTATTTTAAAATTATATATAAATCATTTAGCATGCTCCTCCCTTCAGGTCCTGGATTAGTATCACTAAAAATTGTCGTCCTTAAGGCGAGCTAATGGAACTTCCCGCACCTTAATTTAAAATTCTCAAAAACCTTGAATTTAAAAAAAAAAAGATTTTTGAGAATTTTTAAATGGTTGAAAAAAGTATTTTGAAAACCCATAAAAAAGTGTGAACAAATTTTATACTTATTATTATTACTATAATTTATCCTAGAAAATTTTATACTTATTATTATTACTATAATTTATCCTAAGAATATTTAAAAATCTATCATCAATAGTTTAAATTCCTTTATAAAAAAAATAAATGTTCAGATTTTTGATGAATTCACATTTTCCAATTGTTTATGTCATGCACAATCTAAATTTATTATTTCAAGAAAAAAAAAATTTAAAAAAATTAAAAAATAAATTTATAGATTTTTGATGAATTCATATTTTCGAATTGTTTATGTAATCTATATTCTATCTAGTGAATGCAATACCGGTATACCGGTATAGCGAATTACCGGTAAACCGCCAGATTTTTTGGCGGTATTTCTACCGGTATTTATCCCAAAAATATCGGAATTTTCGGTATTTTTACACAAGCGCTATTTGATACATAATACACTAAAGTTTATATTTCTCGGAACAAATTTATCTTTAAATTCCATAATCGCAAAAACAGCTATATCTTCAAGTGATTCTATAGGATAAACAAATGTCAAATATTATCTCAACTCGTCATTAAACTGAATATTTATTGCTTTACTAAGGGCTACATATCGTGTTACAATAAATAGAATTGGACTTATAGATAATGGTGTTTGTTTCATCTTATGTAAAAATGCAACGGTTTTTTAAGTGATATTTGCGCCAAAATATTTCATATCATACAGTGATTACCCCTGCGTAATCTTTATTTTTTTCTAACTTCATACATAATAATTCTGATAATTACTAAATATTTTTGCTTCTTATTACAATTATAAAATATTATTTTTCGACAACGTTTCGAAGTTTGAAAATACTATAGAAGCATCACATTGTTTTAAATAACAATACTCAACAATTATAGTAACTTATTATTTATCTCGACAAAGTATCAGATCTTAAATTATATATTCGTAAAAAAAATATTTAAAATATTGGAGATCATGCTAATTTAACACATCAGATACAGATAATACAGTTTATTAAAATAATGTAATATGATCTTTCATGAGTTTTTGGTCTTTCTTACTCATAAGTTTGTTTTCGTGAAAAGTACTCAATATGCTAGATAGTGATAATGAATTAATTAAATTGGATATACTTTTGTTAAAGAATTATTTAAAAAATAAACTTATTGTTTTATTTTATTGTTTTTTTTTAATTGAATATAGTTGTAGTTGTATAGACATTTTTTTATATTTGTACTAGTAACTTTCAATTTTGTTTACGTTTGTTTAAGATAATAAAAATACCGGTAATTTACCGGTATTCCGGTTTTAAAATGAAAAATTACCGAAATACCGGTATTGAAATTTTCCATCGGTATTGCATCCCCTAATTCTATCTATATTCATTTCAAGAAAAAAAAAATTTTTAAAAATTAAAAAATAGATCTTTTAAAAAAGGAAGCAAATTTATTAGAGAAGTGTAACAAAACATAATATTCCAAATTCAATTGAATCTCCGGGTTTGGTCGTAGAACCCGGAGTTAAACCACGTTTTTGCCACGAGGCCTCGGTCGACTCAAACAAAAGTTTTAATTTAAAAATAAAGATAAAATATTTTTATCAAAATTATTCAATCAAATTAAATAATGTAAACTCAGCAATATCAAAAGGATATTGAAGAAAAGTTTATTCATGGCTGAAAACTCAATAAACTTCAAGGAACTAGCCACTATTGCACACAGCAAAAATAAGAGTGGAAGCACTTTCTAAATATAGTTATAGCAATTTCGTAATGTGATCCCACTGATTTAAATTATTTTATTATCCTAATCAAAATCATAATTATTATCAAAAATTTACATACCACAGGCTAATGAAAAAATATTTTTCGATCGTCGATTTGTTATTAGAAGGCAATTGTTTATATTTTATCATTTGTTACGATGTTTTTTTTTAACATTTTGTTGCAAAATTTAATTTACTTAGCAATTCATTAAGAGTTTTGGCACTAACAAAAAAGTTTGTAATTCGAATAATCACAAAAATAAAATTTGAAATTAAATAAAATTATCGATTCTTGTTTCATCATTTAAGTAAATAGTTAAATTAGAAATGTTTGACCTATTAATGAACGCGGAGATTTTTGCGAAAAGCCGAAATTTTGTAATTTAGCATTTATGCTTCTCTAAATAATCAATTATGATTACCTGCCCACGAGAGATATAATTACATTATCAAATGAATTCACCCTTCTAACCAGCAATGTACAATATCCTTACTATCGATAGAAAACTAAAAATTAAACCCACAGGCCTTGCCCATTTTTTTATTCATATTAATTGCCAATATAAAAACAATTAAAACTAATGTATCCACACCCATATATCCTCAAAGCAAACCCATATGGGTGATAATTAATTAAATAATTCAGCAATTTCGTCGTACATTAAATTCTCACTCGTGCATGCGGACGTCTGAATCGTGTCTTTAATTTAAAAAATCAACGCGTTGCTACGGAATAAAATAAATACTTCAAGTGTGATGTGAAAAAAGTTCCAATTTTCAGCCATAACCAAAAAATTTAAGATCTTCACTTCACGACTTTTGTATATTTCTTATTGTAAAACTCCTATCACACTAAACAAAAAAGTATGGCTTGCTGTTTTCTAACAGTGAATATCCAGAACAACCAGATTAGGGGGTGTCTATTAATTATGTGCGGTTTTTACAAAAAACAAAATATCACGAAATATCACGAGGAGAAGGGAAGTGTATAACAAGATATCACATGTATTTATTTTTTACCTGATTTTTTTAAAAAAAAAATCCAAACATTTGAACTAAAAATGCACATGATGTTTAGTGGGAGAAGGGGGGTAATTGTGATATCACCACGTATCAGCAATGAAGAGGGGGGGGGTCGAAAAATCCTTAAAAATCGATCACGGAATTAATGGACGCCCCCTTACTGATATGAAAATGTCGTTGTAACATTATGCTTCACTTCATACAAATATTTGATGTTTTCATACAAAAAGAGAAGAAATTCAGTGCCTTTACGACATTTAAAATTTATAGTGACATTCTAAACGGAACAATAACAACCTAAGACAATTTTTCATTATCGTTTAAAACCCAAAAGCTGCAATTTTTATTTTATACTAATAGGGAAGATTGGGCACGATTGTAACACTTTTTTCCATCAGCCATAATTTTGTTAATTTACCAGTTAGAAGGTAACTAACTAACTGTTAGCTGGTAATTACAAGTTATGATTAAAATAATTCAAATACGAAAACTTGCTTTTGACTCTTTAAAAGTAATGCGAATTACAGATAATGTTAATTTAGGGCTCTGATTCAATAAAATAATAATGGTAACATGTTTGGACAAACATACTTCAGGTTTCTCCCTTTGGACCCTATCACAAAATCAGTATATGACGACTGTGACTACCGTTTGTCACTACCCTGGCACAACCGTACCAAGTCTTGCCTACTTTATAAATACTAGTCATTCACATACATTGGTTTTACAAAAATATTTTACATATTCGTTAAGTAAAATTATAAAAAAATAACGAATGCTAATATTTGTTATATATTATTATTTTACGTGTATTTATTATTATTAATTATGCTTTTTATGGTTAAAGTTTATTTTATCTTTATTTACTTGTGCAATTGACCTTCAAACTTCTTTCATGAATTCTATCAATATAAAGTTGAATGCTTTTATGTACTTTCTAAACATATATTTTGTGATATGTTTTCATTTTCTATATAAAAAATCTTTATTTTTAGCAAAAAAAAACTCACACCTTTTTACCATGCTATATAAATTCAAATTATATTATATATCATTATTTTCATCTATTGCAAAAAAATGATGATTTTTGCCACAACTACATAAATCTCACTTTTAACATATATTAATTGTTTTTGATATATTAGATGTAAATTCTATATTTTGTGATCTGAATTTAGGTGTTCTGTACAGAAGCTCATCTCTTCATTATAACAAAAAATTTACACTTTGAAATTTATCCATTACCTATACCACAACACATCTAAATATACAGAGTACGCATTATGGCACATACTTGCTGCGAATTAAATCATAGTAAAATACGATCCTGTAGGAGATACATAAGTTGTAATAAGACTTAATAAAATTTCTTTTAAACTTCTTGGAAAAAGAATTTTTCAGATAGTATGCTCCCCGATCAGGGCGTCATTTGAAGGTCAATCAACGATTGCGATCTACCAACATTATCCAAATCGTAGTAAGGGGTTTTAAAAGGAGTTTAAGCCAATGCTTATGTGGTCTTTCTATTATTATCATATTTCTTATAAATGGGGAAGGGTGGGCACTAGGGTCCAATTTCACTTTAAGTAACTACAACAACAACAAAACTACTTAACAACAAATAACACAAATCAATCGGAGTTCTCGAAATCGTTAACAAAAAATTGTATTCGTACATAGGTACATACATACATACAAACATACATACATACATACAAACACTCACACGCATACATCGATTTTTTTTAATGTATGCCAAAATGTTCAGGAAGTTTTGAAAACGTAAAGATATATAGAAGTTTTCAATTTCTATTTTTTTGCAATTACTATAACTTACCCACACACACATTATTAAAATTAAGAAATTTTTAACAACAATATTTGAAAGTAGAAGGAAAAAGATGTGTAACTAAGCACCGCCTTGATTCTTACGACGTTGCTATCGAGAATAAAACGCCAATTTAAAAATCGGTTCAACGATTTAAAAACCCATAACGAAAGATTTTTTTTTTCGTTGTTATTTGTTTTGATTGTGAGCACTGTTGCTTAGTATGCTTAGTGTGCTTAGTATTCAAGACAAATATAATTTTTAAATATACGTTATTTAATTGTTTTATAAGATGTAATTCAACAGTTTTTTCATATAGCCTCTATAAAAGTTTACACCTGGGTGAAGTAGAAAAGACCAACTAAAGAACTAAACCTCCACTCTGGCAAAGGTTGTAAAAAATAAAAAATATCAGATAAAAACGTAATTTTTGTAATGTAATTATGTAATTATGTAAATGTAATCTCAAGAATCAAGAATGTGAATCTCAATAATCAAGAATCTTAATCACAATCAGCTGTTGTACTGCCTTCTTTGATGACCATTTATAGATGGCAACCCAAACGTTTGGCCTAACTTGTGAGGAATTTTTTATTACAATTTCTGTAATACTGTTTTTTTTATTAAGGAAGCAATGCCCGGTAAGGGCTATTATTATTTGGCAACATGTTGCTCTATCTATGACATTGATGCTTGGCATCAGGTTGTCTTTGGCGGGTACCAAACTTTGAATTTCTGATTAATCTCCTAAAGTTCAAACCTATTATGTAAGGGGCTACAGTATCAGAAAAAAAAAGTATTAATGATGAAGATGAATAAAATTGAATGTATTACTTTAGACAATTCAATTAATTATATAAAATGCAATTTATATGTATATATTATTTTGCTTAGTCATAATCTATAATTTTAGCAATAAGTGATTACAAAAAGCTTTTTATTCTAGGTGACTTTATTTTAATTTAAACGAACACACACACATGTGCTCACACATATATATATATATATATATATATATATATATCTCTGTGTTGAATTTTTCATGGAATATTTAATACATAATTTTGCTGCCAAAGTAACGTAATAATAAATAATGTATACCTGAATAACGTACTACTAAATAATGTATTACTTGAAATATATACATAAAATATATGTATTGACATTTTCCTAGTTCACGTTTAATTCTACATCTTAACATCATTATATTTTATAATAGATGAATATATGTATAAATATATATATATATATATATATATATATAGAATTTTATGATATGAGTGGAACGAATATTAATTATTTAATATGAACAAAACAGCACTCAGATTTGTTTAACACAACCTTATTTTATGATTACAGACGTTTCGAGACCATGGTGTGTCTCATCTTCAGTGTAATTTCAAAAACAGTTACTTATATACTACACATTCTTTAATAATTTATTTAAATTTCATTTAATTTTTGATATACAAAAAACACCAACTATTTCTTGCAATGCTTGACACAGTACTAAAGAAACATATAACACTTACAGAAATATTCTAAACAAATTTGAAGTACTTATCTAGATGGAGACAGAATGGGTATCATTATAATGTAAACAAAAGGAGTGCTATCGCATACAAAAATCGATAAAAATGAAAAAACAGATTAATTTATTGAAAAGAATAAGATAAATGAAAAAATTTTATAAATTATTAATGATGTTTATATAAGTGTCATGTAAAATATTTGTGTCGGTTCTTAGATTTATGCTATTGTTAGTCCGAACTATTAACATTGATTCTGCCATGCTCCGTTTAAATAAGTCTTTCTCATGGAATAAAATTTGGGGATTGTCAAAATCAAACTTATGGTTGTTGATATTAGCATGATCCACAAGTGTACTTTTAAATTTTTTGTTATCTATTTTTTCACATTGTAATTCATGTTGCCTGAGTCTCTTTTCTAAGTTCTGGCAAGTCTGGCCAATATAAGAGCAATTACAATCCAAACAATTTACTTTATAAACTATATCTTTCTTTTTTGTTAATGGAGTTTCATCTTTAATTTTGGAATATAAAAATTTTAATTGTTTTAATGAAGAAAAATTAATACGAATATTGTGTTTTTTGAAAAGTCTTTTTGATAATTGGTTAAAATTATTGTCAAGATATGGAAAATTATTGAAAAAAGTTTTTTCAGGAGCACTTGTTTTGCCAGGCTCTTCCGGTTTCTTATCAAAAGGTTCAAGTAATTTTGCGACTCTATTTTTAATAATTGGACAAATTAACTTAGTCGCAAAATTACTTGAACCTTTTGATAAGAAACCGGAAGAGCCTGGCAAAACAAGTGCTCCTGAAAAAACTTTTTTCAATAATTTTCCATATCTTGACAATAATTTTAACCAATTATCAAAAAGACTTTTCAAAAAACACAATATTCGTATTAATTTTTCTTCATTAAAACAATTAAAATTTTTATATTCCAAAATTAAAGATGAAACTCCATTAACAAAAAAGAAAGATATAGTTTATAAAGTAAATTGTTTGGATTGTAATTGCTCTTATATTGGCCAGACTTGCCAGAACTTAGAAAAGAGACTCAGGCGACATGAATTACAATGTGAAAAAATAGATAACAAAAAATTTAAAAGTACACTTGTGGATCATGCTAATATCAACAACCATAAGTTTGATTTTGACAATCCCCAAATTTTATTCCATGAGAAAGACTTATTTAAACGGAGCATGGCAGAATCAATGTTAATAGTTCGGACTAACAATAGCATAAATCTAAGAACCGACACAAATATTTTACATGACACTTATATAAACATCATTAATAATTTATAAAATTTTTTCATTTATCTTATTCTTTTCAATAAATTAATCTGTTTTTTCATTTTTATCGATTTTTGTATGCGATAGCACTCCTTTTGTTTACATTATAATGATACCCATTCTGTCTCCATCTAGATAAGTACTTCAAATTTGTTTAGAATATTTCTGTAAGTGTTATATGTTTCTTTAGTACTGTGTCAAGCATTGCAAGGAATAGTTGGTGTTTTTTGTATATCTAAAATTAAATAAAATTTAAATAAATTATTAAAGAATGTGTAGTATATAAGTAACTGTTTTTGAAATTACACTGAAGATGAGACACACCATGGTCTCGAAACGTCTGTAATCATAAAATAAAGTTGTGTTAAACAAATCTGAGTGCTGTTTTGTTCATATTAAACAATTAATATATATATATATATATATATATATATATGTATATATATGTATATATATGTATATATATATGTATATATATATATATATATATATTTATACATATACATTTATAATTACAAAAAATTTAACAAGCATTCATCAAAATGTTAAAAATAAATTATGCTTATTTTTTTCTAATAAACTTTCTTACGTTGTTGGCCCCAATTTGAACAATATATTGTTTATCAATGATAGTGTTATTCATTTTTCAATTATATATCTGCAACTTTTTGACATTAGTTTTGCCTTACTCTATAAGATAATTGCTCATTATTTCATAAAATTTTTAATATTCATTTTACTAGTTTTTATATTATAATTTATTTTGTAGTTTTATCGACTGAAGAAACCTCGACTACAATGAAAATTTATTAATATTTTTTTAACCATAATTGAGTTTCATTTTTAAAAACTGGATGGATACGATAAACAAATTATTTAAAACACACACATATAATTATATATATATATATATATATATATATATATATATATATGTATATATATATATATATGTATATATATATATATAGCCATATAAAATAACTGATGTCCTAGGTATTATAATTAGTAATTAAAATGGTTTTCGCAAAGTCCCTGCCAATTTGATAAAAATTATTCTTATATTAAGTTGAAGTTGTAAGAATTTCCTATGACTAATGTATCACGAAAATTAAAAAATCAATATCTTTTATAAATATTTAAAGCAAAGATATATATGTACAAACCAGTCAAAGAAAAATATTTCAATATTTTTATTTAAATCAGATATGATTTTTCACTATCACTTACAATTAGAATAAATTATGTTTTCAATTGGTTCATTTATTAATTATTTTTTTTATTTTATTTTGTTACCTTACGATCAGTATAATTATATATACCGTAATAAATTTCAGTTATTTCATTTTTTATTTGTTTAATAATTAACATTAAATATTATATTCAATTTATGTCTATTTATTTTACTGGGCGGCAAGCAATTATTTTTATTGGCCACAGACACTTTGAACGCGAATTATACGTCTGCAAAAGGTGACAGTATTTTTTTCCTGAAAGTAATCGAGTTATTAAGTAATCGAGGATGCTGATTCCAAAAAAGTAACAGAACCTTTGCTAGGAGCTCTAGATTGTGAAACTACCAATGTGCTAGTTTTACCTCATTGTCAGATTACGATAAAAATTAACAAATATTTTATTTTGTGGCTTTTTATATAATTTTCGAAAGTGAACAAGGACTGGTAGCCATCATGTGGACGTCCCACTTTCTTTGACATCGCTCCTCCATAACCATGATGAGGTGGATTTTCTCGCACTTCGGTAACATCTCCAAAATTTTTCAAAAACTGTTCTAAATGAGCGCAGGCAATAAATATTGACACTTATGTTGCATCTTACATCTTTAAATTGGATAGCATGCTTTCGCCAAGCTCAATAAAGTTACTGAATTTATGCATTCAAAAAAATTTGTTACGTCCAAAACGTATGGCTATCTAGGCTTTCTTCTAAAAGTAATATCTTCTTCTGGTCCAATCCATTACGTGGTAGTCAGAAGATGTTGATGTTCATTATTAGCACGTATGGCGATTGTGTAGTTGATCGTAGGTTGACCTTAAAACCATCGTGGGGTATGACCATTTGTTTCTAATGCCTAAATTTATTTCCTTGATAATTACCACGCAGAAGAAACAGTCGTCGTAGAGATTCGAAAGTGTTTTTTTTAAATTATGGGGGTATTAAAATTATAGCATTACTTTCACTTTTTGGACATTAACGTAAACACAAAATGCAATTTTGATACGTAGTATAAAGAATTAATATTTCATCTTGAATGCGTAATTTTTTTTTAAATGGTTGAGATACACTATTATTGTATTTGTATCTTTATGAAGTTTGATATAGGTTTTCAGTATTTCACTATGACTAAAACATTTTAAGCATAGATGTAACAAAAACTGTCTGGATTATGTACACAACGTCTTAGAGCCAATGTTTCTAAGCCATACCAAAAACTGCAGATAAAACTCTTAATTATTTGTTAAAATCAGAGCCGAAATGGCTAATGAGGTTAGTTCCTAAAGGTAAAAAGCAGGAGCTCTTCTGGAAAAACAGAAAGTTTATTTGAAATCAGCGTGAAGTTCCAGAAAAAAGTAAAAGTGCAATTTTTGTCACGCAATGTAATTTTTCATTATCTATTTGTTACTACAATATCGACTAATTATCTCCTCGAATCAATTTAAATTTAAACTAGCCTTAAGTGGAATTCTGTCTTGAGGCAATTATGGCATCGTGCCTTAAGGCAAATTGCTGGAACTTCCCGTACCGTAACGAAATGTTCGAGGAATACTGAATGTTTTCAAATAGATTATTATAAATATTGTAACATTGTCTAATATTTATAAGAATTATATGAACTGAATTGCAAAGTTGAAATTATTTGTAAAGTACATGTATATTAGAACTATAGTCAGAATTAAAAATAAAATCTGAATTATTTTCTATATACAAAAAATAAAAAAAAATAAAAATAAAATCAATTATTTTGTTAAGATAAGCAGAAAGTTCTTTGAATCATTTAAATCGGACGCTTAGTTCTCTCAAAAACTGCCATTTTTTACATATTTAGCTCCGTATCTTCGAAACGGCTGGACCTGCCTTTGCCAAAAACTAATCAGCTCTTTTCCCTATTAATAGGAATCGAATGTTTTTTGAACCATTCAAATCGGTTGATCCGTGCGCCCGAAAACGTGACTGGAAATTTGTATCCATACATACATACACACACACACACACACACACACTCATCCATTTTTTCTGAGGTATGCCAAAACGTTCAGAAACCTTCAAAACGTCGAGAAATGTAAAAATTTTCAATTCCGATTTTTGGCCCATTACAATAACTTACCCTACGGGAAGTTAATAATCAAAAATAACAAGATCTTGAACAACTATTCTAATTTCTGTATGATACCCTGTATGTATTTTTACTTCCAATTTGTAATTTGTTCAATTTTTTAAATAATTTGACTCTTTCCCAATCACATAAAAATAGTTTGAACATAAAACTTATCAATAAAAACCTAAAATATCTCAACATATACATTCACATTAGTTTATGTGCACTTTGACTGATCAATCTGAAACAATTTTTGTGATTGTTAAATTGTTTAAATAGTTTGCTTAATTCGTGTAAAGAATTCACACCTGGGGTATGTTGAAACAAAACTTTGGGGCTAGTTGTAACACACAAGAATTATATTATATACAGATTCAAGTTATTGGGTGGAATGTATAGTTTATAAGATGTGGACACAGGTAAATTAATTTGTGAGAAGAACTACTTTCTTTAGAAACATGTTAATTTTCTTGAAAATTAGCAAAGAATGAATTATCAGAAGTATTATTGTCGTTGGTACTTGCCCGATAGATGTTACAAGTTACAACTAGCCCCAAAAACAAAGTAAGTAATAGCACCGAAATATTTTTTAAATATTTTTAGAATCGATTTGGTAGTATGAGCTTAAATGTGAACGAAAAGTTTAACACTTTTTCGCAAATTACAAAAAAACGGCTTGGCAGATAGTAGCACAAAACTGATATATATATATATATATATATATATATATATATATATACATGAATGTGGTATAGAATTATCTATACCTGTAATTACATACAAATATATACATGCACGTATACATTTGCATGTATTAATGTATATATATATATATATATATTAATATGTACATATATCTATATATAAATATATATTCATATTAAAAATGTTTTATGCAAAATTATACGACCCAGTGAAAATATACGTTGGCTTTGAATTCAAACGTGTAGAGTTCACGTGCACATGTTATTATAATTTTAATACAAGCACAAATTCTGTGTAAGTATATTCCGTTTGTATTTTCAGTTTTGAATTATTGCATCTGTATTCATCAACATCGTGCATAGTTAATTTGCATATTGATATTTATATCTTCATGCAACCTGTATTTTTGTACAGTGTGTATAATAAATGCAAAATACATAGGTATAAATGTTTTATATCTGCAATCGTGTACAAAATTATAAGTATATGTTTTTCTTGATTTATCTTGCTTCTGACAAAGGAATTTTTTAAATTATATATAGAGATCGTTGCTCCTGCACGATCTATATGTCTAAATCGATACAAATAAATACAGTCAAATATATATATATATATATATATATATATATATATATATACATATATACTGACTATATTGTAACTACAATAGCACATATTGAAATACATATTGAAATCCTGATTTAAATTTTGTTCCATTCTAATTTATCTTATTTAGTTTAAGTGAGCTAGTTGCACCATACAGGAAAGGTTTAGACAGAAATATTTAATTTTTTTAAATCTAGCATCCTATTGCAAATTATTCTTGATTAATCTTGATAATCTTCCAGATATTGGAGAGGTACCTTAAGTTATATCTAAAAACCTGTATATAGGTATATAAAGCGTGTAGTATTTTTTATATATGATAATATATACAATATATTTCAGATTTATAATAGGTACTATGAAAGTAAATGATTCTGAATATTCTTGCCAATGCATTTTTAATGTAGAGTAGGGCGGGGCAGAAAGGTCCAATTTGACTTTTAGCCATTATGTTGTGAATATCAAACCAACCACAACGAATTAAATAACGCATATTAAAGAAACAACTATCTAACTATGTTCAGTTAAATTCGCTAATTCATAACCATGTTTTCCTGCTATTTTGAACCATGCCAAAAATTTGTAACCTGGTGCTTTTTCCCCTGCGAATAGGGGTTAAAGGTTCTAGTTCAAACTTACATTTCATGTAACTATACGAGGTCTGTTCAAAAAGTACCCGGAATTACTAATAATTAAATTTCGCGGGTCTGGAGTGTCTGATTGTCAAAATTTTTTTTTTATTGTGTTGGTATACATGCCCCTAAAGTATGATGAAATTTTCAGCTATATTCACTGTTTACTTTGTCTGTGGTAGTCGCTAAGGTTCGACGTGTTTTTCTGAGCTCGGCGATTTTTACAATGGAAGAATTGAAAAGTCAAAGAATTTGTATTAAATTTTGCGTAAAAAATGAAATAAAGTGTTGCAAAGTGCAAAAATTCACCAGATATGGCTCCGTGTGACTTTTTCCTATTCCCAAAGTTGAAGAGACCCATGAAAGGACGGCGGTTTTCCTCGATTGAAGAAAATCGCTGAGAGTGCTCAAGGACATATCAAAAAGTGAATATCAAGGGTGCTTCGAAAATTGGAAAAAACGCTAGCATAAGTGTATTATATCTGGGGGGGACTACTTTGAAGGGGACCACATTAATGTAGACGAATAAATAAATATTTTTTTGAAAAAACGAAAATTCCGGGTACTTTTTGAACAGACCTCGTATATCATGTAATAGGCATGCTCATTAAAATATAGATAAAAATTTGGTTTCAATTTAAAATAGCTCTTCAGGGCACTGCGGCGTGAAATAGAAATGGAAAATATCTTACACTATTCTTCCCTGAATCGAGATGAACTACAACTCAACTCACAGACCTGCCCTAGGACAGTATGTTCATTGGACAGAACACCCATGATTATTATTTATGCATGTATAATTAAATAAATAATAATAATAGTTTTGTTCCAAGCTTGTCTTTTTGAATTATGTACACCTAAGTCTGTTTTTACACGGTCTTTTTGTACACGGTTTTGATATAACACGGTTTGAAAATTGAATATTTTTAATTTTTTTACACGATTTTATTCCATTTAGCACGATTTGAAATTTTATGTACTTAAATTTTTTTTGTCAAATTTAATTTTTGCGAAGTATGTTCATATCACAAAAAAGTATTTATGAAAGAAAAAAGTCTGAAACCATCGATAGTATCGTTAGTTTGCGAACACTAGCATAAAGATTTAAGTAAATTCCCCTTTAGCGTGTACAAACAATTTTTACTGGTCAAAGCAAATGTGAATAGCACTAATTTAGGGGAATTAAGTATTATTAAAATAAACATGAATTCTTGTTCTTGAAAATTCTTGTTTTTCACTAATTTTACTAGGTTTTAGAGACTAGGACAAATCACCCATTTTTGTATAAGATCAATGTCTTTTTTTACACGTTTTTTTTTACACGGCTTCTTCTGGAACCAATCTCCGTGTAAAAACAGACTTAGGTGTATACTACTTTTTCAAATGCATTATATCGTCAGAGATAGGGTAGAGCGCGGCTTAAGAATCCGCGGGTCAAAGGGTCATTTTTTCAAAGTTTCCAAACTAGATTATAACGATTATAACGTTTATAACGATTTTATTGTCACACAACATAACATAATCATTTAATTAATAATAAATGAAATCGAACATGAAACATTACTCTGGACTCTTTAAAAGCAAGGCGATCTACAGATCATGCTCAGGTAGGGCGCAATAATGGAAACTTATTAGAACAAACATACTTCATCTTTTTCCTTTAGGATTCTAACTTAAAATCGGTATAGTTTAGCTGGTCTGTTACTACCGCACCCTGGCACAACCACACCCAGTCTCCCCTGTTATTAAAAAATCCGAAATGAGAATTGAATCTAGAACCTTATAATTGCAAAGTCAACAGTTTATCAATAATTCAAAATTATTTTGATTAAAATTTGAAAGAAAAATAAAATATAACAAACCAGGCCGGAGAAGACAAGGGAAAATAGAGTATACTCACCACAGAAATGGTTTTAACACATAACTGACATTTTTTTGGCACTATCATTCATAGTATAATGTATTTATTGTTATTAAAGAAAACATTATTGATTTAACAAAGATTCAATGCAGTTACATAGCTTTATATCCGCGTTTATCTAATTCGCCTCAAAAATATCCGGAAACTAGGTGAGGCAGAACAGATTCGACTAGTAAACAAAAACTGAAAAAATATTGATTAAAAACATAGTTATGAAACTCAAAATATAAAGTGTAAAATTATTAATAAATTACAAAAAGTATTAAACATGAACATAGTAAAGTTGAACCAAAACTTTGTTGAAATAAATTCAACTTTAATAAAGGAAAGCGGGAAAATGAATTGTGATAACAAAATGACGTCGTCGTAACGGAGCAGCTTCTGGAACGGTGAGTGAACGAATGGATCCAAAAATATCAAACTATTGAAGTGGAAAATTGTGGAAAAACTAGTGGTGTATGGCATCGTGCCTTTACGCAAATTGCTGGAACTTCCCGTACCGTAACGAAATGTTCGAGGAATATTAAATGTTTTCAAATAGATTATTATAAACACTGAAACATTGTCGAACATTTATAAGAATTATAAAAACTGAATTGCAATGTTAAAATTATTTATTTAAAGTATATAAGTGAGCTTTAGAACTTTAGCAAGAGTTAAAACTAAAATATGAATTATTTTCGAAAAAATGCGGACATACAAAACACACACACACATCCATTTTTTCTGAGTGAAGATATGCAAAAATTTTCATTTTTGGCCCATACGGGACCCTACGAGAAGTTAATGATATTTTGGAAAAAAATATATTGCAAATAACTTTATTTCTATTTAATTCTCTAATAATCGTACTTTTTCACTTTATTCAAGCTTTGCATATAATCATTAATATCTACATCTAAATCAGTATATTTAGCTTGAAACTTATCGAATAGATATCTAAAAACTTTTTAACATCCACTCGCACAAGGATACGTGTGTGTGTTTTCTTTCTATTGCAATCAATATATTATTCCATTAATTCGCATTATAAATCATATAAAGCAATAGTTATTTTCCAATATCAACAGTCCACACACTTCTTACATTTTATTTGCCCTACGAACGGGGAAGAATTCTTCGAAGAATCCTTTCGTTGCACATCTCTCCACAAAATCATATTAAGTTACTTGTACTAAGTATTTTTCTAATTCAGGATTAAATTATTACAAATATCGTATTTTTGAAACATTTTTATAATTAAAAAAAAGTATTTGTAATAACTCAGTTTAGTTAAAAAAATTACCAAAGAATAGTTATTGATTAATGCAATTAAAACCAGGAATATATAAAATTGTTTCAGTCAACCACACCCAAGAATTTCACACCCTACCATGAAACGCGGAGCCAATATTGAACCAAGGTAAATATATATATATATATATATATATATATATATATATATGTATGTATACATATAACTTATATATAAAAATGAATCGCAAAATGTGTTAGTAAGCGCATAACTCAACAACGCATGGACCAATTTGGCCAATTCTTTTTTTTTAAATGTTCGTTGAAGTCCAAGGATGGTTCTTACGGCGATAAAAAATCGAATAATTGCCGGGAAAACTAACTTTCTAACTAAAACGTAAAATCAATTTGAGCTTTATTGCTATTATATAAAGTTCATATTAAATTACAAGCACTCACTGTATACTCCTTCTAAACGATTATTAGGATTTTGATAAATCTTTCTGAAGTTTGTTAAGGAAATTTTCTAGGATGTATGCGATTATAAAGTACTGGGATGTGCATTATTGTAGAAATAAATGGAAAAGATTGTAAAAAACGACATGCCATTGTTTGCATTGAAAACAAATGGAAACTTGCCAAAAATGTCAATTTACTTATGAACCTAGACAATATTAGAATATGAATAATAAATTAATGATTTAATCATAATATGAATAAGAAAAATGTTTACGTTATTATGGCCAAAAAGCAGCTGAGATGTGCCAGAAATTAAAATAATACAAAATACAGTATATGTATGGCATATGAACAGGATATGACAAATTAATTCACTTAAAATATGAAATTAAGTATTAATCAGGGCCGATCCTACCTTTAATGCGCGATGCAAACGAAAAATACGAGCGCACGCCTTAGGGGGCGCCAACACAAGATTCGGATATTAAATTTTCAATATAGTTTTTTTTTTTCAATTCGTAAAAGTTTCACTTTATAACAACAAATGAAAAAGTAAAGATGAATACATACAATTCGGCCCTGACGATATCGATTAGTAAAAGTTTAAGATGCAATTTTGGATATCTTAAATAATAAAAAATTAAATTAATTTAATCCAAGATAAAGTACCAGTGCTAGGTTATGGTTAAGGTTATGTTATACCATTTAAAAGACTTCAATTTTCAATATAGTGTAGGAATTGAGACTCATCATTTTATTTAAAGCAGTTCTACATTTAACATCGCTCATATTATAAATTTATATGCATTTTGGCGTGAAGAGTAATTTAAAAAACAATAATTATTATTTTTAGATAACGGTAAATATTAGTATATTATATTAAAAAATTGTAGATATGGATACAGGACAATGTCTGTCAGGTCATCTAGTATATATATATATATATATATATATATATATATATATATATATATATTGTCGTAAAATGTTCACAGAATTGGAAATGTATGCAATTGGCTCTATTGTACATGTTAGTATGGATAGTTTTTATATCAAAGTTTTAATCACATATATTTTATTATTTTTTGTATATATTAACAACAATCAGAATTATTACTAGTCTTATCAGCTTGTAACGTGGCACATATTTTCAGAAGGCAACCCAACGGTTAGCCTAATCTATGTTTGATATATTTTAATATATTGACATATGATTTTCTTATGATGCCTTGCATTCCGTGCAAGATCTAATTTCACTGTGAAACATATTGCATTCTATATATTTTTAAATAAAAACTGAAATCATTGATGCTTGACATCAAGCTGTCCGAGGTGGATATCAAATTTGAAACTTCTATTTCAAAGTCTCTTGCACTAATCACTAAACCATAAGGATGTGCAAATAATAATTACTTGATGTAATCTTAATTTTGTGATAGATGATTTAATTTATTGACAAGAATACATATTTTAATTTTTTTATAGATTAATAATGATTCTTGTATCAACATATATTTATAGATGTTGATGTTTTTATATATTCGGACATTATTTTTATTAAATGTGCTCTGCGCACATTTATTGTTAGGATATTGCTATCATTAACTAACCTGAGTGGTATCTCGCACATAAAACTTTATTATTAATTATTCTGTTGTATTATTAGTTCACCTTCATAATGTAATCAATATAATAACCGTGAATAGAATAATTTATAACTAAGAAAATCGATAAATATAAAATATTAAAAAAATGTTTCTTCTATCCGCATCAAAGCATTGAATTAGTTTTAATTCATAATCTAAATCCGAATTTAATTTTGTCTGAAACCTGTTTCTATATTTATACGGTAGAGCGGGGCCACGGGCAGAAAGGTACATCACAGATATCTCAGAAGAAACTAGCTGTAAGTGGAATTCTGTCTTAAGGCAATTAAGGCATCGTTGCCTTAAGGCAAGTTGCTGGAAATTCCCTGCAAAAATTATTATTTTTTTAAAAACGATTAACATTTTTGAAAAAATTTCACTTCGAAAAAATAAGATTTTGTAGAAATTTTAAATCGGACAAACAATTACTTTTTTTTTGAAAAAAAAATTTTTTTTTAAAAAAAAATTTTAAAACAATTTTTTTTTAAAAAATTTTTTTTTGGAAAAAATGTTATCTTCATTTTGATATATTTTGGAAGATCTGAACTTTTTTCAAAGCAATCGTACTGCTTTAACTGCATAGAGACGAAATATAGAAGCGCGTAAGCGCCGCGTCGCTGTCTAACGGAAAAACAATAGTACGGAACCCATAGGAATGTAAACAAAACTTAAACTTATGTTAAAATCTCAATAAAATATCTGATAATTTGATATGCATATGTCTAATGTCAATGATTATTGTTGACCGCCAATTTTATATTTTTTTTTTTAGTTTTTTACTAGATCTCCGAAACCGCTAGACCTATCTTCATGAAAATTTGATCAAATCTTCATCTTATTAATACAAGTAAATGTTTTTTGAACTATACAAATCGGACGCTCCGTGCTCTTAAAACTGAGTTACCGTTTTTGGCACTTTGTGCCCCGTATCTCCGGAACGGCTTAGAATGTTTTTGAATTATTCAAATTGCTTCATCCGATGTCCCGAAATCGTCGACGAAAATTTGTATCCGAACACACACCACATGCACGCACACACAACACACCTATACATCAATTTTCTCAAGGTATGCCAACATATTCAGAAAACCATACCAGATATATAAAAATTTTCATTTCGATTTTTTTGCGATTACTTACACTATGGAAAATTAATTAT